>NW_026683188.1:3040966-3382504 GCF_027579445.1 Ammospiza nelsoni | reverse complement strand
GCTTCCTGGTTAAAGAAATCCAAGCCCTAGGCTGAAGCCTAACCCTAACCCTAGGCAGATAAATCAGCCTAGGTATAGGGATGGTGCCAAGGAAAAAGCTGTGAAAGCTGCCATGTTGTTGCACTTTTGTACTCCCCTTGGGATGCCTTGAACAGCTGCAGTGTGCCTGGAGCCCAGGGCTTCCTAGTTTCAAAAATCCTAGCCCTAGGCCTAAGCCTAACAGTAACCCTGGGAAGGTAAATCAGCCTGGTGTTAGGCTTCTTGCCAAGGAAAAAGCCGTGAAAGCAGCCATGTTGTGGCACTTTTGCACTCCCTTTTGGATGCCTTTCACAGCTGCAGTGTGCCTGGAACTCAGGGCTTCCTGATTTTAAAAATCCTAGCCCTAGGCCGAACCCCAACCCTAAGACGAGAAAGGCAAATCAGCCAGGAATTAGGCATGTCCCCAAGGAAAAAGCTGTGGAGGCAGGCATGTTGTGCTACTTTTGCGCTCTTCTTGGCTAGTCCTTCGCAGCTGCTGTGTTCTTGGAACTCAGGGCTTTCTGGTTAATAGAACCCTTACCCTAGGCGTAACTCAAACCTTAAGCCTAGGAAGGAAAATCAGCCTATGGTTCGGGATGGTCTCATGGAAATATCAGTGGTGGCAGCCAAGTTGCGTCACTTTTGCGCTCCCCTTGGGATGCCTTTCGCAGCTGCAGTGTGCCTGGAGCCCAGGGCTTCCTGGTTTTAAAAGTCCTAGGCCTAAGCCTAACAGTAACCCTAGGAAGGTAAATCAGCCGGGTATTAGGGTTCTTCCTAAGGGAAAAGCCGTGAAAGCAGCCATGTTGTGGCACTTCTGCACTCCCTTTGGGATGCCTTTGGCAGATGAAGTAAGCCTGGAACTCAGGGCTTCCTGGTTAAAGAAATCCAAGCCCTAGGCTGAAGCCTAACCCTAACCCTAGGCAGATAAATCAGCCTAGGTATAGGGATGGTGCCAAGGAAAAAGCTGTGAAAGCTGCCATGTTGTTGCACTTTTGTACTCCCCTTGGGATGCCTTGAACAGCTGCAGTGTGCCTGGAGCCCAGGGCTTCCTAGTTTTAAAAATCCTAGCCCTAGGCCTAAGCCTAACAGTAACCCTGGGAAGGTAAATCAGCCTGGTGTTAGGCTTCTTGCCAAGGAAAAAGCCGTGAAAGCAGCCATGTTGTGGCACTTTTGCACTCCCTTTTGGATGCCTTTCACAGCTCCAGTGTGCCTGGAACTCAGGGCTTCCTGATTTTAAAAATCCTAGCCCTAGGCCGAACCCCAACCCTAAGACGAGAAAGGCAAATCAGCCAGGAATTAGGCATGTCCCCAAGGAAAAAGCTGTGGAGGCAGGCATGTTGTGCTACTTTTGCGCTCTTCTTGGCTAGTCCTTCGCAGCTGCTGTGTTCTTGGAACTCAGGGCTTTCTGGTTAATAGAACCCTTACCCTAGGCGTAACTCAAACCTTAACCCTAGGAAGGAAAATCAGCCTATGGTTCGGGATGGTCTCATGGAAATATCAGTGGTGGCAGCCAAGTTGCGTCACTTTTGCGCTCCCCTTGGGATGCCTTTCGCAGCTGCAGTGTGCCTGGAGCCCAGGGCTTCCTGGTTTTAAAAGTCCTAGGCCTAAGCCTAACAGTAACCCTGGGAAGGTAAATCAGCCGGGTATTAGGGTTCTTCCTAAGGGAAAAGCCGTGAAAGCAGCCATGTTGTGGCACTTCTGCACTCCCTTTGGGATGCCTTTGGCAGATGAAGTAAGCCTGGAACTCAGGGCTTCCTGGTTAAAGAAATCCAAGCCCTAGGCTGAACCCTAACCCTAACCCTAGGCAGATAAATCAGCCTAGGTATAGGGATGGTGCCAAGGAAAAAGCTGTGAAAGCTGCCATGTTGTTGCACTTTTGTACTCCCCTTGGGATGCCTTGAACAGCTGCAGTGTGCCTGGAGCCCAGGGCTTCCTAGTTTTAAAAATCCTAGCCCTAGGCCTAAGCCTAACAGTAACCCTGGGAAGGTAAATCAGCCTGGTGTTAGGCTTCTTGCCAAGGAAAAAGCCGTGAAAGCAGCCATGTTGTGGCACTTTTGCACTCCCTTTTGGATGCCTTTCACAGCTCCAGTGTGCCTGGAACTCAGGGCTTCCTGATTTTAAAAATCCTAGCCCTAGGCCGAACCCCAACCCTAAGACGAGAAAGGCAAATCAGCCAGGAATTAGGCATGTCCCCAAGGAAAAAGCTGTGGAGGCAGGCATGTTGTGCTACTTTTGCGCTCTTCTTGGCTAGTCCTTCGCAGCTGCTGTGTTCTTGGAACTCAGGGCTTTCTGGTTAATAGAACCCTTACCCTAGGCGTAACTCAAACCTTAAGCCTAGGAAGGAAAATCAGCCTATGGTTCGGGATGGTCTCATGGAAATATCAGTGGTGGCAGCCAAGTTGCGTCACTTTTGCGCTCCCCTTGGGATGCCTTTCGCAGCTGCAGTGTGCCTGGAGCCCAGGGCTTCCTGGTTTTAAAAGTCCTAGGCCTAAGCCTAACAGTAACCCTAGGAAGGTAAATCAGCCGGGTATTAGGGTTCTTCCTAAGGGAAAAGCCGTGAAAGCAGCCATGTTGTGGCACTTCTGCACTCCCTTTGGGATGCCTTTGGCAGATGAAGTAAGCCTGGAACTCAGGGCTTCCTGGTTAAAGAAATCCAAGCCCTAGGCTGAAGCCTAACCCTAACCCTAGGCAGATAAATCAGCCTAGGTATAGGGATGGTGCCAAGGAAAAAGCTGTGAAAGCTGCCATGTTGTTGCACTTTTGTACTCCCCTTGGGATGCCTTGAACAGCTGCAGTGTGCCTGGAGCCCAGGGCTTCCTAGTTTCAAAAATCCTAGCCCTAGGCCTAAGCCTAACAGTAACCCTGGGAAGGTAAATCAGCCTGGTGTTAGGCTTCTTGCCAAGGAAAAAGCCGTGAAAGCAGCCATGTTGTGGCACTTTTGCACTCCCTTTTGGATGCCTTTCACAGCTGCAGTGTGCCTGGAACTCAGGGCTTCCTGATTTTAAAAATCCTAGCCCTAGGCCGAACCCCAACCCTAAGACGAGAAAGGCAAATCAGCCAGGAATTAGGCATGTCCCCAAGGAAAAAGCTGTGGAGGCAGGCATGTTGTGGTACTTTTGCGCTCTTCTTGGCTAGTCCTTCGCAGCTGCTGTGTTCTTGGAATTCAGGGCTTTCTGGTTAATAGAGCCCTTACCCTAGGCGTAACTCAAACCTTAACCCTAGGAAGGAAAATCAGCCTATGGTTCGGGATGGTCTCATGGAAATATCAGTGGTGGCAGCCAAGTTGCGTCACTTTTGCGCTCCCCTTGGGATGCCTTTCGCAGCTGCAGTGTGCCTGGAGCCCAGGGCTTCCTGGTTTTAAAAGTCCTAGGCCTAAGCCTAACAGTAACCCTAGGAAGGTAAATCAGCCGGGTATTAGGGTTCTTCCTAAGGGAAAAGCCGTGAAAGCAGCCATGTTGTGGCACTTCTGCACTCCCTTTGGGATGCCTTTGGCAGATGAAGTAAGCCTGGAACTCAGGGCTTCCTGGTTAAAGAAATCCAAGCCCTAGGCTGAAGCCTAACCCTAACCCTAGGCAGATAAATCAGCCTAGGTATAGGGATGGTGCCAAGGAAAAAGCTGTGAAAGCTGCCATGTTGTTGCACTTTTGTACTCCCCTTGGGATGCCTTGAACAGCTGCAGTGTGCCTGGAGCCCAGGGCTTCCTAGTTTTAAAAATCCTAGCCCTAGGCCTAAGCCTAACAGTAACCCTGGGAAGGTAAATCAGCCTGGTGTTAGGCTTCTTGCCAAGGAAAAAGCCGTGAAAGCAGCCATGTTGTGGCACTTTTGCACTCCCTTTTGGATGCCTTTCACAGCTGCAGTGTGCCTGGAACTCAGGGCTTCCTGATTTTAAAAATCCTAGCCCTAGGCCGAACCCCAACCCTAAGACAAGAAAGGCAAATCAGCCAGGAATTAGGCATGTCCCCAAGGAAAAAGCTGTGGAGGCAGACATGTTGTGGTACTTTTGCGCTCTTCTTGGCTAGTCCTTCGCAGCTGCTGTGTTCTTGGAACTCAGGGCTTTCTGGTTAATAGAGCCCTTACCCTAGGCGTAACTCAAACCTTAACCCTAGGAAGGAAAATCAGCCTATGGTTCGGGATGGTCTCATGGAAATATCAGTGGTGGCAGCCAAGTTGCGTCACTTTTGTGCTCCCCTTGGGATGCCTTTCGCAGCTGCAGTGTGCCTGGAGCCCAGGGCTTCCTGGTTTTAAAAGTCCTAGGCCTAAGCCTAACAGTAACCCTAGGAAGGTAAATCAGCCGGGTATTAGGGTTCTTCCTAAGGGAAAAGCCGTGAAAGCAGCCATGTTGTGGCACTTCTGCACTCCCTTTGGGATGCCTTTGGCAGATGAAGTAAGCCTGGAACTCAGGGCTTCCTGGTTAAAGAAATCCAAGCCCTAGGCTGAACCCTAACCCTAACCCTAGGCAGATAAATCAGCCTAGGTATAGGGATGGTGCCAAGGAAAAAGCTGTGAAAGCTGCCATGTTGTAGCACTTTTGTACTCCCCTTGGGATGCCTTGAACAGCTGCAGTGTGCCTGGAGCCCAGGGCTTCCTAGTTTTAAAAATCCTAGCCCTAGGCCTAAGCCTAACAGTAACCCTGGGAAGGTAAATCAGCCTGGTGTTAGGCTTCTTGCCAAGGAAAAAGCCGTGAAAGCAGCCATGTTGTGGCACTTTTGCACTCCCTTTTGGATGCCTTTCACAGCTGCAGTGTGCCTGGAACTCAGGGCTTCCTGATTTTAAAAATCCTAGCCCTAGGCCGAACCCCAACCCTAAGACGAGAAAGGCAAATCAGCCAGGAATTAGGCATGTCCCCAAGGAAAAAGCTGTGGAGGCAGGCATGTTGTGGTACTTTTGCGCTCTTCTTGGCTAGTCCTTCGCAGCTGCTGTGTTCTTGGAACTCAGGGCTTTCTGGTTAATAGAGCCCTTACCCTAGGCGTAACTCAAACCTTAAGCCTAGGAAGGAAAATCAGCCTATGGTTCGGGATGGTCTCATGGAAATATCAGTGGTGGCAGCCAAGTTGCGTCACTTTTGCGCTCCCCTTGGGATGCCTTTCGCAGCTGCAGTGTGCCTGGAGCCCAGGGCTTCCTGGTTTTAAAAGTCCTAGGCCTAAGCCTAACAGTAACCCTAGGAAGGTAAATCAGCCGAGTATTAGGGTTCTTCCTAAGGGAAAAGCCGTGAAAGCAGCCATGTTGTGGCACTTCTGCACTCCCTTTGGGATGCCTTTGGCAGATGAAGTAAGCCTGGAACTCAGGGCTTCCTGGTTAAAGAAATCCAAGCCCTAGGCTGAAGCCTAACCCTAACCCTAGGCAGATAAATCAGCCTAGGTATAGGGATGGTGCCAAGGAAAAAGCTGTGAAAGCTGCCATGTTGTTGCACTTTTGTACTCCCCTTGGGATGCCTTGAACAGCTGCAGTGTGCCTGGAGCCCAGGGCTTCCTAGTTTTAAAAATCCTAGCCCTAGGCCTAAGCCTAACAGTAACCCTGGGAAGGTAAATCAGCCTGGTGTTAGGCTTCTTGCCAAGGAAAAAGCCGTGAAAGCAGCCATGTTGTGGCACTTTTGCACTCCCTTTTGGATGCCTTTCACAGCTCCAGTGTGCTTGGAACTCAGGGCTTCCTGATTTTAAAAATCCTAGCCCTAGGCCGAACCCCAACCCTAAGACGAGAAAGGCAAATCAGCCAGGAATTAGGCATGTCCCCAAGGAAAAAGCTGTGGAGGCAGGCATGTTGTGCTACTTTTGCGCTCTTCTTGGCTAGTCCTTCGCAGCTGCTGTGTTCTTGGAACTCAGGGCTTTCTGGTTAATAGAACCCTTACCCTAGGCGTAACTCAAACCTTAACCCTAGGAAGGAAAATCAGCCTATGGTTCGGGATGGTCTCATGGAAATATCAGTGGTGGCAGCCAAGTTGCGTCACTTTTGCGCTCCCCTTGGGATGCCTTTCGCAGCTGCAGTGTGCCTGGAGCCCAGGGCTTCCTGGTTTTAAAAGTCCTAGGCCTAAGCCTAACAGTAACCCTAGGAAGGTAAATCAGCCGGGTATTAGGGTTCTTCCTAAGGGAAAAGCCGTGAAAGCAGCCATGTTGTGGCACTTCTGCACTCCCTTTGGGATGCCTTTGGCAGATGAAGTAAGCCTGGAACTCAGGGCTTCCTGGTTAAAGAAATCCAAGCCCTAGGCTGAAGCCTAACCCTAACCCTAGGCAGATAAATCAGCCTAGGTATAGGGATGGTGCCAAGGAAAAAGCTGTGAAAGCTGCCATGTTGTTGCACTTTTGTACTCCCCTTGGGATGCCTTGAACAGCTGCAGTGTGCCTGGAGCCCAGGGCTTCCTAGTTTTAAAAATCCTAGCCCTAGGCCTAAGCCTAACAGTAACCCTGGGAAGGTAAATCAGCCTGGTGTTAGGCTTCTTGCCAAGGAAAAAGCCGTGAAAGCAGCCATGTTGTGGCACTTTTGCACTCCCTTTTGGATGCCTTTCACAGCTCCAGTGTGCCTGGAACTCAGGGCTTCCTGATTTTAAAAATCCTAGCCCTAGGCCGAACCCCAACCCTAAGACGAGAAAGGCAAATCAGCCAGGAATTAGGCATGTCCCCAAGGAAAAAGCTGTGGAGGCAGGCATGTTGTGGTACTTTTGCGCTCTTCTTGGCTAGTCCTTCGCAGCTGCTGTGTTCTTGGAACTCAGGGCTTTCTGGTTAATAGAACCCTTACCCTAGGCGTAACTCAAACCTTAAGCCTAGGAAGGAAAATCAGCCTATGGTTCGGGATGGTCTCATGGAAATATCAGTGGTGGCAGCCAAGTTGCGTCACTTTTGCGCTCCCCTTGGGATGCCTTTCGCAGCTGCAGTGTGCCTGGAGCCCAGGGCTTCCTGGTTTTAAAAGTCCTAGGCCTAAGCCTAACAGTAACCCTAGGAAGGTAAATCAGCCGGGTATTAGGGTTCTTCCTAAGGGAAAAGCCGTGAAAGCAGCCATGTTGTGGCACTTCTGCACTCCCTTTGGGATGCCTTTGGCAGATGAAGTAAGCCTGGAACTCAGGGCTTCCTGGTTAAAGAAATCCAAGCCCTAGGCTGAACCCTAACCCTAACCCTAGGCAGATAAATCAGCCTAGGTATAGGGATGGTGCCAAGGAAAAAGCTGTGAAAGCTGCCATGTTGTTGCACTTTTGTACTCCCCTTGGGATGCCTTGAACAGCTGCAGTGTGCCTGGAGCCCAGGGCTTCCTAGTTTTAAAAATCCTAGCCCTAGGCCTAAGCCTAACAGTAACCCTGGGAAGGTAAATCAGCCTGGTGTTAGGCTTCTTGCCAAGGAAAAAGCCGTGAAAGCAGCCATGTTGTGGCACTTTTGCACTCCCTTTTGGATGCCTTTCACAGCTCCAGTGTGCCTGGAACTCAGGGCTTCCTGATTTTAAAATCCTAGCCCTAGGCCGAACCCCAACCCTAAGACGAGAAAGGCAAATCAGCCAGGAATTAGGCATGTCCCCAAGGAAAAAGCTGTGGAGGCAGGCATGTTGTGCTACTTTTGCGCTCTTCTTGGCTAGTCCTTCGCAGCTGCTGTGTTCTTGGAACTCAGGGCTTTCTGGTTAATAGAGCCCTTACCCTAGGCGTAACTCAAACCTTAACCCTAGGAAGGAAAATCAGCCTATGGTTCGGGATGGTCTCATGGAAATATCAGTGGTGGCAGCCAAGTTGCGTCACTTTTGCGCTCCCCTTGGGATGCCTTTCGCAGCTGCAGTGTGCCTGGAGCCCAGGGCTTCCTGGTTTTAAAAGTCCTAGGCCTAAGCCTAACAGTAACCCTAGGAAGGTAAATCAGCCGGGTATTAGGGTTCTTCCTAAGGGAAAAGCCGTGAAAGCAGCCATGTTGTGGCACTTCTGCACTCCCTTTGGGATGCCTTTGGCAGATGAAGTAAGCCTGGAACTCAGGGCTTCCTGGTTAAAGAAATCCAAGCCCTAGGCTGAACCCTAACCCTAGGCAGATAAATCAGCCTAGGTATAGGGATGGTGCCAAGGAAAAAGCTGTGAAAGCTGCCATGTTGTTGCACTTTTGTACTCCCCTTGGGATGCCTTGAACAGCTGCAGTGTGCCTGGAGCCCAGGGCTTCCTAGTTTTAAAAATCCTAGCCCTAGGCCTAAGCCTAACAGTAACCCTGGGAAGGGAAATCAGCCTGGTGTTAGGCTTCTTGCCAAGGAAAAAGCCGTGAAAGCAGCCATGTTGTGGCACTTTTGCACTCCCTTTTGGATGCCTTTCACAGCTGCAGTGTGCCTGGAACTCAGGGCTTCCTGATTTTAAAAATCCTAGCCCTAGGCCGAACCCCAACCCTAAGACGAGAAAGGCAAATCAGCCAGGAATTAGGCATGTCCCCAAGGAAAAAGCTGTGGAGGCAGGCATGTTGTGCTACTTTTGCGCTCTTCTTGGCTAGTCCTTCGCAGCTGCTGTGTTCTTGGAACTCAGGGCTTTCTGGTTAATAGAGCCCTTACCCTAGGCGTAACTCAAACCTTAAGCCTAGGAAGGAAAATCAGCCTATGGTTCGGGATGGTCTCATGGAAATATCAGTGGTGGCAGCCAAGTTGCGTCACTTTTGCGCTCCCCTTGGGATGCCTTTCGCAGCTGCAGTGTGCCTGGAGCCCAGGGCTTCCTGGTTTTAAAAGTCCTAGGCCTAAGCCTAACAGTAACCCTAGGAAGGTAAATCAGCCGGGTATTAGGGTTCTTCCTAAGGGAAAAGCCGTGAAAGCAGCCATGTTGTGGCACTTCTGCACTCCCTTTGGGATGCCTTTGGCAGATGAAGTAAGCCTGGAACTCAGGGCTTCCTGGTTAAAGAAATCCAAGCCCTAGGCTGAAGCCTAACCCTAACCCTAGGCAGATAAATCAGCCTAGGTATAGGGATGGTGCCAAGGAAAAAGCTGTGAAAGCTGCCATGTTGTTGCACTTTTGTACTCCCCTTGGGATGCCTTGAACAGCTGCAGTGTGCCTGGAGCCCAGGGCTTCCTAGTTTTAAAAATCCTAGCCCTAGGCCTAAGCCTAACAGTAACCCTGGGAAGGTAAATCAGCCTGGTGTTAGGCTTCTTGCCAAGGAAAAAGCCGTGAAAGCAGCCATGTTGTGGCACTTTTGCACTCCCTTTTGGATGCCTTTCACAGCTGCAGTGTGCCTGGAACTCAGGGCTTCCTGATTTTAAAAATCCTAGCCCTAGGCCGAACCCCAACCCTAAGACGAGAAAGGCAAATCAGCCAGGAATTAGGCATGTCCCCAAGGAAAAAGCTGTGGAGGCAGGCATGTTGTGGTACTTTTGCGCTCTTCTTGGCTAGTCCTTCGCAGCTGCTGTGTTCTTGGAACTCAGGGCTTTCTGGTTAATAGAACCCTTACCCTAGGCGTAACTCAAACCTTAAGCCTAGGAAGGAAAATCAGCCTATGGTTCGGGATGGTCTCATGGAAATATCAGTGGTGGCAGCCAAGTTGCGTCACTTTTGCGCTCCCCTTGGGATGCCTTTCGCAGCTGCAGTGTGCCTGGAGCCCAGGGCTTCCTGGTTTTAAAAGTCCTAGGCCTAAGCCTAACAGTAACCCTAGGAAGGTAAATCAGCCGGGTATTAGGGTTCTTCCTAAGGGAAAAGCCGTGAAAGCAGCCATGTTGTGGCACTTCTGCACTCCCTTTGGGATGCCTTTGGCAGATGAAGTAAGCCTGGAACTCAGGGCTTCCTGGTTAAAGAAATCCAAGCCCTAGGCTGAAGCCTAACCCTAACCCTAGGCAGATAAATCAGCCTAGGTATAGGGATGGTGCCAAGGAAAAAGCTGTGAAAGCTGCCATGTTGTTGCACTTTTGTACTCCCCTTGGGATGCCTTGAACAGCTGCAGTGTGCCTGGAGCCCAGGGCTTCCTAGTTTTAAAAATCCTAGCCCTAGGCCTAAGCCTAACAGTAACCCTGGGAAGGTAAATCAGCCTGGTGTTAGGCTTCTTGCCAAGGAAAAAGCCGTGAAAGCAGCCATGTTGTGGCACTTTTGCACTCCCTTTTGGATGCCTTTCACAGCTGCAGTGTGCCTGGAACTCAGGGCTTCCTGATTTTAAAAATCCTAGCCCTAGGCCGAACCCCAACCCTAAGACGAGAAAGGCAAATCAGCCAGGAATTAGGCATGTCCCCAAGGAAAAAGCTGTGGAGGCAGGCATGTTGTGCTACTTTTGCGCTCTTCTTGGCTAGTCCTTCGCAGCTGCTGTGTTCTTGGAACTCAGGGCTTTCTGGTTAATAGAACCCTTACCCTAGGCGTAACTCAAACCTTAAGCCTAGGAAGGAAAATCAGCCTATGGTTCGGGATGGTCTCATGGAAATATCAGTGGTGGCAGCCAAGTTGCGTCACTTTTGCGCTCCCCTTGGGATGCCTTTCGCAGCTGCAGTGTGCCTGGAGCCCAGGGCTTCCTGGTTTTAAAAGTCCTAGGCCTAAGCCTAACAGTAACCCTGGGAAGGTAAATCAGCCGGGTATTAGGGTTCTTCCTAAGGGAAAAGCCGTGAAAGCAGCCATGTTGTGGCACTTCTGCACTCCCTTTGGGATGCCTTTGGCAGATGAAGTAAGCCTGGAACTCAGGGCTTCCTGGTTAAAGAAATCCAAGCCCTAGGCTGAACCCTAACCCTAACCCTAGGCAGATAAATCAGCCTAGGTATAGGGATGGTGCCAAGGAAAAAGCTGTGAAAGCTGCCATGTTGTTGCACTTTTGTACTCCCCTTGGGATGCCTTGAACAGCTGCAGTGTGCCTGGAGCCCAGGGCTTCCTAGTTTTAAAAATCCTAGCCCTAGGCCTAAGCCTAACAGTAACCCTGGGAAGGTAAATCAGCCTGGTGTTAGGCTTCTTGCCAAGGAAAAAGCCGTGAAAGCAGCCATGTTGTGGCACTTTTGCACTCCCTTTTGGATGCCTTTCACAGCTCCAGTGTGCCTGGAACTCAGGGCTTCCTGATTTTAAAAATCCTAGCCCTAGGCCGAACCCCAACCCTAAGACGAGAAAGGCAAATCAGCCAGGAATTAGGCATGTCCCCAAGGAAAAAGCTGTGGAGGCAGGCATGTTGTGCTACTTTTGCGCTCTTCTTGGCTAGTCCTTCGCAGCTGCTGTGTTCTTGGAACTCAGGGCTTTCTGGTTAATAGAACCCTTACCCTAGGCGTAACTCAAACCTTAACCCTAGGAAGGAAAATCAGCCTATGGTTCGGGATGGTCTCATGGAAATATCAGTGGTGGCAGCCAAGTTGCGTCACTTTTGCGCTCCCCTTGGGATGCCTTTCGCAGCTGCAGTGTGCCTGGAGCCCAGGGCTTCCTGGTTTTAAAAGTCCTAGGCCTAAGCCTAACAGTAACCCTAGGAAGGTAAATCAGCCGGGTATTAGGGTTCTTCCTAAGGGAAAAGCCGTGAAAGCAGCCATGTTGTGGCACTTCTGCACTCCCTTTGGGATGCCTTTGGCAGATGAAGTAAGCCTGGAACTCAGGGCTTCCTGGTTAAAGAAATCCAAGCCCTAGGCTGAACCCTAACCCTAACCCTAGGCAGATAAATCAGCCTAGGTATAGGGATGGTGCCAAGGAAAAAGCTGTGAAAGCTGCCATGTTGTTGCACTTTTGTACTCCCCTTGGGATGCCTTGAACAGCTGCAGTGTGCCTGGAGCCCAGGGCTTCCTAGTTTTAAAAATCCTAGCCCTAGGCCTAAGCCTAACAGTAACCCTGGGAAGGTAAATCAGCCTGGTGTTAGGCTTCTTGCCAAGGAAAAAGCCGTGAAAGCAGCCATGTTGTGGCACTTTTGCACTCCCTTTTGGATGCCTTTCACAGCTGCAGTGTGCCTGGAACTCAGGGCTTCCTGATTTTAAAAATCCTAGCCCTAGGCCGAACCCCAACCCTAAGACGAGAAAGGCAAATCAGCCAGGAATTAGGCATGTCCCCAAGGAAAAAGCTGTGGAGGCAGGCATGTTGTGCTACTTTTGCGCTCTTCTTGGCTAGTCCTTCGCAGCTGCTGTGTTCTTGGAACTCAGGGCTTTCTGGTTAATAGAACCCTTACCCTAGGCGTAACTCAAACCTTAACCCTAGGAAGGAATATCAGCCTATGGTTCGGGATGGTCTCATGGAAATATCAGTGGTGGCAGCCAAGTTGCGTCACTTTTGCGCTCCCCTTGGGATGCCTTTCGCAGCTGCAGTGTGCCTGGAGCCCAGGGCTTCCTGGTTTTAAAAGTCCTAGGCCTAAGCCTAACAGTAACCCTAGGAAGGTAAATCAGCCGGGTATTAGGGTTCTTCCTAAGGGAAAAGCCGTGAAAGCAGCCATGTTGTGGCACTTCTGCACTCCCTTTGGGATGCCTTTGGCAGATGAAGTAAGCCTGGAACTCAGGGCTTCCTGGTTAAAGAAATCCAAGCCCTAGGCTGAACCCTAACCCTAACCCTAGGCAGATAAATCAGCCTAGGTATAGGGATGGTGCCAAGGAAAAAGCTGTGAAAGCTGCCATGTTGTTGCACTTTTGTACTCCCCTTGGGATGCCTTGAACAGCTGCAGTGTGCCTGGAGCCCAGGGCTTCCTAGTTTTAAAAATCCTAGCCCTAGGCCTAAGCCTAACAGTAACCCTGGGAAGGTAAATCAGCCTGGTGTTAGGCTTCTTGCCAAGGAAAAAGCCGTGAAAGCAGCCATGTTGTGGCACTTTTGCACTCCCTTTTGGATGCCTTTCACAGCTCCAGTGTGCCTGGAACTCAGGGCTTCCTGATTTTAAAAATCCTAGCCCTAGGCCGAACCCCAACCCTAAGACGAGAAAGGCAAATCAGCCAGGAATTAGGCATGTCCCCAAGGAAAAAGCTGTGGAGGCAGGCATGTTGTGCTACTTTTGCGCTCTTCTTGGCTAGTCCTTCGCAGCTGCTGTGTTCTTGGAACTCAGGACTTTCTGGTTAATAGAACCCTTACCCTAGGCGTAACTCAAACCTTAACCCTAGGAAGGAAAATCAGCCTATGGTTCGGGATGGTCTCATGGAAATATCAGTGGTGGCAGCCAAGTTGCGTCACTTTTGCGCTCCCCTTGGGATGCCTTTCGCAGCTGCAGTGTGCCTGGAGCCCAGGGCTTCCTGGTTTTAAAAGTCCTAGGCCTAAGCCTAACAGTAACCCTAGGAAGGTAAATCAGCCGGGTATTAGGGTTCTTCCTAAGGGAAAAGCCGTGAAAGCAGCCATGTTGTGGCACTTCTGCACTCCCTTTGGGATGCCTTTGGCAGATGAAGTAAGCCTGGAACTCAGGGCTTCCTGGTTAAAGAAATCCAAGCCCTAGGCTGAACCCTAACCCTAACCCTAGGCAGATAAATCAGCCTAGGTATAGGGATGGTGCCAAGGAAAAAGCTGTGAAAGCTGCCATGTTGTTGCACTTTTGTACTCCCCTTGGGATGCCTTGAACAGCTGCAGTGTGCCTGGAGCCCAGGGCTTCCTAGTTTTAAAAATCCTAGCCCTAGGCCTAAGCCTAACAGTAACCCTGGGAAGGTAAATCAGCCTGGTGTTAGGCTTCTTGCCAAGGAAAAAGCCGTGAAAGCAGCCATGTTGTGGCACTTTTGCACTCCCTTTTGGATGCCTTTCACAGCTGCAGTGTGCCTGGAACTCAGGGCTTCCTGATTTTAAAAATCCTAGCCCTAGGCCGAACCCCAACCCTAAGACGAGAAAGGCAAATCAGCCAGGAATTAGGCATGTCCCCAAGGAAAAAGCTGTGGAGGCAGGCATGTTGTGGTACTTTTGCGCTCTTCTTGGCTAGTCCTTCGCAGCTGCTGTGTTCTTGGAATTCAGGGCTTTCTGGTTAATAGAGCCCTTACCCTAGGCGTAACTCAAACCTTAACCCTAGGAAGGAAAATCAGCCTATGGTTCGGGATGGTCTCATGGAAATATCAGTGGTGGCAGCCAAGTTGCGTCACTTTTGCGCTCCCCTTGGGATGCCTTTCGCAGCTGCAGTGTGCCTGGAGCCCAGGGCTTCCTGGTTTTAAAAGTCCTAGGCCTAAGCCTAACAGTAACCCTAGGAAGGTAAATCAGCCGGGTATTAGGGTTCTTCCTAAGGGAAAAGCCGTGAAAGCAGCCATGTTGTGGCACTTCTGCACTCCCTTTGGGATGCCTTTGGCAGATGAAGTAAGCCTGGAACTCAGGGCTTCCTGGTTAAAGAAATCCAAGCCCTAGGCTGAACCCTAACCCTAACCCTAGGCAGATAAATCAGCCTAGGTATAGGGATGGTGCCAAGGAAAAAGCTGTGAAAGCTGCCATGTTGTAGCACTTTTGTACTCCCCTTGGGATGCCTTGAACAGCTGCAGTGTGCCTGGAGCCCAGGGCTTCCTAGTTTTAAAAATCCTAGCCCTAGGCCTAAGCCTAACAGTAACCCTGGGAAGGTAAATCAGCCTGGTGTTAGGCTTCTTGCCAAGGAAAAAGCCGTGAAAGCAGCCATGTTGTGGCACTTTTGCACTCCCTTTTGGATGCCTTTCACAGCTCCAGTGTGCCTGGAACTCAGGGCTTCCTGATTTTAAAAATCCTAGCCCTAGGCCGAACCCCAACCCTAAGACGAGAAAGGCAAATCAGCCAGGAATTAGGCATGTCCCCAAGGAAAAAGCTGTGGAGGCAGGCATGTTGTGGTACTTTTGCGCTCTTCTTGGCTAGTCCTTCGCAGCTGCTGTGTTCTTGGAACTCAGGGCTTTCTGGTTAATAGAGCCCTTACCCTAGGCGTAACTCAAACCTTAACCCTAGGAAGGAAAATCAGCCTATGGTTCGGGATGGTCTCATGGAAATATCAGTGGTGGCAGCCAAGTTGCGTCACTTTTGCGCTCCCCTTGGGATGCCTTTCGCAGCTGCAGTGTGCCTGGAGCCCAGGGCTTCCTGGTTTTAAAAGTCCTAGGCCTAAGCCTAACAGTAACCCTAGGAAGGTAAATCAGCCGGGTATTAGGGTTCTTCCTAAGGGAAAAGCCGTGAAAGCAGCCATGTTGTGGCACTTCTGCACTCCCTTTGGGATGCCTTTGGCAGATGAAGTAAGCCTGGAACTCAGGGCTTCCTGGTTAAAGAAATCCAAGCCCTAGGCTGAACCCTAACCCTAGGCAGATAAATCAGCCTAGGTATAGGGATGGTGCCAAGGAAAAAGCTGTGAAAGCTGCCATGTTGTTGCACTTTTGTACTCCCCTTGGGATGCCTTGAACAGCTGCAGTGTGCCTGGAGCCCAGGGCTTCCTAGTTTTAAAAATCCTAGCCCTAGGCCTAAGCCTAACAGTAACCCTGGGAAGGTAAATCAGCCTGGTGTTAGGCTTCTTCCTAAGGGAAAAGCCGTGAAAGCAGCCATGTTGTGGCACTTTTGCACTCCCTTTTGGATGCCTTTCACAGCTCCAGTGTGCCTGGAACTCAGGGCTTCCTGATTTTAAAAATCCTAGCCCTAGGCCGAACCCCAACCCTAAGACGAGAAAGGCAAATCAGCCAGGAATTAGGCATGTCCCCAAGGAAAAAGCTGTGGAGGCAGGCATGTTGTGCTACTTTTGCGCTCTTCTTGGCTAGTCCTTCGCAGCTGCTGTGTTCTTGGAACTCAGGGCTTTCTGGTTAATAGAGCCCTTACCCTAGGCGTAACTCAAACCTTAACCCTAGGAAGGAAAATCAGCCTATGGTTCGGGATGGTCTCATGGAAATATCAGTGGTGGCAGCCAAGTTGCGTCACTTTTGCGCTCCCCTTGGGATGCCTTTCGCAGCTGCAGTGTGCCTGGAGCCCAGGGCTTCCTGGTTTTAAAAGTCCTAGGCCTAAGCCTAACAGTAACCCTAGGAAGGTAAATCAGCCGGGTATTAGGGTTCTTCCTAAGGGAAAAGCCGTGAAAGCAGCCATGTTGTGGCACTTCTGCACTCCCTTTGGGATGCCTTTGGCAGATGAAGTAAGCCTGGAACTCAGGGCTTCCTGGTTAAAGAAATCCAAGCCCTAGGCTGAACCCTAACCCTAACCCTAGGCAGATAAATCAGCCTAGGTATAGGGATGGTGCCAAGGAAAAAGCTGTGAAAGCTGCCATGTTGTAGCACTTTTGTACTCCCCTTGGGATGCCTTGAACAGCTGCAGTGTGCCTGGAGCCCAGGGCTTCCTAGTTTTAAAAATCCTAGCCCTAGGCCTAAGCCTAACAGTAACCCTGGGAAGGTAAATCAGCCTGGTGTTAGGCTTCTTGCCAAGGAAAAAGCCGTGAAAGCAGCCATGTTGTGGCACTTTTGCACTCCCTTTTGGATGCCTTTCACAGCTCCAGTGTGCTTGGAACTCAGGGCTTCCTGATTTTAAAAATCCTAGCCCTAGGCCGAACCCCAACCCTAAGACGAGAAAGGCAAATCAGCCAGGAATTAGGCATGTCCCCAAGGAAAAAGCTGTGGAGGCAGGCATGTTGTGCTACTTTTGCGCTCTTCTTGGCTAGTCCTTCGCAGCTGCTGTGTTCTTGGAACTCAGGGCTTTCTGGTTAATAGAACCCTTACCCCAGGCGTAACTCAAACCTTAACCCTAGGAAGGAAAATCAGCCTATGGTTCGGGATGGTCTCATGGAAATATCAGTGGTGGCAGCCAAGTTGCGTCACTTTTGCGCTCCCCTTGGGATGCCTTTCGCAGCTGCAGTGTGCCTGGAGCCCAGGGCTTCCTGGTTTTAAAAGTCCTAGGCCTAAGCCTAACAGTAACCCTAGGAAGGTAAATCAGCCGGGTATTAGGGTTCTTCCTAAGGGAAAAGCCGTGAAAGCAGCCATGTTGTGGCACTTCTGCACTCCCTTTGGGATGCCTTTGGCAGATGAAGTAAGCCTGGAACTCAGGGCTTCCTGGTTAAAGAAATCCAAGCCCTAGGCTGAAGCCTAACCCTAACCCTAGGCAGATAAATCAGCCTAGGTATAGGGATGGTGCCAAGGAAAAAGCTGTGAAAGCTGCCATGTTGTTGCACTTTTGTACTCCCCTTGGGATGCCTTGAACAGCTGCAGTGTGCCTGGAGCCCAGGGCTTCCTAGTTTTAAAAATCCTAGCCCTAGGCCTAAGCCTAACAGTAACCCTGGGAAGGTAACTCAGCCTGGTGTTAGGCTTCTTGCCAAGGAAAAAGCCGTGAAAGCAGCCATGTTGTGGCACTTTTGCACTCCCTTTTGGATGCCTTTCACAGCTCCAGTGTGCCTGGAACTCAGGGCTTCCTGATTTTAAAAATCCTAGCCCTAGGCCGAACCCCAACCCTAAGACGAGAAAGGCAAATCAGCCAGGAATTAGGCATGTCCCCAAGGAAAAAGCTGTGGAGGCAGGCATGTTGTGCTACTTTTGCGCTCTTCTTGGCTAGTCCTTCGCAGCTGCTGTGTTCTTGGAACTCAGGGCTTTCTGGTTAATAGAACCCTTACCCTAGGCGTAACTCAAACCTTAAGCCTAGGAAGGAAAATCAGCCTATGGTTCGGGATGGTCTCATGGAAATATCAGTGGTGGCAGCCAAGTTGCGTCACTTTTGCGCTCCCCTTGGGATGCCTTTCGCAGCTGCAGTGTGCCTGGAGCCCAGGGCTTCCTGGTTTTAAAAGTCCTAGGCCTAAGCCTAACAGTAACCCTAGGAAGGTAAATCAGCCGGGTATTAGGGTTCTTCCTAAGGGAAAAGCCGTGAAAGCAGCCATGTTGTGGCACTTCTGCACTCCCTTTGGGATGCCTTTGGCAGATGAAGTAAGCCTGGAACTCAGGGCTTCCTGGTTAAAGAAATCCAAGCCCTAGGCTGAAGCCTAACCCTAACCCTAGGCAGATAAATCAGCCTAGGTATAGGGATGGTGCCAAGGAAAAAGCTGTGAAAGCTGCCATGTTGTTGCACTTTTGTACTCCCCTTGGGATGCCTTGAACAGCTGCAGTGTGCCTGGAGCCCAGGGCTTCCTAGTTTTAAAAATCCTAGCCCTAGGCCTAAGCCTAACAGTAACCCTGGGAAGGTAAATCAGCCTGGTGTTAGGCTTCTTGCCAAGGAAAAAGCCGTGAAAGCAGCCATGTTGTGGCACTTTTGCACTCCCTTTTGGATGCCTTTCACAGCTGCAGTGTGCCTGGAACTCAGGGCTTCCTGATTTTAAAAATCCTAGCCGTAGGCCGAACCCCAACCCTAAGACAAGAAAGGCAAATCAGCCAGGAATTAGGCATGTCCCCAAGGAAAAAGCTGTGGAGGCAGACATGTTGTGGTACTTTTGCGCTCTTCTTGGCTAGTCCTTCGCAGCTGCTGTGTTCTTGGAACTCAGGGCTTTCTGGTTAATAGAGCCCTTACCCTAGGCGTAACTCAAACCTTAACCCTAGGAAGGAAAATCAGCCTATGGTTCGGGATGGTCTCATGGAAATATCAGTGGTGGCAGCCAAGTTGCGTCACTTTTGTGCTCCCCTTGGGATGCCTTTCGCAGCTGCAGTGTGCCTGGAGCCCAGGGCTTCCTGGTTTTAAAAGTCCTAGGCCTAAGCCTAACAGTAACCCTAGGAAGGTAAATCAGCCGGGTATTAGGGTTCTTCCTAAGGGAAAAGCCGTGAAAGCAGCCATGTTGTGGCACTTCTGCACTCCCTTTGGGATGCCTTTGGCAGATGAAGTAAGCCTGGAACTCAGGGCTTCCTGGTTAAAGAAATCCAAGCCCTAGGCTGAACCCTAACCCTAACCCTAGGCAGATAAATCAGCCTAGGTATAGGGATGGTGCCAAGGAAAAAGCTGTGAAAGCTGCCATGTTGTAGCACTTTTGTACTCCCCTTGGGATGCCTTGAACAGCTGCAGTGTGCCTGGAGCCCAGGGCTTCCTAGTTTTAAAAATCCTAGCCCTAGGCCTAAGCCTAACAGTAACCCTGGGAAGGTAAATCAGCCTGGTGTTAGGCTTCTTGCCAAGGAAAAAGCCGTGAAAGCAGCCATGTTGTGGCACTTTTGCACTCCCTTTTGGATGCCTTTCACAGCTCCAGTGTGCCTGGAACTCAGGGCTTCCTGATTTTAAAAATCCTAGCCCTAGGCCGAACCCCAACCCTAAGACGAGAAAGGCAAATCAGCCAGGAATTAGGCATGTCCCCAAGGAAAAAGCTGTGGAGGCAGGCATGTTGTGCTACTTTTGCGCTCTTCTTGGCTAGTCCTTCGCAGCTGCTGTGTTCTTGGAACTCAGGGCTTTCTGGTTAATAGAGCCCTTACCCTAGGCGTAACTCAAACCTTAACCCTAGGAAGGAAAATCAGCCTATGGTTCGGGATGGTCTCATGGAAATATCAGTGGTGGCAGCCAAGTTGCGTCACTTTTGCGCTCCCCTTGGGCTGCCTTTCGCAGCTGCAGTGTGCCTGGAGCCCAGGGCTTCCTGGTTTTAAAAGTCCTAGGCCTAAGCCTAACAGTAACCCTAGGAAGGTAAATCAGCCGGGTATTAGGGTTCTTCCTAAGGGAAAAGCCGTGAAAGCAGCCATGTTGTGGCACTTCTGCACTCCCTTTGGGATGCCTTTGGCAGATGAAGTAAGCCTGGAACTCAGGGCTTCCTGGTTAAAGAAATCCAAGCCCTAGGCTGAACCCTAACCCTAGGCAGATAAATCAGCCTAGGTATAGGGATGGTGCCAAGGAAAAAGCTGTGAAAGCTGCCATGTTGTTGCACTTTTGTACTCCCCTTGGGATGCCTTGAACAGCTGCAGTGTGCCTGGAGCCCAGGGCTTCCTAGTTTTAAAAATCCTAGCCCTAGGCCTAAGCCTAACAGTAACCCTGGGAAGGTAAATCAGCCTGGTGTTAGGCTTCTTGCCAAGGAAAAAGCCGTGAAAGCAGCCATGTTGTGGCACTTTTGCACTCCCTTTTGGATGCCTTTCACAGCTGCAGTGTGCCTGGAACTCAGGGCTTCCTGATTTTAAAAATCCTAGCCCTAGGCCGAACCCCAACCCTAAGACGAGAAAGGCAAATCAGCCAGGAATTAGGCATGTCCCCAAGGAAAAAGCTGTGGAGGCAGGCATGTTGTGCTACTTTTGCGCTCTTCTTGGCTAGTCCTTCGCAGCTGCTGTGTTCTTGGAACTCAGGGCTTTCTGGTAAATTGGACCCTTACCCTAGGCGTAACTCAAACCTTAAGCCTAGGAAGGAAAATCAGCCTATGGTTCGGGATGGTCTCATGGAAATATCAGTGGTGGCAGCCAAGTTGCGTCACTTTTGCGCTCCCCTTGGGATGCCTTTCGCAGCTGCAGTGTGCCTGGAGCCCAGGGCTTCCTGGTTTTAAAAGTCCTAGGCCTAAGCCTAACAGTAACCCTAGGAAGGTAAATCAGCCGGGTATTAGGGTTCTTCCTAAGGGAAAAGCCGTGAAAGCAGCCATGTTGTGGCACTTCTGCACTCCCTTTGGGATGCCTTTGGCAGATGAAGTAAGCCTGGAACTCAGGGCTTCCTGGTTAAAGAAATCCAAGCCCTAGGCTGAAGCCTAACCCTAACCCTAGGCAGATAAATCAGCCTAGGTATAGGGATGGTGCCAAGGAAAAAGCTGTGAAAGCTGCCATGTTGTTGCACTTTTGTACTCCCGTTGGGATGCCTTGAACAGCTGCAGTGTGCCTGGAGCCCAGGGCTTCCTAGTTTTAAAAATCCTAGCCCTAGGCCTAAGCCTAACAGTAACCCTGGGAAGGTAAATCAGCCTGGTGTTAGGCTTCTTGCAAAGGAAAAAGCCATGAAAGCAGCCATGTTGTGGCACTTTTGCACTCGCTTTTGGATGCCTTTCACAGCTCCAGTGTGCCTGGAACTCAGGGCTTCCTGATTTTAAAAATCCTAGCCCTAGGCCGAACCCCAACCCTAAGACGAGAAAGGCAAATCAGCCAGGAATTAGGCATGTCCCCAGGGAAAAAGCTGTGGAGGCAGGCATGTTGTGCTACTTTTGCACTCTTCTTGGCTAGTCCTTCGCAGCTGCTGTGTTCTTGGAACTCAGGGCTTTCTGGTTAATAGAGCCCTTACCCTAGGCGTAACTCAAACCTTAAGCCTAGGAAGGAAAATCAGCCTATGGTTCGGGATGGTCTCATGGAAATATCAGTGGTGGCAGCCAAGTTGCATCACTTTTGCGCTCCCCTTGGGATGCCTTTCGCAGCTGCAGTGTGCCTGGAGCCCAGGGCTTCCTGGTTTTAAAAGTCCTAGGCCTAAGCCTAACAGTAACCCTAGGAAGGTAAATCAGCCGGGTATTAGGGTTCTTCCTAAGGGAAAAGCCGTGAAAGCAGCCATGTTGTGGCACTTCTGCACTCCCTTTGGGATGCCTTTGGCAGATGAAGTAAGCCTGGAACTCAGGGCTTCCTGGTTAAAGAAATCCAAGCCCTAGGCTGAACCCTAACCCTAACCCTAGGCAGATAAATCAGCCTAGGTATAGGGATGGTGCCAAGGAAAAAGCTGTGAAAGCTGCCATGTTGTTGCACTTTTGTACTCCCCTTGGGATGCCTTGAACAGCTGCAGTGTGCCTGGAGCCCAGGGCTTCCTAGTTTCAAAAATCCTAGCCCTAGGCCTAAGCCTAACAGTAACCCTGGGAAGGTAAATCAGCCTGGTGTTAGGCTTCTTGCCAAGGAAAAAGCCGTGAAAGCAGCCATGTTGTGGCACTTTTGCACTCCCTTTTGGATGCCTTTCACAGCTGCAGTGTGCCTGGAACTCAGGGCTTCCTGATTTTAAAAATCCTAGCCCTAGGCCGAACCCCAACCCTAAGACGAGAAAGGCAAATCAGCCAGGAATTAGGCATGTCCCCAAGGAAAAAGCTGTGGAGGCAGGCATGTTGTGCTACTTTTGCGCTCTTCTTGGCTAGTCCTTCGCAGCTGCTGTGTTCTTGGAACTCAGGGCTTTCTGGTTAATAGAACCCTTACCCTAGGCGTAACTCAAACCTTAACCCTAGGAAGGAAAATCAGCCTATGGTTCGGGATGGTCTCATGGAAATATCAGTGGTGGCAGCCAAGTTGCGTCACTTTTGCGCTCCCCTTGGGATGCCTTTCGCAGCTGCAGTGTGCCTGGAGCCCAGGGCTTCCTGGTTTTAAAAGTCCTAGGCCTAAGCCTAACAGTAACCCTAGGAAGGTAAATCAGCCGGGTATTAGGGTTCTTCCTAAGGGAAAAGCCGTGAAAGCAGCCATGTTGTGGCACTTCTGCACTCCCTTTGGGATGCCTTTGGCAGATGAAGTAAGCCTGGAACTCAGGGCTTCCTGGTTAAAGAAATCCAAGCCCTAGGCTGAACCCTAACCCTAACCCTAGGCAGATAAATCAGCCTAGGTATAGGGATGGTGCCAAGGAAAAAGCTGTGAAAGCTGCCATGTTGTTGCACTTTTGTACTCCCCTTGGGATGCCTTGAACAGCTGCAGTGTGCCTGGAGCCCAGGGCTTCCTAGTTTCAAAAATCCTAGCCCTAGGCCTAAGCCTAACAGTAACCCTGGGAAGGTAAATCAGCCTGGTGTTAGGCTTCTTGCCAAGGAAAAAGCCGTGAAAGCAGCCATGTTGTGGCACTTTTGCACTCCCTTTTGGATGCCTTTCACAGCTCCAGTGTGCCTGGAACTCAGGGCTTCCTGATTTTAAAAATCCTAGCCCTAGGCCGAACCCCAGCCCCAAGACGAGAAAGGCAAATCAGCCAGGAATTAGGCATGTCCCCAAGGAAAAAGCTGTGGAGGCAGGCATGTTGTGCTACTTTTGCGCTCTTCTTGGCTAGTCCTTCGCAGCTGCTGTGTTCTTGGAACTCAGGGCTTTCTGGTTAATAGAGCCCTTACCCTAGGCGTAACTCAAACCTTAAGCCTAGGAAGGAAAATCAGCCTATGGTTCGGGATGGTCTCATGGAAATATCAGTGGTGGCAGCCAAGTTGCGTCACTTTTGCGCTCCTCTTGGGATGCCTTTCGCAGCTGCAGTGTGCCTGGAGCCCAGGGCTTCCTGGTTTTAAAAGTCCTAGGCCTAAGCCTAACAGTAACCCTAGGAAGGTAAATCAGCCGGGTATTAGGGTTCTTCCTAAGGGAAAAGCCGTGAAAGCAGCCATGTTGTGGCACTTCTGCACTCCCTTTGGGATGCCTTTGGCAGATGAAGTAAGCCTGGAACTCAGGGCTTCCTGGTTAAAGAAATCCAAGCCCTAGGCTGAAGCCTAACCCTAACCCTAGGCAGATAAATCAGCCTAGGTATAGGGATGGTGCCAAGGAAAAAGCTGTGAAAGCTGCCATGTTGTTGCACTTTTGTACTCCCCTTGGGATGCCTTGAACAGCTGCAGTGTGCCTGGAGCCCAGGGCTTCCTAGTTTCAAAAATCCTAGCCCTAGGCCTAAGCCTAACAGTAACCCTGGGAAGGGAAATCAGCCTGGTGTTAGGCTTCTTGCCAAGGAAAAAGCCGTGAAAGCAGCCATGTTGTGGCACTTTTGCACTCCCTTTTGGATGCCTTTCACAGCTCCAGTGTGCCTGGAACTCAGGGCTTCCTGATTTTAAAAATCCTAGCCCTAGGCCGAACCCCAACCCTAAGACGAGAAAGGCAAATCAGCCAGGAATTAGGCATGTCCCCAAGGAAAAAGCTGTGGAGGCAGGCATGTTGTGGTACTTTTGCGCTCTTCTTGGCTAGTCCTTCGCAGCTGCTGTGTTCTTGGAACTCAGGGCTTTCTGGTTAATAGAGCCCTTACCCTAGGCGTAACTCAAACCTTAAGCCTAGGAAGGAAAATCAGCCTATGGTTCGGGATGGTCTCATGGAAATATCAGTGGTGGCAGCCAAGTTGCGTCACTTTTGCGCTCCCCTTGGGATGCCTTGAACAGCTGCAGTGTGCCTGGAGCCCAGGGCTTCCTGGTTTTAAAAGTCCTAGGCCTAAGCCTAACAGTAACCCTAGGAAGGTAAATCAGCCGGGTATTAGGGTTCTTCCTAAGGGAAAAGCCGTGAAAGCAGCCATGTTGTGGCACTTCTGCACTCCCTTTGGGATGCCTTTGGCAGATGAAGTAAGCCTGGAACTCAGGGCTTCCTGGTTAAAGAAATCCAAGCCCTAGGCTGAAGCCTAACCCTAACCCTAGGCAGATAAATCAGCCTAGGTATAGGGATGGTGCCAAGGAAAAAGCTGTGAAAGCTGCCATGTTGTTGCACTTTTGTACTCCCCTTGGGATGCCTTGAACAGCTGCAGTGTGCCTGGAGCCCAGGGCTTCCTAGTTTCAAAAATCCTAGCCCTAGGCCTAAGCCTAACAGTAACCCTGGGAAGGTAAATCAGCCTGGTGTTAGGCTTCTTGCCAAGGAAAAAGCCATGAAAGCAGCCATGTTGTGGCACTTTTGCACTCGCTTTTGGATGCCTTTCACAGCTCCAGTGTGCCTGGAACTCAGGGCTTCCTGATTTTAAAAATCCTAGCCCTAGGCCGAACCCCAACCCTAAGACGAGAAAGGCAAATCAGCCAGGAATTAGGCATGTCCCCAAGGAAAAAGCTGTGGAGGCAGGCATGTTGTGCTACTTTTGCGCTCTTCTTGGCTAGTCCTTCGCAGCTGCTGTGTTCTTGGAACTCAGGGCTTTCTGGTTAATTGGACCCTTACCCTAGGCGTAACTCAAACCTTAAGCCTAGGAAGGAAAATCAGCCTATGGTTCGGGATGGTCTCATGGAAATATCAGTGGTGGCAGCCAAGTTGCGTCACTTTTGCGCTCCCCTTGGGATGACTTTCGCAGCTGCAGTGTGCCTGGAGCCCAGGGCTTCCTGGTTTTAAAAGTCCTAGGCCTAAGCCTAACAGTAACCCTAGGAAGGTAAATCAGCCGGGTATTAGGGTTCTTCCTAAGGGAAAAGCCGTGAAAGCAGCCATGTTGTGGCACTTCTGCACTCCCTTTGGGATGCCTTTGGCAGATGAAGTAAGCCTGGAACTCAGGGCTTCCTGGTTAAAGAAATCCAAGCCCTAGGCTGAACCCTAACCCTAACCCTAGGCAGATAAATCAGCCTAGGTATAGGGATGGTGCCAAGGAAAAAGCTGTGAAAGCTGCCATGTTGTTGCACTTTTGTACTCCCCTTGGGATGCCTTGAACAGCTGCAGTGTGCCTGGAGCCCAGGGCTTCCTAGTTTCAAAAATCCTAGCCCTAGGCCTAAGCCTAACAGTAACCCTGGGAAGGTAAATCAGCCTGGTGTTAGGCTTCTTGCCAAGGAAAAAGCCGTGAAAGCAGCCATGTTGTGGCACTTTTGCACTCCCTTTTGGATGCCTTTCACAGCTGCAGTGTGCCTGGAACTCAGGGCTTCCTGATTTTAAAAATCCTAGCCCTAGGCCGAACCCCAGCCCTAAGACGAGAAAGGCAAATCAGCCAGGAATTAGGCATGTCCCCAAGGAAAAAGCTGTGGAGGCAGGCATGTTGTGCTACTTTTGCGCTCTTCTTGGCTAGTCCTTCGCAGCTGCTGTGTTCTTGGAACTCAGGGCTTTCTGGTTAATAGAGCCCTTACCCTAGGCGTAACTCAAACCTTAAGCCTAGGAAGGAAAATCAGCCTATGGTTCGGGATGGTCTCATGGAAATATCAGTGGTGGCAGCCAAGTTGCATCACTTTTGCGCTCCTCTTGGGATGCCTTTCGCAGCTGCAGTGTGCCTGGAGCCCAGGGCTTCCTGGTTTTAAAAGTCCTAGGCCTAAGCCTAACAGTAACCCTAGGAAGGTAAATCAGCCGGGTATTAGGGTTCTTCCTAAGGGAAAAGCCGTGAAAGCAGCCATGTTGTGGCACTTCTGCACTCCCTTTGGGATGCCTTTGGCAGATGAAGTAAGCCTGGAACTCAGGGCTTCCTGGTTAAAGAAATCCAAGCCCTAGGCTGAAGCCTAACCCTAACCCTAGGCAGATAAATCAGCCTAGGTATAGGGATGGTGCCAAGGAAAAAGCTGTGAAAGCTGCCATGTTGTTGCACTTTTGTACTCCCCTTGGGATGCCTTGAACAGCTGCAGTGTGCCTGGAGCCCAGGGCTTCCTAGTTTCAAAAATCCTAGCCCTAGGCCTAAGCCTAACAGTAACCCTGGGAAGGGAAATCAGCCTGGTGTTAGGCTTCTTGCCAAGGAAAAAGCCGTGAAAGCAGCCATGTTGTGGCACTTTTGCACTCCCTTTTGGATGCCTTTCACAGCTCCAGTGTGCCTGGAACTCAGGGCTTCCTGATTTTAAAAATCCTAGCCCTAGGCCGAACCCCAACCCTAAGACGAGAAAGGCAAATCAGCCAGGAATTAGGCATGTCCCCAAGGAAAAAGCTGTGGAGGCAGGCATGTTGTGCTACTTTTGCGCTCTTCTTGGCTAGTCCTTCGCAGCTGCTGTGTTCTTGGAACTCAGGGCTTTCTGGTTAATAGAGCCCTTACCCTAGGCGTAACTCAAACCTTAAGCCTAGGAAGGAAAATCAGCCTATGGTTCGGGATGGTCTCATGGAAATATCAGTGGTGGCAGCCAAGTTGCGTCACTTTTGCGCTCCCCTTGGGATGCCTTTCGCAGCTGCAGTGTGCCTGGAGCCCAGGGCTTCCTGGTTTTAAAAGTCCTAGGCCTAAGCCTAACAGTAACCCTAGGAAGGTAAATCAGCCGGGTATTAGGGTTCTTCCTAAGGGAAAAGCCGTGAAAGCAGCCATGTTGTGGCACTTCTGCACTCCCTTTGGGATGCCTTTGGCAGATGAAGTAAGCCTGGAACTCAGGGCTTCCTGGTTAAAGAAATCCAAGCCCTAGGCTGAACCCTAACCCTAACCCTAGGCAGATAAATCAGCCTAGGTATAGGGATGGTGCCAAGGAAAAAGCTGTGAAAGCTGCCATGTTGTTGCACTTTTGTACTCCCCTTGGGATGCCTTGAACAGCTGCAGTGTGCCTGGAGCCCAGGGCTTCCTAGTTTCAAAAATCCTAGCCCTAGGCCTAAGCCTAACAGTAACCCTGGGAAGGTAAATCAGCCTGGTGTTAGGCTTCTTGCCAAGGAAAAAGCCGTGAAAGCAGCCATGTTGTGGCACTTTTGCACTCCCTTTTGGATGCCTTTCACAGCTCCAGTGTGCCTGGAACTCAGGGCTTCCTGATTTTAAAAATCCTAGCCCTAGGCCGAACCCCAGCCCTAAGACGAGAAAGGCAAATCAGCCAGGAATTAGGCATGTCCCCAAGGAAAAAGCTGTGGAGGCAGGCATGTTGTGCTACTTTTGCGCTCTTCTTGGCTAGTCCTTCGCAGCTGCTGTGTTCTTGGAACTCAGGGCTTTCTGGTTAATAGAGCCCTTACCCTAGGCGTAACTCAAACCTTAAGCCTAGGAAGGAAAATCAGCCTATGGTTCGGGATGGTCTCATGGAAATATCAGTGGTGGCAGCCAAGTTGCATCACTTTTGCGCTCCTCTTGGGATGCCTTTCGCAGCTGCAGTGTGCCTGGAGCCCAGGGCTTCCTGGTTTTAAAAGTCCTAGGCCTAAGCCTAACAGTAACCCTAGGAAGGTAAATCAGCCGGGTATTAGGGTTCTTCCTAAGGGAAAAGCCGTGAAAGCAGCCATGTTGTGGCACTTCTGCACTCCCTTTGGGATGCCTTTGGCAGATGAAGTAAGCCTGGAACTCAGGGCTTCCTGGTTAAAGAAATCCAAGCCCTAGGCTGAAGCCTAACCCTAACCCTAGGCAGATAAATCAGCCTAGGTATAGGGATGGTGCCAAGGAAAAAGCTGTGAAAGCTGCCATGTTGTTGCACTTTTGTACTCCCCTTGGGATGCCTTGAACAGCTGCAGTGTGCCTGGAGCCCAGGGCTTCCTAGTTTCAAAAATCCTAGCCCTAGGCCTAAGCCTAACAGTAACCCTGGGAAGGGAAATCAGCCTGGTGTTAGGCTTCTTGCCAAGGAAAAAGCCGTGAAAGCAGCCATGTTGTGGCACTTTTGCACTCCCTTTTGGATGCCTTTCACAGCTCCAGTGTGCCTGGAACTCAGGGCTTCCTGATTTTAAAAATCCTAGCCCTAGGCCGAACCCCAACCCTAAGACGAGAAAGGCAAATCAGCCAGGAATTAGGCATGTCCCCAAGGAAAAAGCTGTGGAGGCAGGCATGTTGTGGTACTTTTGCGCTCTTCTTGGCTAGTCCTTCGCAGCTGCTGTGTTCTTGGAACTCAGGGCTTTCTGGTTAATAGAGCCCTTACCCTAGGCGTAACTCAAACCTTAAGCCTAGGAAGGAAAATCAGCCTATGGTTCGGGATGGTCTCATGGAAATATCAGTGGTGGCAGCCAAGTTGCGTCACTTTTGCGCTCCCCTTGGGATGCCTTTCGCAGCTGCAGTGTGCCTGGAGCCCAGGGCTTCCTGGTTTTAAAAGTCCTAGGCCTAAGCCTAACAGTAACCCTAGGAAGGTAAATCAGCCGGGTATTAGGGTTCTTCCTAAGGGAAAAGCCGTGAAAGCAGCCATGTTGTGGCACTTCTGCACTCCCTTTGGGATGCCTTTGGCAGATGAAGTAAGCCTGGAACTCAGGGCTTCCTGGTTCAAGAAATCCAAGCCCTAGGCTGAACCCTAACCCTAACCCTAGGCAGATAAATCAGCCTAGGTATAGGGATGGTGCCAAGGAAAAAGCTGTGAAAGCTGCCATGTTGTTGCACTTTTGTACTCCCCTTGGGATGCCTTGAACAGCTGCAGTGTGCCTGGAGCCCAGGGCTTCCTAGTTTTAAAAATCCTAGCCCTAGGCCTAAGCCTAACAGTAACCCTGGGAAGGTAACTCAGCCTGGTGTTAGGCTTCTTGCCAAGGAAAAAGCCATGAAAGCAGCCATGTTGTGGCACTTTTGCACTCACTTTTGGATGCCTTTCACAGCTCCAGTGTGCCTGGAACTCAGGGCTTCCTGATTTTAAAAATCCTAGCCCTAGGCCGAACCCCAACCCTAAGACGAGAAAGGCAAATCAGCCAGGAATTAGGCATGTCCCCAAGGAAAAAGCTGTGGAGGCAGGCATGTTGTGCTACTTTTGCGCTCTTCTTGGCTAGTCCTTCGCAGCTGCTGTGTTCTTGGAACTCAGGGCTTTCTGGTTAATAGAGCCCTTACCCTAGGCGTAACTCAAACCTTAACCCTAGGAAGGAAAATCAGCCTATGGTTCGGGATGGTCTCATGGAAATATCAGTGGTGGCAGCCAAGTTGCGTCACTTTTGCGCTCCCCTTGGGATGCCTTTCGCAGCTGCAGTGTGCCTGGAGCCCAGGGCTTCCTGGTTTTAAAAGTCCTAGGCCTAAGCCTAACAGTAACCCTAGGAAGGTAAATCAGCCGGGTATTAGGGTTCTTCCTAAGGGAAAAGCCGTGAAAGCAGCCATG
The DNA here is from genome assembly GCF_027579445.1 of Ammospiza nelsoni. Taxonomy (NCBI): domain Eukaryota; kingdom Metazoa; phylum Chordata; class Aves; order Passeriformes; family Passerellidae; genus Ammospiza; species Ammospiza nelsoni. The sequence goes on along the minus strand of NW_026683188.1, from coordinate 3,353,414 downwards.
TTGTGGCACTTCTGCACTCCCTTTGGGATGCCTTTGGCAGATGAAGTAAGCCTGGAACTCAGGGCTTCCTGGTTAAAGAAATCCAAGCCCTAGGCTGAACCCTAACCCTAACCCTAGGCAGATAAATCAGCCTAGGTATAGGGATGGTGCCAAGGAAAAAGCTGTGAAAGCTGCCATGTTGTTGCACTTTTGTACTCCCCTTGGGATGCCTTGAACAGCTGCAGTGTGCCTGGAGCCCAGGGCTTCCTAGTTTTAAAAATCCTAGCCCTAGGCCTAAGCCTAACAGTAACCCTGGGAAGGTAAATCAGCCTGGTGTTAGGCTTCTTGCCAAGGAAAAAGCCGTGAAAGCAGCCATGTTGTGGCACTTTTGCACTCCCTTTTGGATGCCTTTCACAGCTGCAGTGTGCCTGGAACTCAGGGCTTCCTGATTTTAAAAATCCTAGCCCTAGGCTGAACCCCAACCCTAAGACGAGAAAGGCAAATCAGCCAGGAATTAGGCATGTCCCCAAGGAAAAAGCTGTGGAGGCAGGCATGTTGTGCTACTTTTGCGCTCTTCTTGGCTAGTCCTTCGCAGCTGCTGTGTTCTTGGAACTCAGGGCTTTCTGGTTAATAGAGCCCTTACCCTAGGCGTAACTCAAACCTTAAGCCTAGGAAGGAAAATCAGCCTATGGTTCGGGATGGTCTCATGGAAATATCAGTGGTGGCAGCCAAGTTGCGTCACTTTTGCGCTCCTCTTGGGATGCCTTTCGCAGCTGCAGTGTGCCTGGAGCCCAGGGCTTCCTGGTTTTAAAAGTCCTAGGCCTAAGCCTAACAGTAACCCTAGGAAGGTAAATCAGCCGGGTATTAGGGTTCTTCCTAAGGGAAAAGCCGTGAAAGCAGCCATGTTGTGGCACTTCTGCACTCCCTTTGGGATGCCTTTGGCAGATGAAGTAAGCCTGGAACTCAGGGCTTCCTGGTTAAAGAAATCCAAGCCCTAGGCTGAAGCCTAACCCTAACCCTAGGCAGATAAATCAGCCTAGGTATAGGGATGGTGCCAAGGAAAAAGCTGTGAAAGCTGCCATGTTGTTGCACTTTTGTACTCCCCTTGGGATGCCTTGAACAGCTGCAGTGTGCCTGGAGCCCAGGGCTTCCTAGTTTCAAAAATCCTAGCCCTAGGCCTAAGCCTAACAGTAACCCTGGGAAGGGAAATCAGCCTGGTGTTAGGCTTCTTGCCAAGGAAAAAGCCGTGAAAGCAGCCATGTTGTGGCACTTTTGCACTCCCTTTTGGATGCCTTTCACAGCTCCAGTGTGCCTGGAACTCAGGGCTTCCTGATTTTAAAAATCCTAGCCCTAGGCCGAACCCCAACCCTAAGACGAGAAAGGCAAATCAGCCAGGAATTAGGCATGTCCCCAAGGAAAAAGCTGTGGAGGCAGGCATGTTGTGGTACTTTTGCGCTCTTCTTGGCTAGTCCTTCGCAGCTGCTGTGTTCTTGGAACTCAGGGCTTTCTGGTTAATAGAGCCCTTACCCTAGGCGTAACTCAAACCTTAACCCTAGGAAGGAAAATCAGCCTATGGTTCGGGATGGTCTCATGGAAATATCAGTGGTGGCAGCCAAGTTGCGTCACTTTTGCGCTCCCCTTGGGATGCCTTTCGCAGCTGCAGTGTGCCTGGAGCCCAGGGCTTCCTGGTTTTAAAAGTCCTAGGCCTAAGCCTAACAGTAACCCTAGGAAGGTAAATCAGCCGGGTATTAGGGTTCTTCCTAAGGGAAAAGCCGTGAAAGCAGCCATGTTGTGGCACTTCTGCACTCCCTTTGGGATGCCTTTGGCAGATGAAGTAAGCCTGGAACTCAGGGCTTCCTGGTTAAAGAAATCCAAGCCCTAGGCTGAACCCTAACCCTAACCCTAGGCAGATAAATCAGCCTAGGTATAGGGATGGTGCCAAGGAAAAAGCTGTGAAAGCTGCCATGTTGTTGCACTTTTGTACTCCCCTTGGGATGCCTTGAACAGCTGCAGTGTGCCTGGAGCCCAGGGCTTCCTAGTTTTAAAAATCCTAGCCCTAGGCCTAAGCCTAACAGTAACCCTGGGAAGGTAAATCAGCCTGGTGTTAGGCTTCTTGCCAAGGAAAAAGCCGTGAAAGCAGCCATGTTGTGGCACTTTTGCACTCCCTTTTGGATGCCTTTCACAGCTGCAGTGTGCCTGGAACTCAGGGCTTCCTGATTTTAAAAATCCTAGCCCTAGGCTGAACCCCAACCCTAAGACGAGAAAGGCAAATCAGCCAGGAATTAGGCATGTCCCCAAGGAAAAAGCTGTGGAGGCAGGCATGTTGTGCTACTTTTGCGCTCTTCTTGGCTAGTCCTTCGCAGCTGCTGTGTTCTTGGAACTCAGGGCTTTCTGGTTAATAGAGCCCTTACCCTAGGCGTAACTCAAACCTTAAGCCTAGGAAGGAAAATCAGCCTATGGTTCGGGATGGTCTCATGGAAATATCAGTGGTGGCAGCCAAGTTGCGTCACTTTTGCGCTCCTCTTGGGATGCCTTTCGCAGCTGCAGTGTGCCTGGAGCCCAGGGCTTCCTGGTTTTAAAAGTCCTAGGCCTAAGCCTAACAGTAACCCTAGGAAGGTAAATCAGCCGGGTATTAGGGTTCTTCCTAAGGGAAAAGCCGTGAAAGCAGCCATGTTGTGGCACTTCTGCACTCCCTTTGGGATGCCTTTGGCAGATGAAGTAAGCCTGGAACTCAGGGCTTCCTGGTTAAAGAAATCCAAGCCCTAGGCTGAAGCCTAACCCTAACCCTAGGCAGATAAATCAGCCTAGGTATAGGGATGGTGCCAAGGAAAAAGCTGTGAAAGCTGCCATGTTGTTGCACTTTTGTACTCCCCTTGGGATGCCTTGAACAGCTGCAGTGTGCCTGGAGCCCAGGGCTTCCTAGTTTCAAAAATCCTAGCCCTAGGCCTAAGCCTAACAGTAACCCTGGGAAGGGAAATCAGCCTGGTGTTAGGCTTCTTGCCAAGGAAAAAGCCGTGAAAGCAGCCATGTTGTGGCACTTTTGCACTCCCTTTTGGATGCCTTTCACAGCTCCAGTGTGCCTGGAACTCAGGGCTTCCTGATTTTAAAAATCCTAGCCCTAGGCCGAACCCCAACCCTAAGACGAGAAAGGCAAATCAGCCAGGAATTAGGCATGTCCCCAAGGAAAAAGCTGTGGAGGCAGGCATGTTGTGGTACTTTTGCGCTCTTCTTGGCTAGTCCTTCGCAGCTGCTGTGTTCTTGGAACTCAGGGCTTTCTGGTTAATAGAGCCCTTACCCTAGGCGTAACTCAAACCTTAAGCCTAGGAAGGAAAATCAGCCTATGGTTCGGGATGGTCTCATGGAAATATCAGTGGTGGCAGCCAAGTTGCGTCACTTTTGCGCTCCCCTTGGGATGCCTTTCGCAGCTGCAGTGTGCCTGGAGCCCAGGGCTTCCTGGTTTTAAAAGTCCTAGGCCTAAGCCTAACAGTAACCCTAGGAAGGTAAATCAGCCGGGTATTAGGGTTCTTCCTAAGGGAAAAGCCGTGAAAGCAGCCATGTTGTGGCACTTCTGCACTCCCTTTGGGATGCCTTTGGCAGATGAAGTAAGCCTGGAACTCAGGGCTTCCTGGTTCAAGAAATCCAAGCCCTAGGCTGAAGCCTAACCCTAACCCTAGGCAGATAAATCAGCCTAGGTATAGGGAGGGTGCCAAGGAAAAAGCTGTGAAAGCTGCCATGTTGTTGCACTTTTGTACTCCCCTTGGGATGCCTTGAACAGCTGCAGTGTGCCTGGAGCCCAGGGCTTCCTAGTTTTAAAAATCCTAGCCTTAGGCCTAAGCCTAACAGTAACCCTGGGAAGGTAACTCAGCCTGGTGTTAGGCTTCTTGCCAAGGAAAAAGCCATGAAAGCAGCCATGTTGTGGCACTTTTGCACTCACTTTTGGATGCCTTTCACAGCTCCAGTGTGCCTGGAACTCAGGGCTTCCTGATTTTAAAAATCCTAGCCCTAGGCCGAACCCCAACCCTAAGACGAGAAAGGCAAATCAGCCAGGAATTAGGCATGTCCCCAAGGAAAAAGCTGTGGAGGCAGGCATGTTGTGCTACTTTTGCGCTCTTCTTGGCTAGTCCTTCGCAGCTGCTGTGTTCTTGGAACTCAGGGCTTTCTGGTTAATAGAGCCCTTACCCTAGGCGTAACTCAAACCTTAACCCTAGGAAGGAAAATCAGCCTATGGTTCGGGATGGTCTCATGGAAATATCAGTGGTGGCAGCCAAGTTGCGTCACTTTTGCGCTCCCCTTGGGATGCCTTGAACAGCTGCAGTGTGCCTGGAGCCCAGGGCTTCCTGGTTTTAAAAGTCCTAGGCCTAAGCCTAACAGTAACCCTAGGAAGGTAAATCAGCCGGGTATTAGGGTTCTTCCTAAGGGAAAAGCCGTGAAAGCAGCCATGTTGTGGCACTTCTGCACTCCCTTTGGGATGCCTTTGGCAGATGAAGTAAGCCTGGAACTCAGGGCTTCCTGGTTAAAGAAATCCAAGCCCTAGGCTGAACCCTAACCCTAACCCTAGGCAGATAAATCAGCCTAGGTATAGGGATGGTGCCAAGGAAAAAGCTGTGAAAGCTGCCATGTTGTTGCACTTTTGTACTCCCCTTGGGATGCCTTGAACAGCTGCAGTGTGCCTGGAGCCCAGGGCTTCCTAGTTTCAAAAATCCTAGCCCTAGGCCTAAGCCTAACAGTAACCCTGGGAAGGTAAATCAGCCTGGTGTTAGGCTTCTTGCCAAGGAAAAAGCCATGAAAGCAGCCATGTTGTGGCACTTTTGCACTCGCTTTTGGATGCCTTTCACAGCTCCAGTGTGCCTGGAACTCAGGGCTTCCTGATTTTAAAAATCCTAGCCCTAGGCCGAACCCCAACCCTAAGACGAGAAAGGCAAATCAGCCAGGAATTAGGCATGTCCCCAAGGAAAAAGCTGTGGAGGCAGGCATGTTGTGCTACTTTTGCGCTCTTCTTGGCTAGTCCTTCGCAGCTGCTGTGTTCTTGGAACTCAGGGCTTTCTGGTTAATTGGACCCTTACCCTAGGCGTAACTCAAACCTTAAGCCTAGGAAGGAAAATCAGCCTATGGTTCGGGATGGTCTCATGGAAATATCAGTGGTGGCAGCCAAGTTGCGTCACTTTTGCGCTCCCCTTGGGATGACTTTCGCAGCTGCAGTGTGCCTGGAGCCCAGGGCTTCCTGGTTTTAAAAGTCCTAGGCCTAAGCCTAACAGTAACCCTAGGAAGGTAAATCAGCCGGGTATTAGGGTTCTTCCTAAGGGAAAAGCCGTGAAAGCAGCCATGTTGTGGCACTTCTGCACTCCCTTTGGGATGCCTTTGGCAGATGAAGTAAGCCTGGAACTCAGGGCTTCCTGGTTAAAGAAATCCAAGCCCTAGGCTGAAGCCTAACCCTAACCCTAGGCAGATAAATCAGCCTAGGTATAGGGATGGTGCCAAGGAAAAAGCTGTGAAAGCTGCCATGTTGTTGCACTTTTGTACTCCCCTTGGGATGCCTTGAACAGCTGCAGTGTGCCTGGAGCCCAGGGCTTCCTAGTTTCAAAAATCCTAGCCCTAGGCCTAAGCCTAACAGTAACCCTGGGAAGGGAAATCAGCCTGGTGTTAGGCTTCTTGCCAAGGAAAAAGCCGTGAAAGCAGCCATGTTGTGGCACTTTTGCACTCCCTTTTGGATGCCTTTCACAGCTGCAGTGTGCCTGGAACTCAGGGCTTCCTGATTTTAAAAATCCTAGCCCTAGGCCGAACCCCAGCCCTAAGACGAGAAAGGCAAATCAGCCAGGAATTAGGCATGTCCCCAAGGAAAAAGCTGTGGAGGCAGGCATGTTGTGCTACTTTTGCGCTCTTCTTGGCTAGTCCTTCGCAGCTGCTGTGTTCTTGGAACTCAGGGCTTTCTGGTTAATAGAGCCCTTACCCTAGGCGTAACTCAAACCTTAAGCCTAGGAAGGAAAATCAGCCTATGGTTCGGGATGGTCTCATGGAAATATCAGTGGTGGCAGCCAAGTTGCGTCACTTTTGCGCTCCCCTTGGGATGCCTTTCGCAGCTGCAGTGTGCCTGGAGCCCAGGGCTTCCTGGTTTTAAAAGTCCTAGGCCTAAGCCTAACAGTAACCCTAGGAAGGTAAATCAGCCGGGTATTAGGGTTCTTCCTAAGGGAAAAGCCGTGAAAGCAGCCATGTTGTGGCACTTCTGCACTCCCTTTGGGATGCCTTTGGCAGATGAAGTAAGCCTGGAACTCAGGGCTTCCTGGTTCAAGAAATCCAAGCCCTAGGCTGAAGCCTAACCCTAACCCTAGGCAGATAAATCAGCCTAGGTATAGGGATGGTGCCAAGGAAAAAGCTGTGAAAGCTGCCATGTTGTTGCACTTTTGTACTCCCCTTGGGATGCCTTGAACAGCTGCAGTGTGCCTGGAGCCCAGGGCTTCCTAGTTTTAAAAATCCTAGCCTTAGGCCTAAGCCTAACAGTAACCCTGGGAAGGTAACTCAGCCTGGTGTTAGGCTTCTTGCCAAGGAAAAAGCCATGAAAGCAGCCATGTTGTGGCACTTTTGCACTCGCTTTTGGATGCCTTTCACAGCTCCAGTGTGCCTGGAACTCAGGGCTTCCTGATTTTAAAAATCCTAGCCCTAGGCCGAACCCCAACCCTAAGACGAGAAAGGCAAATCAGCCAGGAATTAGGCATGTCCCCAAGGAAAAAGCTGTGGAGGCAGGCATGTTGTGCTACTTTTGCGCTCTTCTTGGCTAGTCCTTCGCAGCTGCTGTGTTCTTGGAACTCAGGGCTTTCTGGTTAATAGAGCCCTTACCCTAGGCGTAACTCAAACCTTAAGCCTAGGAAGGAAAATCAGCCTATGGTTCGGGATGGTCTCATGGAAATATCAGTGGTGGCAGCCAAGTTGCGTCACTTTTGCGCTCCCCTTGGGATGCCTTGAACAGCTGCAGTGTGCCTGGAGCCCAGGGCTTCCTGGTTTTAAAAGTCCTAGGCCTAAGCCTAACAGTAACCCTAGGAAGGTAAATCAGCCGGGTATTAGGGTTCTTCCTAAGGGAAAAGCCGTGAAAGCAGCCATGTTGTGGCACTTCTGCACTCCCTTTGGGATGCCTTTGGCAGATGAAGTAAGCCTGGAACTCAGGGCTTCCTGGTTAAAGAAATCCAAGCCCTAGGCTGAACCCTAACCCTAACCCTAGGCAGATAAATCAGCCTAGGTATAGGGATGGTGCCAAGGAAAAAGCTGTGAAAGCTGCCATGTTGTTGCACTTTTGTACTCCCCTTGGGATGCCTTGAACAGCTGCAGTGTGCCTGGAGCCCAGGGCTTCCTAGTTTCAAAAATCCTAGCCCTAGGCCTAAGCCTAACAGTAACCCTGGGAAGGTAAATCAGCCTGGTGTTAGGCTTCTTGCCAAGGAAAAAGCCATGAAAGCAGCCATGTTGTGGCACTTTTGCACTCGCTTTTGGATGCCTTTCACAGCTCCAGTGTGCCTGGAACTCAGGGCTTCCTGATTTTAAAAATCCTAGCCCTAGGCCGAACCCCAACCCTAAGACGAGAAAGGCAAATCAGCCAGGAATTAGGCATGTCCCCAAGGAAAAAGCTGTGGAGGCAGGCATGTTGTGCTACTTTTGCGCTCTTCTTGGCTAGTCCTTCGCAGCTGCTGTGTTCTTGGAACTCAGGGCTTTCTGGTTAATTGGACCCTTACCCTAGGCGTAACTCAAACCTTAAGCCTAGGAAGGAAAATCAGCCTATGGTTCGGGATGGTCTCATGGAAATATCAGTGGTGGCAGCCAAGTTGCGTCACTTTTGCGCTCCCCTTGGGATGACTTTCGCAGCTGCAGTGTGCCTGGAGCCCAGGGCTTCCTGGTTTTAAAAGTCCTAGGCCTAAGCCTAACAGTAACCCTAGGAAGGTAAATCAGCCGGGTATTAGGGTTCTTCCTAAGGGAAAAGCCGTGAAAGCAGCCATGTTGTGGCACTTCTGCACTCCCTTTGGGATGCCTTTGGCAGATGAAGTAAGCCTGGAACTCAGGGCTTCCTGGTTAAAGAAATCCAAGCCCTAGGCTGAAGCCTAACCCTAACCCTAGGCAGATAAATCAGCCTAGGTATAGGGATGGTGCCAAGGAAAAAGCTGTGAAAGCTGCCATGTTGTTGCACTTTTGTACTCCCCTTGGGATGCCTTGAACAGCTGCAGTGTGCCTGGAGCCCAGGGCTTCCTAGTTTTAAAAATCCTAGCCTTAGGCCTAAGCCTAACAGTAACCCTGGGAAGGTAACTCAGCCTGGTGTTAGGCTTCTTGCCAAGGAAAAAGCCATGAAAGCTGCCATGTTGTGGCACTTTTGCACTCGCTTTTGGATGCCTTTCACAGCTCCAGTGTGCCTGGAACTCAGGGCTTCCTGATTTTAAAAATCCTAGCCCTAGGCCGAACCCCAACCCTAAGACGAGAAAGGCAAATCAGCCAGGAATTAGGCATGTCCCCAAGGAAAAAGCTGTGGAGGCAGGCATGTTGTGCTACTTTTGCGCTCTTCTTGGCTAGTCCTTCGCAGCTGCTGTGTTCTTGGAACTCAGGGCTTTCTGGTTAATAGAGCCCTTACCCTAGGCGTAACTCAAACCTTAAGCCTAGGAAGGAAAATCAGCCTATGGTTCGGGATGGTCTCATGGAAATATCAGTGGTGGCAGCCAAGTTGCGTCACTTTTGCGCTCCCCTTGGGATGCCTTGAACAGCTGCAGTGTGCCTGGAGCCCAGGGCTTCCTGGTTTTAAAAGTCCTAGGCCTAAGCCTAACAGTAACCCTAGGAAGGTAAATCAGCCGGGTATTAGGGTTCTTCCTAAGGGAAAAGCCGTGAAAGCAGCCATGTTGTGGCACTTCTGCACTCCCTTTGGGATGCCTTTGGCAGATGAAGTAAGCCTGGAACTCAGGGCTTCCTGGTTAAAGAAATCCAAGCCCTAGGCTGAACCCTAACCCTAACCCTAGGCAGATAAATCAGCCTAGGTATAGGGATGGTGCCAAGGAAAAAGCTGTGAAAGCTGCCATGTTGTTGCACTTTTGTACTCCCCTTGGGATGCCTTGAACAGCTGCAGTGTGCCTGGAGCCCAGGGCTTCCTAGTTTCAAAAATCCTAGCCCTAGGCCTAAGCCTAACAGTAACCCTGGGAAGGTAAATCAGCCTGGTGTTAGGCTTCTTGCCAAGGAAAAAGCCATGAAAGCAGCCATGTTGTGGCACTTTTGCACTCGCTTTTGGATGCCTTTCACAGCTCCAGTGTGCCTGGAACTCAGGGCTTCCTGATTTTAAAAATCCTAGCCCTAGGCCGAACCCCAACCCTAAGACGAGAAAGGCAAATCAGCCAGGAATTAGGCATGTCCCCAAGGAAAAAGCTGTGGAGGCAGGCATGTTGTGCTACTTTTGCGCTCTTCTTGGCTAGTCCTTCGCAGCTGCTGTGTTCTTGGAACTCAGGGCTTTCTGGTTAATTGGACCCTTACCCTAGGCGTAACTCAAACCTTAAGCCTAGGAAGGAAAATCAGCCTATGGTTCGGGATGGTCTCATGGAAATATCAGTGGTGGCAGCCAAGTTGCGTCACTTTTGCGCTCCCCTTGGGATGACTTTCGCAGCTGCAGTGTGCCTGGAGCCCAGGGCTTCCTGGTTTTAAAAGTCCTAGGCCTAAGCCTAACAGTAACCCTAGGAAGGTAAATCAGCCGGGTATTAGGGTTCTTCCTAAGGGAAAAGCCGTGAAAGCAGCCATGTTGTGGCACTTCTGCACTCCCTTTGGGATGCCTTTGGCAGATGAAGTAAGCCTGGAACTCAGGGCTTCCTGGTTCAAGAAATCCAAGCCCTAGGCTGAAGCCTAACCCTAACCCTAGGCAGATAAATCAGCCTAGGTATAGGGATGGTGCCAAGGAAAAAGCTGTGAAAGCTGCCATGTTGTTGCACTTTTGTACTCCCCTTGGGATGCCTTGAACAGCTGCAGTGTGCCTGGAGCCCAGGGCTTCCTAGTTTTAAAAATCCTAGCCTTAGGCCTAAGCCTAACAGTAACCCTGGGAAGGTAACTCAGCCTGGTGTTAGGCTTCTTGCCAAGGAAAAAGCCATGAAAGCAGCCATGTTGTGGCACTTTTGCACTCGCTTTTGGATGCCTTTCACAGCTCCAGTGTGCCTGGAACTCAGGGCTTCCTGATTTTAAAAATCCTAGCCCTAGGCCGAACCCCAACCCTAAGACGAGAAAGGCAAATCAGCCAGGAATTAGGCATGTCCCCAAGGAAAAAGCTGTGGAGGCAGGCATGTTGTGCTACTTTTGCGCTCTTCTTGGCTAGTCCTTCGCAGCTGCTGTGTTCTTGGAACTCAGGGCTTTCTGGTTAATAGAGCCCTTACCCTAGGCGTAACTCAAACCTTAAGCCTAGGAAGGAAAATCAGCCTATGGTTCGGGATGGTCTCATGGAAATATCAGTGGTGGCAGCCAAGTTGCGTCACTTTTGCGCTCCCCTTGGGATGCCTTGAACAGCTGCAGTGTGCCTGGAGCCCAGGGCTTCCTGGTTTTAAAAGTCCTAGGCCTAAGCCTAACAGTAACCCTAGGAAGGTAAATCAGCCGGGTATTAGGGTTCTTCCTAAGGGAAAAGCCGTGAAAGCAGCCATGTTGTGGCACTTCTGCACTCCCTTTGGGATGCCTTTGGCAGATGAAGTAAGCCTGGAACTCAGGGCTTCCTGGTTCAAGAAATCCAAGCCCTAGGCTGAAGCCTAACCCTAACCCTAGGCAGATAAATCAGCCTAGGTATAGGGATGGTGCCAAGGAAAAAGCTGTGAAAGCTGCCATGTTGTTGCACTTTTGTACTCCCCTTGGGATGCCTTGAACAGCTGCAGTGTGCCTGGAGCCCAGGGCTTCCTAGTTTCAAAAATCCTAGCCCTAGGCCTAAGCCTAACAGTAACCCTGGGAAGGGAAATCAGCCTGGTGTTAGGCTTCTTGCCAAGGAAAAAGCCGTGAAAGCAGCCATGTTGTGGCACTTTTGCACTCCCTTTTGGATGCCTTTCACAGCTCCAGTGTGCCTGGAACTCAGGGCTTCCTGATTTTAAAAATCCTAGCCCTAGGCCGAACCCCAACCCTAAGACGAGAAAGGCAAATCAGCCAGGAATTAGGCATGTCCCCAAGGAAAAAGCTGTGGAGGCAGGCATGTTGTGGTACTTTTGCGCTCTTCTTGGCTAGTCCTTCGCAGCTGCTGTGTTCTTGGAACTCAGGGCTTTCTGGTTAATAGAGCCCTTACCCTAGGCGTAACTCAAACCTTAACCCTAGGAAGGAAAATCAGCCTATGGTTCGGGATGGTCTCATGGAAATATCAGTGGTGGCAGCCAAGTTGCGTCACTTTTGCGCTCCCCTTGGGATGCCTTTCGCAGCTGCAGTGTGCCTGGAGCCCAGGGCTTCCTGGTTTTAAAAGTCCTAGGCCTAAGCCTAACAGTAACCCTAGGAAGGTAAATCAGCCGGGTATTAGGGTTCTTCCTAAGGGAAAAGCCGTGAAAGCAGCCATGTTGTGGCACTTCTGCACTCCCTTTGGGATGCCTTTGGCAGATGAAGTAAGCCTGGAACTCAGGGCTTCCTGGTTCAAGAAATCCAAGCCCTAGGCTGAAGCCTAACCCTAACCCTAGGCAGATAAATCAGCCTAGGTATAGGGATGGTGCCAAGGAAAAAGCTGTGAAAGCTGCCATGTTGTTGCACTTTTGTACTCCCCTTGGGATGCCTTGAACAGCTGCAGTGTGCCTGGAGCCCAGGGCTTCCTAGTTTTAAAAATCCTAGCCCTAGGCCTAAGCCTAACAGTAACCCTGGGAAGGTAACTCAGCCTGGTGTTAGGCTTCTTGCCAAGGAAAAAGCCATGAAAGCAGCCATGTTGTGGCACTTTTGCACTCACTTTTGGATGCCTTTCACAGCTCCAGTGTGCCTGGAACTCAGGGCTTCCTGATTTTAAAAATCCTAGCCCTAGGCCGAACCCCAACCCTAAGACGAGAAAGGCAAATCAGCCAGGAATTAGGCATGTCCCCAAGGAAAAAGCTGTGGAGGCAGGCATGTTGTGCTACTTTTGCGCTCTTCTTGGCTAGTCCTTCGCAGCTGCTGTGTTCTTGGAACTCAGGGCTTTCTGGTTAATAGAGCCCTTACCCTAGGCGTAACTCAAACCTTAACCCTAGGAAGGAAAATCAGCCTATGGTTCGGGATGGTCTCATGGAAATATCAGTGGTGGCAGCCAAGTTGCGTCACTTTTGCGCTCCCCTTGGGATGCCTTTCGCAGCTGCAGTGTGCCTGGAGCCCAGGGCTTCCTGGTTTTAAAAGTCCTAGGCCTAAGCCTAACAGTAACCCTAGGAAGGTAAATCAGCCGGGTATTAGGGTTCTTCCTAAGGGAAAAGCCGTGAAAGCAGCCATGTTGTGGCACTTCTGCACTCCCTTTGGGATGCCTTTGGCAGATGAAGTAAGCCTGGAACTCAGGGCTTCCTGGTTAAAGAAATCCAAGCCCTAGGCTGAACCCTAACCCTAACCCTAGGCAGATAAATCAGCCTAGGTATAGGGATGGTGCCAAGGAAAAAGCTGTGAAAGCTGCCATGTTGTTGCACTTTTGTACTCCCCTTGGGATGCCTTGAACAGCTGCAGTGTGCCTGGAGCCCAGGGCTTCCTAGTTTCAAAAATCCTAGCCCTAGGCCTAAGCCTAACAGTAACCCTGGGAAGGTAAATCAGCCTGGTGTTAGGCTTCTTGCCAAGGAAAAAGCCGTGAAAGCAGCCATGTTGTGGCACTTTTGCACTCCCTTTTGGATGCCTTTCACAGCTGCAGTGTGCCTGGAACTCAGGGCTTCCTGATTTTAAAAATCCTAGCCCTAGGCCGAACCCCAACCCTAAGACGAGAAAGGCAAATCAGCCAGGAATTAGGCATGTCCCCAAGGAAAAAGCTGTGGAGGCAGGCATGTTGTGCTACTTTTGCGCTCTTCTTGGCTAGTCCTTCGCAGCTGCTGTGTTCTTGGAACTCAGGGCTTTCTGGTTAATAGAGCCCTTACCCTAGGCGTAACTCAAACCTTAAGCCTAGGAAGGAAAATCAGCCTATGGTTCGGGATGGTCTCATGGAAATATCAGTGGTGGCAGCCAAGTTGCGTCACTTTTGCGCTCCCCTTGGGATGCCTTTCGCAGCTGCAGTGTGCCTGGAGCCCAGGGCTTCCTGGTTTTAAAAGTCCTAGGCCTAAGCCTAACAGTAACCCTAGGAAGGTAAATCAGCCGGGTATTAGGGTTCTTCCTAAGGGAAAAGCCGTGAAAGCAGCCATGTTGTGGCACTTCTGCACTCCCTTTGGGATGCCTTTGGCAGATGAAGTAAGCCTGGAACTCAGGGCTTCCTGGTTAAAGAAATCCAAGCCCTAGGCTGAAGCCTAACCCTAACCCTAGGCAGATAAATCAGCCTAGGTATAGGGATGGTGCCAAGGAAAAAGCTGTGAAAGCTGCCATGTTGTTGCACTTTTGTACTCCCCTTGGGATGCCTTGAACAGCTGCAGTGTGCCTGGAGCCCAGGGCTTCCTAGTTTCAAAAATCCTAGCCCTAGGCCTAAGCCTAACAGTAACCCTGGGAAGGTAAATCAGCCTGGTGTTAGGCTTCTTGCCAAGGAAAAAGCCGTGAAAGCAGCCATGTTGTGGCACTTTTGCACTCCCTTTTGGATGCCTTTCACAGCTGCAGTGTGCCTGGAACTCAGGGCTTCCTGATTTTAAAAATCCTAGCCCTAGGCCGAACCCCAACCCTAAGACGAGAAAGGCAAATCAGCCAGGAATTAGGCATGTCCCCAAGGAAAAAGCTGTGGAGGCAGGCATGTTGTGCTACTTTTGCGCTCTTCTTGGCTAGTCCTTCGCAGCTGCTGTGTTCTTGGAACTCAGGGCTTTCTGGTTAATAGAGCCCTTACCCTAGGCGTAACTCAAACCTTAACCCTAGGAAGGAAAATCAGCCTATGGTTCGGGATGGTCTCATGGAAATATCAGTGGTGGCAGCCAAGTTGCGTCACTTTTGCGCTCCCCTTGGGATGCCTTTCGCAGCTGCAGTGTGCCTGGAGCCCAGGGCTTCCTGGTTTTAAAAGTCCTAGGCCTAAGCCTAACAGTAACCCTAGGAAGGTAAATCAGCCGGGTATTAGGGTTCTTCCTAAGGGAAAAGCCGTGAAAGCAGCCATGTTGTGGCACTTCTGCACTCCCTTTGGGATGCCTTTGGCAGATGAAGTAAGCCTGGAACTCAGGGCTTCCTGGTTAAAGAAATCCAAGCCCTAGGCTGAAGCCTAACCCTAACCCTAGGCAGATAAATCAGCCTAGGTATAGGGATGGTGCCAAGGAAAAAGCTGTGAAAGCTGCCATGTTGTTGCACTTTTGTACTCCCCTTGGGATGCCTTGAACAGCTGCAGTGTGCCTGGAGCCCAGGGCTTCCTAGTTTTAAAAATCCTAGCCCTAGGCCTAAGCCTAACAGTAACCCTGGGAAGGTAAATCAGCCTGGTGTTAGGCTTCTTGCCAAGGAAAAAGCCGTGAAAGCAGCCATGTTGTGGCACTTTTGCACTCCCTTTTGGATGCCTTTCACAGCTCCAGTGTGCCTGGAACTCAGGGCTTCCTGATTTTAAAAATCCTAGCCCTAGGCCGAACCCCAACCCTAAGACGAGAAAGGCAAATCAGCCAGGAATTAGGCATGTCCCCAAGGAAAAAGCTGTGGAGGCAGGCATGTTGTGCTACTTTTGCGCTCTTCTTGGCTAGTCCTTCGCAGCTGCTGTGTTCTTGGAACTCAGGGCTTTCTGGTTAATAGAGCCCTTACCCTAGGCGTAACTCAAACCTTAAGCCTAGGAAGGAAAATCAGCCTATGGTTCGGGATGGTCTCATGGAAATATCAGTGGTGGCAGCCAAGTTGCGTCACTTTTGCGCTCCCCTTGGGATGCCTTTCGCAGCTGCAGTGTGCCTGGAGCCCAGGGCTTCCTGGTTTTAAAAGTCCTAGGCCTAAGCCTAACAGTAACCCTAGGAAGGTAAATCAGCCGGGTATTAGGGTTCTTCCTAAGGGAAAAGCCGTGAAAGCAGCCATGTTGTGGCACTTCTGCACTCCCTTTGGGATGCCTTTGGCAGATGAAGTAAGCCTGGAACTCAGGGCTTCCTGGTTAAAGAAATCCAAGCCCTAGGCTGAACCCTAACCCTAACCCTAGGCAGATAAATCAGCCTAGGTATAGGGATGGTGCCAAGGAAAAAGCTGTGAAAGCTGCCATGTTGTTGCACTTTTGTACTCCCCTTGGGATGCCTTGAACAGCTGCAGTGTGCCTGGAGCCCAGGGCTTCCTAGTTTTAAAAATCCTAGCCCTAGGCCTAAGCCTAACAGTAACCCTGGGAAGGTAACTCAGCCTGGTGTTAGGCTTCTTGCCAAGGAAAAAGCCATGAAAGCAGCCATGTTGTGGCACTTTTGCACTCGCTTTTGGATGCCTTTCACAGCTCCAGTGTGCCTGGAACTCAGGGCTTCCTGATTTTAAAAATCCTAGCCCTAGGCCGAACCCCAACCCTAAGACGAGAAAGGCAAATCAGCCAGGAATTAGGCATGTCCCCAAGGAAAAAGCTGTGGAGGCAGGCATGTTGTGGTACTTTTGCGCTCTTCTTGGCTAGTCCTTCGCAGCTGCTGTGTTCTTGGAACTCAGGGCTTTCTGGTTAATAGAGCCCTTACCCTAGGCGTAACTCAAACCTTAAGCCTAGGAAGGAAAATCAGCCTATGGTTCGGGATGGTCTCATGGAAATATCAGTGGTGGCAGCCAAGTTGCGTCACTTTTGCGCTCCCCTTGGGATGCCTTTCGCAGCTGCAGTGTGCCTGGAGCCCAGGGCTTCCTGGTTTTAAAAGTCCTAGGCCTAAGCCTAACAGTAACCCTAGGAAGGTAAATCAGCCGGGTATTAGGGTTCTTCCTAAGGGAAAAGCCGTGAAAGCAGCCATGTTGTGGCACTTCTGCACTCCCTTTGGGATGCCTTTGGCAGATGAAGTAAGCCTGGAACTCAGGGCTTCCTGGTTAAAGAAATCCAAGCCCTAGGCTGAACCCTAACCCTAACCCTAGGCAGATAAATCAGCCTAGGTATAGGGATGGTGCCAAGGAAAAAGCTGTGAAAGCTGCCATGTTGTTGCACTTTTGTACTCCCCTTGGGATGCCTTGAACAGCTGCAGTGTGCCTGGAGCCCAGGGCTTCCTAGTTTCAAAAATCCTAGCCCTAGGCCTAAGCCTAACAGTAACCCTGGGAAGGTAAATCAGCCTGGTGTTAGGCTTCTTGCCAAGGAAAAAGCCATGAAAGCAGCCATGTTGTGGCACTTTTGCACTCGCTTTTGGATGCCTTTCACAGCTCCAGTGTGCCTGGAACTCAGGGCTTCCTGATTTTAAAAATCCTAGCCCTAGGCCGAACCCCAACCCTAAGACGAGAAAGGCAAATCAGCCAGGAATTAGGCATGTCCCCAAGGAAAAAGCTGTGGAGGCAGGCATGTTGTGCTACTTTTGCGCTCTTCTTGGCTAGTCCTTCGCAGCTGCTGTGTTCTTGGAACTCAGGGCTTTCTGGTTAATTGGACCCTTACCCTAGGCGTAACTCAAACCTTAAGCCTAGGAAGGAAAATCAGCCTATGGTTCGGGATGGTCTCATGGAAATATCAGTGGTGGCAGCCAAGTTGCGTCACTTTTGCGCTCCCCTTGGGATGACTTTCGCAGCTGCAGTGTGCCTGGAGCCCAGGGCTTCCTGGTTTTAAAAGTCCTAGGCCTAAGCCTAACAGTAACCCTAGGAAGGTAAATCAGCCGGGTATTAGGGTTCTTCCTAAGGGAAAAGCCGTGAAAGCAGCCATGTTGTGGCACTTCTGCACTCCCTTTGGGATGCCTTTGGCAGATGAAGTAAGCCTGGAACTCAGGGCTTCCTGGTTAAAGAAATCCAAGCCCTAGGCTGAAGCCTAACCCTAACCCTAGGCAGATAAATCAGCCTAGGTATAGGGATGGTGCCAAGGAAAAAGCTGTGAAAGCTGCCATGTTGTTGCACTTTTGTACTCCCCTTGGGATGCCTTGAACAGCTGCAGTGTGCCTGGAGCCCAGGGCTTCCTAGTTTCAAAAATCCTAGCCCTAGGCCTAAGCCTAACAGTAACCCTGGGAAGGGAAATCAGCCTGGTGTTAGGCTTCTTGCCAAGGAAAAAGCCGTGAAAGCAGCCATGTTGTGGCACTTTTGCACTCCCTTTTGGATGCCTTTCACAGCTGCAGTGTGCCTGGAACTCAGGGCTTCCTGATTTTAAAAATCCTAGCCCTAGGCCGAACCCCAGCCCTAAGACGAGAAAGGCAAATCAGCCAGGAATTAGGCATGTCCCCAAGGAAAAAGCTGTGGAGGCAGGCATGTTGTGCTACTTTTGCGCTCTTCTTGGCTAGTCCTTCGCAGCTGCTGTGTTCTTGGAACTCAGGGCTTTCTGGTTAATAGAGCCCTTACCCTAGGCGTAACTCAAACCTTAAGCCTAGGAAGGAAAATCAGCCTATGGTTCGGGATGGTCTCATGGAAATATCAGTGGTGGCAGCCAAGTTGCATCACTTTTGCGCTCCTCTTGGGATGCCTTTCGCAGCTGCAGTGTGCCTGGAGCCCAGGGCTTCCTGGTTTTAAAAGTCCTAGGCCTAAGCCTAACAGTAACCCTAGGAAGGTAAATCAGCCGGGTATTAGGGTTCTTCCTAAGGGAAAAGCCGTGAAAGCAGCCATGTTGTGGCACTTCTGCACTCCCTTTGGGATGCCTTTGGCAGATGAAGTAAGCCTGGAACTCAGGGCTTCCTGGTTAAAGAAATCCAAGCCCTAGGCTGAAGCCTAACCCTAACCCTAGGCAGATAAATCAGCCTAGGTATAGGGATGGTGCCAAGGAAAAAGCTGTGAAAGCTGCCATGTTGTTGCACTTTTGTACTCCCCTTGGGATGCCTTGAACAGCTGCAGTGTGCCTGGAGCCCAGGGCTTCCTAGTTTCAAAAATCCTAGCCCTAGGCCTAAGCCTAACAGTAACCCTGGGAAGGGAAATCAGCCTGGTGTTAGGCTTCTTGCCAAGGAAAAAGCCGTGAAAGCAGCCATGTTGTGGCACTTTTGCACTCCCTTTTGGATGCCTTTCACAGCTCCAGTGTGCCTGGAACTCAGGGCTTCCTGATTTTAAAAATCCTAGCCCTAGGCCGAACCCCAACCCTAAGACGAGAAAGGCAAATCAGCCAGGAATTAGGCATGTCCCCAAGGAAAAAGCTGTGGAGGCAGGCATGTTGTGCTACTTTTGCGCTCTTCTTGGCTAGTCCTTCGCAGCTGCTGTGTTCTTGGAACTCAGGGCTTTCTGGTTAATAGAGCCCTTACCCTAGGCGTAACTCAAACCTTAACCCTAGGAAGGAAAATCAGCCTATGGTTCGGGATGGTCTCATGGAAATATCAGTGGTGGCAGCCAAGTTGCGTCACTTTTGCGCTCCCCTTGGGATGCCTTTCGCAGCTGCAGTGTGCCTGGAGCCCAGGGCTTCCTGGTTTTAAAAGTCCTAGGCCTAAGCCTAACAGTAACCCTAGGAAGGTAAATCAGCCGGGTATTAGGGTTCTTCCTAAGGGAAAAGCCGTGAAAGCAGCCATGTTGTGGCACTTCTGCACTCCCTTTGGGATGCCTTTGGCAGATGAAGTAAGCCTGGAACTCAGGGCTTCCTGGTTCAAGAAATCCAAGCCCTAGGCTGAAGCCTAACCCTAACCCTAGGCAGATAAATCAGCCTAGGTATAGGGATGGTGCCAAGGAAAAAGCTGTGAAAGCTGCCATGTTGTTGCACTTTTGTACTCCCCTTGGGATGCCTTGAACAGCTGCAGTGTGCCTGGAGCCCAGGGCTTCCTAGTTTTAAAAATCCTAGCCCTAGGCCTAAGCCTAACAGTAACCCTGGGAAGGTAACTCAGCCTGGTGTTAGGCTTCTTGCCAAGGAAAAAGCCGTGAAAGCAGCCATGTTGTGGCACTTTTGCACTCACTTTTGGATGCCTTTCACAGCTCCAGTGTGCCTGGAACTCAGGGCTTCCTGATTTTAAAAATCCTAGCCCTAGGCCGAACCCCAACCCTAAGACGAGAAAGGCAAATCAGCCAGGAATTAGGCATGTCCCCAAGGAAAAAGCTGTGGAGGCAGGCATGTTGTGCTACTTTTGCGCTCTTCTTGGCTAGTCCTTCGCAGCTGCTGTGTTCTTGGAACTCAGGGCTTTCTGGTTAATAGAGCCCTTACCCTAGGCGTAACTCAAACCTTAAGCCTAGGAAGGAAAATCAGCCTATGGTTCGGGATGGTCTCATGGAAATATCAGTGGTGGCAGCCAAGTTGCGTCACTTTTGCGCTCCCCTTGGGATGCCTTGAACAGCTGCAGTGTGCCTGGAGCCCAGGGCTTCCTGGTTTTAAAAGTCCTAGGCCTAAGCCTAACAGTAACCCTAGGAAGGTAAATCAGCCGGGTATTAGGGTTCTTCCTAAGGGAAAAGCCGTGAAAGCAGCCATGTTGTGGCACTTCTGCACTCCCTTTGGGATGCCTTTGGCAGATGAAGTAAGCCTGGAACTCAGGGCTTCCTGGTTAAAGAAATCCAAGCCCTAGGCTGAACCCTAACCCTAACCCTAGGCAGATAAATCAGCCTAGGTATAGGGATGGTGCCAAGGAAAAAGCTGTGAAAGCTGCCATGTTGTTGCACTTTTGTACTCCCCTTGGGATGCCTTGAACAGCTGCAGTGTGCCTGGAGCCCAGGGCTTCCTAGTTTCAAAAATCCTAGCCCTAGGCCTAAGCCTAACAGTAACCCTGGGAAGGTAAATCAGCCTGGTGTTAGGCTTCTTGCCAAGGAAAAAGCCGTGAAAGCAGCCATGTTGTGGCACTTTTGCACTCCCTTTTGGATGCCTTTCACAGCTCCAGTGTGCCTGGAACTCAGGGCTTCCTGATTTTAAAAATCCTAGCCCTAGGCCGAACCCCAACCCTAAGACGAGAAAGGCAAATCAGCCAGGAATTAGGCATGTCCCCAAGGAAAAAGCTGTGGAGGCAGGCATGTTGTGCTACTTTTGCGCTCTTCTTGGCTAGTCCTTCGCAGCTGCTGTGTTCTTGGAACTCAGGGCTTTCTGGTTAATAGAGCCCTTACCCTAGGCGTAACTCAAACCTTAAGCCTAGGAAGGAAAATCAGCCTATGGTTCGGGATGGTCTCATGGAAATATCAGTGGTGGCAGCCAAGTTGCGTCACTTTTGCGCTCCCCTTGGGATGCCTTTCGCAGCTGCAGTGTGCCTGGAGCCCAGGGCTTCCTGGTTTTAAAAGTCCTAGGCCTAAGCCTAACAGTAACCCTAGGAAGGTAAATCAGCCGGGTATTAGGGTTCTTCCTAAGGGAAAAGCCGTGAAAGCAGCCATGTTGTGGCACTTCTGCACTCCCTTTGGGATGCCTTTGGCAGATGAAGTAAGCCTGGAACTCAGGGCTTCCTGGTTCAAGAAATCCAAGCCCTAGGCTGAACCCTAACCCTAACCCTAGGCAGATAAATCAGCCTAGGTATAGGGATGGTGCCAAGGAAAAAGCTGTGAAAGCTGCCATGTTGTTGCACTTTTGTACTCCCCTTGGGATGCCTTGAACAGCTGCAGTGTGCCTGGAGCCCAGGGCTTCCTAGTTTTAAAAATCCTAGCCCTAGGCCTAAGCCTAACAGTAACCCTGGGAAGGTAACTCAGCCTGGTGTTAGGCTTCTTGCCAAGGAAAAAGCCGTGAAAGCAGCCATGTTGTGGCACTTTTGCACTCACTTTTGGATGCCTTTCACAGCTCCAGTGTGCCTGGAACTCAGGGCTTCCTGATTTTAAAAATCCTAGCCCTAGGCCGAACCCCAACCCTAAGACGAGAAAGGCAAATCAGCCAGGAATTAGGCATGTCCCCAAGGAAAAAGCTGTGGAGGCAGGCATGTTGTGCTACTTTTGCGCTCTTCTTGGCTAGTCCTTCGCAGCTGCTGTGTTCTTGGAACTCAGGGCTTTCTTGTTAATAGAGCCCTTACCCTAGGCGTAACTCAAACCTTAACCCTAGGAAGGAAAATCAGCCTATGGTTCGGGATGGTCTCATGGAAATATCAGTGGTGGCAGCCAAGTTGCGTCACTTTTGCGCTCCCCTTGGGATGCCTTGAACAGCTGCAGTGTGCCTGGAGCCCAGGGCTTCCTGGTTTTAAAAGTCCTAGGCCTAAGCCTAACAGTAACCCTAGGAAGGTAAATCAGCCGGGTATTAGGGTTCTTCCTAAGGGAAAAGCCGTGAAAGCAGCCATGTTGTGGCACTTCTGCACTCCCTTTGGGATGCCTTTGGCAGATGAAGTAAGCCTGGAACTCAGGGCTTCCTGGTTAAAGAAATCCAAGCCCTAGGCTGAACCCTAACCCTAACCCTAGGCAGATAAATCAGCCTAGGTATAGGGATGGTGCCAAGGAAAAAGCTGTGAAAGCTGCCATGTTGTTGCACTTTTGTACTCCCCTTGGGATGCCTTGAACAGCTGCAGTGTGCCTGGAGCCCAGGGCTTCCTAGTTTCAAAAATCCTAGCCCTAGGCCTAAGCCTAACAGTAACCCTGGGAAGGTAAATCAGCCTGGTGTTAGGCTTCTTGCCAAGGAAAAAGCCGTGAAAGCAGCCATGTTGTGGCACTTTTGCACTCCCTTTTGGATGCCTTTCACAGCTGCAGTGTGCCTGGAACTCAGGGCTTCCTGATTTTAAAAATCCTAGCCCTAGGCCGAACCCCAACCCTAAGACGAGAAAGGCAAATCAGCCAGGAATTAGGCATGTCCCCAAGGAAAAAGCTGTGGAGGCAGGCATGTTGTGGTACTTTTGCGCTCTTCTTGGCTAGTCCTTCGCAGCTGCTGTGTTCTTGGAACTCAGGGCTTTCTGGTTAATAGAGCCCTTACCCTAGGCGTAACTCAAACCTTAAGCCTAGGAAGGAAAATCAGCCTATGGTTCGGGATGGTCTCATGGAAATATCAGTGGTGGCAGCCAAGTTGCGTCACTTTTGCGCTCCCCTTGGGATGCCTTTCGCAGCTGCAGTGTGCCTGGAGCCCAGGGCTTCCTGGTTTTAAAAGTCCTAGGCCTAAGCCTAACAGTAACCCTAGGAAGGTAAATCAGCCGGGTATTAGGGTTCTTCCTAAGGGAAAAGCCGTGAAAGCAGCCATGTTGTGGCACTTCTGCACTCCCTTTGGGATGCCTTTGGCAGATGAAGTAAGCCTGGAACTCAGGGCTTCCTGGTTAAAGAAATCCAAGCCCTAGGCTGAAGCCTAACCCTAACCCTAGGCAGATAAATCAGCCTAGGTATAGGGATGGTGCCAAGGAAAAAGCTGTGAAAGCTGCCATGTTGTTGCACTTTTGTACTCCCCTTGGGATGCCTTGAACAGCTGCAGTGTGCCTGGAGCCCAGGGCTTCCTAGTTTCAAAAATCCTAGCCCTAGGCCTAAGCCTAACAGTAACCCTGGGAAGGGAAATCAGCCTGGTGTTAGGCTTCTTGCCAAGGAAAAAGCCGTGAAAGCAGCCATGTTGTGGCACTTTTGCACTCCCTTTTGGATGCCTTTCACAGCTCCAGTGTGCCTGGAACTCAGGGCTTCCTGATTTTAAAAATCCTAGCCCGAGGCCGAACCCCAACCCTAAGACGAGAAAGGCAAATCAGCCAGGAATTAGGCATGTCCCCAAGGAAAAAGCTGTGGAGGCAGGCATGTTGTGCTACTTTTGCGCTCTTCTTGGCTAGTCCTTCGCAGCTGCTGTGTTCTTGCAACTCAGGGCTTTCTGGTTAATAGAGCCCTTACCCTAGGCGTAACTCAAACCTTAACCCTAGGAAGGAAAATCAGCCTATGGTTCGGGATGGTCTCATGGAAATATCAGTGGTGGCAGCCAAGTTGCGTCACTTTTGCGCTCCCCTTGGGATGCCTTTCGCAGCTGCAGTGTGCCTGGAGCCCAGGGCTTCCTGGTTTTAAAAGTCCTAGGCCTAAGCCTAACAGTAACCCTAGGAAGGTAAATCAGCCGGGTATTAGGGTTCTTCCTAAGGGAAAAGCCGTGAAAGCAGCCATGTTGTGGCACTTCTGCACTCCCTTTGGGATGCCTTTGGCAGATGAAGTAAGCCTGGAACTCAGGGCTTCCTGGTTCAAGAAATCCAAGCCCTAGGCTGAACCCTAACCCTAACCCTAGGCAGATAAATCAGCCTAGGTATAGGGATGGTGCCAAGGAAAAAGCTGTGAAAGCTGCCATGTTGTTGCACTTTTGTACTCCCCTTGGGATGCCTTGAACAGCTGCAGTGTGCCTGGAGCCCAGGGCTTCCTAGTTTTAAAAATCCTAGCCCTAGGCCTAAGCCTAACAGTAACCCTGGGAAGGTAACTCAGCCTGGTGTTAGGCTTCTTGCCAAGGAAAAAGCCGTGAAAGCAGCCATGTTGTGGCACTTTTGCACTCCCTTTTGGATGCCTTTCACAGCTGCAGTGTGCCTGGAACTCAGGGCTTCCTGATTTTAAAAATCCTAGCCCTAGGCCGAACCCCAACCCTAAGACGAGAAAGGCAAATCAGCCAGGAATTAGGCATGTCCCCAAGGAAAAAGCTGTGGAGGCAGGCATGTTGTGCTACTTTTGCGCTCTTCTTGGCTAGTCCTTCGCAGCTGCTGTGTTCTTGGAACTCAGGGCTTTCTGGTTAATAGAGCCCTTACCCTAGGCGTAACTCAAACCTTAAGCCTAGGAAGGAAAATCAGCCTATGGTTCGGGATGGTCTCATGGAAATATCAGTGGTGGCAGCCAAGTTGCGTCACTTTTGCGCTCCCCTTGGGATGCCTTTCGCAGCTGCAGTGTGCCTGGAGCCCAGGGCTTCCTGGTTTTAAAAGTCCTAGGCCTAAGCCTAACAGTAACCCTAGGAAGGTAAATCAGCCGGGTATTAGGGTTCTTCCTAAGGGAAAAGCCGTGAAAGCAGCCATGTTGTGGCACTTCTGCACTCCCTTTGGGATGCCTTTGGCAGATGAAGTAAGCCTGGAACTCAGGGCTTCCTGGTTAAAGAAATCCAAGCCCTAGGCTGAAGCCTAACCCTAACCCTAGGCAGATAAATCAGCCTAGGTATAGGGATGGTGCCAAGGAAAAAGCTGTGAAAGCTGCCATGTTGTTGCACTTTTGTACTCCCCTTGGGATGCCTTGAACAGCTGCAGTGTGCCTGGAGCCCAGGGCTTCCTAGTTTCAAAAATCCTAGCCCTAGGCCTAAGCCTAACAGTAACCCTGGGAAGGGAAATCAGCCTGGTGTTAGGCTTCTTGCCAAGGAAAAAGCCGTGAAAGCAGCCATGTTGTGGCACTTTTGCACTCCCTTTTGGATGCCTTTCACAGCTCCAGTGTGCCTGGAACTCAGGGCTTCCTGATTTTAAAAATCCTAGCCCGAGGCCGAACCCCAACCCTAAGACGAGAAAGGCAAATCAGCCAGGAATTAGGCATGTCCCCAACGAAAAAGCTGTGGAGGCAGGCATGTTGTGCTACTTTTGCGCTCTTCTTGGCTAGTCCTTCGCAGCTGCTGTGTTCTTGGAACTCAGGGCTTTCTGGTTAATAGAGCCCTTACCCTAGGCGTAACTCAAACCTTAACCCTAGGAAGGAAAATCAGCCTATGGTTCGGGATGGTCTCATGGAAATATCAGTGGTGGCAGCCAAGTTGCGTCACTTTTGCGCTCCCCTTGGGATGCCTTTCGCAGCTGCAGTGTGCCTGGAGCCCAGGGCTTCCTGGTTTTAAAAGTCCTAGGCCTAAGCCTAACAGTAACCCTAGGAAGGTAAATCAGCCGGGTATTAGGGTTCTTCCTAAGGGAAAAGCCGTGAAAGCAGCCATGTTGTGGCACTTCTGCACTCCCTTTGGGATGCCTTTGGCAGATGAAGTAAGCCTGGAACTCAGGGCTTCCTGGTTCAAGAAATCCAAGCCCTAGGCTGAACCCTAACCCTAACCCTAGGCAGATAAATCAGCCTAGGTATAGGGATGGTGCCAAGGAAAAAGCTGTGAAAGCTGCCATGTTGTTGCACTTTTGTACTCCCCTTGGGATGCCTTGAACAGCTGCAGTGTGCCTGGAGCCCAGGGCTTCCTAGTTTTAAAAATCCTAGCCCTAGGCCTAAGCCTAACAGTAACCCTGGGAAGGTAACTCAGCCTGGTGTTAGGCTTCTTGCCAAGGAAAAAGCCATGAAAGCAGCCATGTTGTGGCACTTTTGCACTCACTTTTGGATGCCTTTCACAGCTCCAGTGTGCCTGGAACTCAGGGCTTCCTGATTTTAAAAATCCTAGCCCTAGGCCGAACCCCAACCCTAAGACGAGAAAGGCAAATCAGCCAGGAATTAGGCATGTCCCCAAGGAAAAAGCTGTGGAGGCAGGCATGTTGTGGTACTTTTGCGCTCTTCTTGGCTAGTCCTTCGCAGCTGCTGTGTTCTTGGAACTCAGGGCTTTCTGGTTAATAGAGCCCTTACCCTAGGCGTAACTCAAACCTTAACCCTAGGAAGGAAAATCAGCCTATGGTTCGGGATGGTCTCATGGAAATATCAGTGGTGGCAGCCAAGTTGCGTCACTTTTGCGCTCCCCTTGGGATGCCTTGAACAGCTGCAGTGTGCCTGGAGCCCAGGGCTTCCTGGTTTTAAAAGTCCTAGGCCTAAGCCTAACAGTAACCCTAGGAAGGTAAATCAGCCGGGTATTAGGGTTCTTCCTAAGGGAAAAGCCGTGAAAGCAGCCATGTTGTGGCACTTCTGCACTCCCTTTGGGATGCCTTTGGCAGATGAAGTAAGCCTGGAACTCAGGGCTTCCTGGTTAAAGAAATCCAAGCCCTAGGCTGAACCCTAACCCTAACCCTAGGCAGATAAATCAGCCTAGGTATAGGGATGGTGCCAAGGAAAAAGCTGTGAAAGCTGCCATGTTGTTGCACTTTTGTACTCCCCTTGGGATGCCTTGAACAGCTGCAGTGTGCCTGGAGCCCAGGGCTTCCTAGTTTCAAAAATCCTAGCCCTAGGCCTAAGCCTAACAGTAACCCTGGGAAGGTAAATCAGCCTGGTGTTAGGCTTCTTGCCAAGGAAAAAGCCGTGAAAGCAGCCATGTTGTGGCACTTTTGCACTCCCTTTTGGATGCCTTTCACAGCTGCAGTGTGCCTGGAACTCAGGGCTTCCTGATTTTAAAAATCCTAGCCCTAGGCCGAACCCCAACCCTAAGACGAGAAAGGCAAATCAGCCAGGAATTAGGCATGTCCCCAAGGAAAAAGCTGTGGAGGCAGGCATGTTGTGCTACTTTTGCGCTCTTCTTGGCTAGTCCTTCGCAGCTGCTGTGTTCTTGGAACTCAGGGCTTTCTGGTTAATAGAGCCCTTACCCTAGGCGTAACTCAAACCTTAACCCTAGGAAGGAAAATCAGCCTATGGTTCGGGATGGTCTCATGGAAATATCAGTGGTGGCAGCCAAGTTGCGTCACTTTTGCGCTCCCCTTGGGATGCCTTTCGCAGCTGCAGTGTGCCTGGAGCCCAGGGCTTCCTGGTTTTAAAAGTCCTAGGCCTAAGCCTAACAGTAACCCTAGGAAGGTAAATCAGCCGGGTATTAGGGTTCTTCCTAAGGGAAAAGCCGTGAAAGCAGCCATGTTGTGGCACTTCTGCACTCCCTTTGGGATGCCTTTGGCAGATGAAGTAAGCCTGGAACTCAGGGCTTCCTGGTTAAAGAAATCCAAGCCCTAGGCTGAAGCCTAACCCTAACCCTAGGCAGATAAATCAGCCTAGGTATAGGGATGGTGCCAAGGAAAAAGCTGTGAAAGCTGCCATGTTGTTGCACTTTTGTACTCCCCTTGGGATGCCTTGAACAGCTGCAGTGTGCCTGGAGCCCAGGGCTTCCTAGTTTTAAAAATCCTAGCCCTAGGCCTAAGCCTAACAGTAACCCTGGGAAGGTAAATCAGCCTGGTGTTAGGCTTCTTGCCAAGGAAAAAGCCGTGAAAGCAGCCATGTTGTGGCACTTTTGCACTCCCTTTTGGATGCCTTTCACAGCTCCAGTGTGCCTGGAACTCAGGGCTTCCTGATTTTAAAAATCCTAGCCCTAGGCCGAACCCCAACCCTAAGACGAGAAAGGCAAATCAGCCAGGAATTAGGCATGTCCCCAAGGAAAAAGCTGTGGAGGCAGGCATGTTGTGCTACTTTTGCGCTCTTCTTGGCTAGTCCTTCGCAGCTGCTGTGTTCTTGCAACTCAGGGCTTTCTGGTTAATAGAGCCCTTACCCTAGGCGTAACTCAAACCTTAAGCCTAGGAAGGAAAATCAGCCTATGGTTCGGGATGGTCTCATGGAAATATCAGTGGTGGCAGCCAAGTTGCGTCACTTTTGCGCTCCCCTTGGGATGCCTTTCGCAGCTGCAGTGTGCCTGGAGCCCAGGGCTTCCTGGTTTTAAAAGTCCTAGGCCTAAGCCTAACAGTAACCCTAGGATGGTAAATCAGCCGGGTATTAGGGTTCTTCCTAAGGGAAAAGCCGTGAAAGCAGCCATGTTGTGGCACTTCTGCACTCCCTTTGGGATGCCTTTGGCAGATGAAGTAAGCCTGGAACTCAGGGCTTCCTGGTTAAAGAAATCCAAGCCCTAGGCTGAAGCCTAACCCTAACCCTAGGCAGATAAATCAGCCTAGGTATAGGGATGGTGCCAAGGAAAAAGCTGTGAAAGCTGCCATGTTGTTGCACTTTTGTACTCCCCTTGGGATGCCTTGAACAGCTGCAGTGTGCCTGGAGCCCAGGGCTTCCTAGTTTCAAAAATCCTAGCCCTAGGCCTAAGCCTAACAGTAACCCTGGGAAGGGAAATCAGCCTGGTTTTAGGCTTCTTGCCAAGGAAAAAGCCGTGAAAGCAGCCATGTTGTGGCACTTTTGAACTCGCTTTTGGATGCCTTTCACAGCTGCAGTGTGCCTGGAACTCAGGGCTTCCTGATTTTAAAAATCCTAGCCCTAGGCCGAACCCCAACCCTAAGACGAGAAAGGCAAATCAGCCAGGAATTAGGCATGTCCCCAAGGAAAAAGCTGTGGAGGCAGGCATGTTGTGCTACTTTTGCGCTCTTCTTGGCTAGTCCTTCGCAGCTGCTGTGTTCTTGGAACTCAGGGCTTTCTGGTTAATAGAGCCCTTACCCTAGGCGTAACTCAAACCTTAAGCCTAGGAAGGAAAATCAGCCTATGGTTCGGGATGGTCTCATGGAAATATCAGTGGTGGCAGCCAAGTTGCGTCACTTTTGCGCTCCCCTTGGGATGCCTTTCGCAGCTGCAGTGTGCCTGGAGCCCAGGGCTTCCTGGTTTTAAAAGTCCTAGGCCTAAGCCTAACAGTAACCCTAGGAAGGTAAATCAGCCGGGTATTAGGGTTCTTCCTAAGGGAAAAGCCGTGAAAGCAGCCATGTTGTGGCACTTCTGCACTCCCTTTGGGATGCCTTTGGCAGATGAAGTAAGCCTGGAACTCAGGGCTTCCTGGTTAAAGAAATCCAAGCCCTAGGCTGAACCCTAACCCTAACCCTAGGCAGATAAATCAGCCTAGGTATAGGGATGGTGCCAAGGAAAAAGCTGTGAAAGCTGCCATGTTGTTGCACTTTTGTACTCCCCTTGGGATGCCTTGAACAGCTGCAGTGTGCCTGGAGCCCAGGGCTTCCTAGTTTCAAAAATCCTAGCCCTAGGCCTAAGCCTAACAGTAACCCTGGGAAGGTAAATCAGCCTGGTGTTAGGCTTCTTGCCAAGGAAAAAGCCGTGAAAGCAGCCATGTTGTGGCACTTTTGCACTCCCTTTTGGATGCCTTTCACAGCTGCAGTGTGCCTGGAACTCAGGGCTTCCTGATTTTAAAAATCCTAGCCCTAGGCCGAACCCCAACCCTAAGACGAGAAAGGCAAATCAGCCAGGAATTAGGCATGTCCCCAAGGAAAAAGCTGTGGAGGCAGGCATGTTGTGCTACTTTTGCGCTCTTCTTGGGTAGTCCTTCGCAGCTGCTGTGTTCTTGGAACTCAGGGCTTTCTGGTTAATAGAGCCCTTACCCTAGGCGTAACTCAAACCTTAAGCCTAGGAAGGAAAATCAGCCTATGGTTCGGGATGGTCTCATGGAAATATCAGTGGTGGCAGCCAAGTTGCGTCACTTTTGCGCTTCTCTTGGGTTGCCTTTCGCAGCTGCAGTGTGCCTGGAGCCCAGGGCTTCCTGGTTTTAAAAGTCCTAGGCCTAAGCCTAACAGTAACCCTAGGAAGGTAAATCAGCCGGGTATTAGGGTTCTTCCTAAGGGAAAAGCCGTGAAAGCAGCCATGTTGTGGCACTTCTGCACTCCCTTTGGGATGCCTTTGGCAGATGAAGTAAGCCTGGAACTCAGGGCTTCCTGGTTAAAGAAATCCAAGCCCTAGGCTGAAGCCTAACCCTAACCCTAGGCAGATAAATCAGCCTAGGTATAGGGATGGTGCCAAGGAAAAAGCTGTGAAAGCTGCCATGTTGTTGCACTTTTGTACTCCCCTTGGGATGCCTTGAACAGCTGCAGTGTGCCTGGAGCCCAGGGCTTCCTAGTTTCAAAAATCCTAGCCCTAGGCCTAAGCCTAACAGTAACCCTGGGAAGGGAAATCAGCCTGGTGTTAGGCTTCTTGCCAAGGAAAAAGCCGTTAAAGCAGCCATGTTGTGGCACTTTTGCACTCCCTTTTGGATGCCTTTCACAGCTGCAGTGTGCCTGGAACTCAGGGCTTCCTGATTTTAAAAATCCTAGCCCTAGGCCGAACCCCAACCCTAAGACGAGAAAGGAAAATCAGCCAGGAATTAGGCATGTCCCCAAGGAAAAAGCTGTGGAGGCAGGCATGTTGTGCTACTTTTGCGCTCTTCTTGGCTAGTCCTTCGCAGCTGCTGTGTTCTTGGAACTCAGGGCTTTCTGGTTAATTGGACCCTTACCCTAGGCGTAACTCAAACCTTAAGCCTAGGAAGGAAAATCAGCCTATGGTTCGGGATGGTCTCATGGAAATATCAGTGGTGGCAGCCAAGTTGCGTCACTTTTGCGCTCCCCTTGGGATGCCTTTCGCAGCTGCAGTGTGCCTGGAGCCCAGGGCTTCCTGGTTTTAAAAGTCCTAGGCCTAAGCCTAACAGTAACCCTAGGAAGGTAAATCAGCCGGGTATTAGGGTTCTTCCTAAGGGAAAAGCCGTGAAAGCAGCCATGTTGTGGCACTTCTGCACTCCCTTTGGGATGCCTTTGGCAGATGAAGTAAGCCTGGAACTCAGGGCTTCCTGGTTAAAGAAATCCAAGCCCTAGGCTGAACCCTAACCCTAACCCTAGGCAGATAAATCAGCCTAGGTATAGGGATGGTGCCAAGGAAAAAGCTGTGAAAGCTGCCATGTGGTTGCACTTTTGTACTCCCCTTGGGATGCCTTGAACAGCTGCAGTGTGCCTGGATCCAAGGGCTTCCTAGTTTTAAAAATCCTAGCCCTAGGCCTAAGCCTAACAGTAACCCTGGGAAGGTAAATCAGCCTGGTGTTAGGCTTCTTGCCAAGGAAAAAGCCATGAAAGCAGCCATGTTGTGGCACTTTTGCACTCGCTTTTGGATGCCTTTCACAGCTCCAGTGTGCCTGGAACTCAGGGCTTCCTGATTTTAAAAATCCTAGCCCTAGGCCGAACCCCAACCCTAAGACGAGAAAGGCAAATCAGCCAGGAATTA
Organism: Ammospiza nelsoni; assembly: GCF_027579445.1. NCBI lineage: Eukaryota > Metazoa > Chordata > Aves > Passeriformes > Passerellidae > Ammospiza > Ammospiza nelsoni. Next base: position 3,322,862 of record NW_026683188.1, on the reverse strand, counting down.
GGCATGTCCCCAAGGAAAAAGCTGTGGAGGCAGGCATGTTGTGGTACTTTTGCGCTCTTCTTGGCTAGTCCTTCGCAGCTGCTGTGTTCTTGGAACTCAGGGCTTTCTGGTTAATAGAGCCCTTACCCTAGGCGTAACTCAAACCTTAAGCCTAGGAAGGAAAATCAGCCTATGGTTCGGGATGGTCTCATGGAAATATCAGTGGTGGCAGCCAAGTTGCGTCACTTTTGCGCTCCCCTTGGGATGCCTTTCGCAGCTGCAGTGTGCCTGGAGCCCAGGGCTTCCTGGTTTTAAAAGTCCTAGGCCTAAGCCTAACAGTAACCCTAGGAAGGTAAATCAGCCGGGTATTAGGGTTCTTCCTAAGGGAAAAGCCGTGAAAGCAGCCATGTTGTGGCACTTCTGCACTCCCTTTGGGATGCCTTTGGCAGATGAAGTAAGCCTGGAACTCAGGGCTTCCTGGTTAAAGAAATCCAAGCCCTAGGCTGAAGCCTAACCCTAACCCTAGGCAGATAAATCAGCCTAGGTATAGGGATGGTGCCAAGGAAAAAGCTGTGAAAGCTGCCATGTTGTTGCACTTTTGTACTCCCCTTGGGATGCCTTGAACAGCTGCAGTGTGCCTGGAGCCCAGGGCTTCCTAGTTTCAAAAATCCTAGCCCTAGGCCTAAGCCTAACAGTAACCCTGGGAAGGTAAATCAGCCTGGTGTTAGGCTTCTTGCCAAGGAAAAAGCCGTGAAAGCAGCCATGTTGTGGCACTTTTGCACTCCCTTTTGGATGCCTTTCACAGCTGCAGTGTGCCTGGAACTCAGGGCTTCCTGATTTTAAAAATCCTAGCCCTAGGCCGAACCCCAGCCCTAACACGAGAAAGGCAAATCAGCCAGGAATTAGGCATGTCCCCAAGGAAAAAGCTGTGGAGGCAGGCATGTTGTGCTACTTTTGCGCTCTTCTTGGCTAGTCCTTCACAGCTGCTGTGTTCTTGGAACTCAGGGCTTTCTGGTTAATAGAGCCCTTACCCTAGGCGTAACTCAAACCTTAAGCCTAGGAAGGAAAATCAGCCTATGGTTCGGGATGGTCTCATGGAAATATCAGTGGTGGCAGCCAAGTTGCATCACTTTTGCGCTCCTCTTGGGATGCCTTTCGCAGCTGCAGTGTGCCTGGAGCCCAGGGCTTCCTGGTTTTAAAAGTCCTAGGCCTAAGCCTAACAGTAACCCTAGGAAGGTAAATCAGCCGGGTATTAGGGTTCTTCCTAAGGGAAAAGCCGTGAAAGCAGCCATGTTGTGGCACTTCTGCACTCCCTTTGGGATGCCTTTGGCAGATGAAGTAAGCCTGGAACTCAGGGCTTCCTGGTTAAAGAAATCCAAGCCCTAGGCTGAAGCCTAACCCTAACCCTAGGCAGATAAATCAGCCTAGGTATAGGGATGGTGCCAAGGAAAAAGCTGTGAAAGCTGCCATGTTGTTGCACTTTTGTACTCCCCTTGGGATGCCTTGAACAGCTGCAGTGTGCCTGGAGCCCAGGGCTTCCTAGTTTCAAAAATCCTAGCCCTAGGCCTAAGCCTAACAGTAACCCTGGGAAGGGAAATCAGCCTGGTGTTAGGCTTCTTGCCAAGGAAAAAGCCGTGAAAGCAGCCATGTTGTGGCACTTTTGCACTCCCTTTTGGATGCCTTTCACAGCTCCAGTGTGCCTGGAACTCAGGGCTTCCTGATTTTAAAAATCCTAGCCCTAGGCCGAACCCCAACCCTAAGACGAGAAAGGCAAATCAGCCAGGAATTAGGCATGTCCCCAAGGAAAAAGCTGTGGAGGCAGGCATGTTGTGCTACTTTTGCGCTCTTCTTGGCTAGTCCTTCGCAGCTGCTGTGTTCTTGGAACTCAGGGCTTTCTGGTTAATAGAGCCCTTACCCTAGGCGTAACTCAAACCTTAACCCTAGGAAGGAAAATCAGCCTATGGTTCGGGATGGTCTCATGGAAATATCAGTGGTGGCAGCCAAGTTGCGTCACTTTTGCGCTCCCCTTGGGATGCCTTTCGCAGCTGCAGTGTGCCTGGAGCCCAGGGCTTCCTGGTTTTAAAAGTCCTAGGCCTAAGCCTAACAGTAACCCTAGGAAGGTAAATCAGCCGGGTATTAGGGTTCTTCCTAAGGGAAAAGCCGTGAAAGCAGCCATGTTGTGGCACTTCTGCACTCCCTTTGGGATGCCTTTGGCAGATGAAGTAAGCCTGGAACTCAGGGCTTCCTGGTTCAAGAAATCCAAGCCCTAGGCTGAACCCTAACCCTAACCCTAGGCAGATAAATCAGCCTAGGTATAGGGATGGTGCCAAGGAAAAAGCTGTGAAAGCTGCCATGTTGTTGCACTTTTGTACTCCCCTTGGGATGCCTTGAACAGCTGCAGTGTGCCTGGAGCCCAGGGCTTCCTAGTTTTAAAAATCCTAGCCCTAGGCCTAAGCCTAACAGTAACCCTGGGAAGGTAACTCAGCCTGGTGTTAGGCTTCTTGCCAAGGAAAAAGCCATGAAAGCAGCCATGTTGTGGCACTTTTGCACTCACTTTTGGATGCCTTTCACAGCTCCAGTGTGCCTGGAACTCAGGGCTTCCTGATTTTAAAAATCCTAGCCCTAGGCCGAACCCCAACCCTAAGACGAGAAAGGCAAATCAGCCAGGAATTAGGCATGTCCCCAAGGAAAAAGCTGTGGAGGCAGGCATGTTGTGCTACTTTTGCGCTCTTCTTGGCTAGTCCTTCGCAGCTGCTGTGTTCTTGGAACTCAGGGCTTTCTGGTTAATAGAGCCCTTACCCTAGGCGTAACTCAAACCTTAACCCTAGGAAGGAAAATCAGCCTATGGTTCGGGATGGTCTCATGGAAATATCAGTGGTGGCAGCCAAGTTGCGTCACTTTTGCGCTCCCCTTGGGATGCCTTGAACAGCTGCAGTGTGCCTGGAGCCCAGGGCTTCCTGGTTTTAAAAGTCCTAGGCCTAAGCCTAACAGTAACCCTAGGAAGGTAAATCAGCCGGGTATTAGGGTTCTTCCTAAGGGAAAAGCCGTGAAAGCAGCCATGTTGTGGCACTTCTGCACTCCCTTTGGGATGCCTTTGGCAGATGAAGTAAGCCTGGAACTCAGGGCTTCCTGGTTAAAGAAATCCAAGCCCTAGGCTGAACCCTAACCCTAACCCTAGGCAGATAAATCAGCCTAGGTATAGGGATGGTGCCAAGGAAAAAGCTGTGAAAGCTGCCATGTTGTTGCACTTTTGTACTCCCCTTGGGATGCCTTGAACAGCTGCAGTGTGCCTGGAGCCCAGGGCTTCCTAGTTTTAAAAATCCTAGCCCTAGGCCTAAGCCTAACAGTAACCCTGGGAAGGTAAATCAGCCTGGTGTTAGGCTTCTTGCCAAGGAAAAACCGTGAAAGCAGCCATGTTGTGGCACTTTTGCACTCGCTTTTGGATGCCTTTCACAGCTCCAGTGTGCCTGGAACTCAGGGCTTCCTGATTTTAAAAATCCTAGCCCTAGGCCGAACCCCAACCCTAAGACGAGAAAGGCAAATCAGCCAGGAATTAGGCATGTCCCCAAGGAAAAAGCTGTGGAGGCAGGCATGTTGTGCTACTTTTGCGCTCTTCTTGGCTAGTCCTTCGCAGCTGCTGTGTTCTTGGAACTCAGGGCTTTCTGGTTAATTGGACCCTTACCCTAGGCGTAACTCAAACCTTAAGCCTAGGAAGGAAAATCAGCCTATGGTTCGGGATGGTCTCATGGAAATATCAGTGGTGGCAGCCAAGTTGCGTCACTTTTGCGCTCCCCTTGGGATGACTTTCGCAGCTGCAGTGTGCCTGGAGCCCAGGGCTTCCTGGTTTTAAAAGTCCTAGGCCTAAGCCTAACAGTAACCCTAGGAAGGTAAATCAGCCGGGTATTAGGGTTCTTCCTAAGGGAAAAGCCGTGAAAGCAGCCATGTTGTGGCACTTCTGCACTCCCTTTGGGATGCCTTTGGCAGATGAAGTAAGCCTGGAACTCAGGGCTTCCTGGTTAAAGAAATCCAAGCCCTAGGCTGAAGCCTAACCCTAACCCTAGGCAGATAAATCAGCCTAGGTATAGGGATGGTGCCAAGGAAAAAGCTGTGAAAGCTGCCATGTTGTTGCACTTTTGTACTCCCCTTGGGATGCCTTGAACAGCTGCAGTGTGCCTGGAGCCCAGGGCTTCCTAGTTTCAAAAATCCTAGCCCTAGGCCTAAGCCTAACAGTAACCCTGGGAAGGTAAATCAGCCTGGTGTTAGGCTTCTTGCCAAGGAAAAAGCCGTGAAAGCAGCCATGTTGTGGCACTTTTGCACTCCCTTTTGGATGCCTTTCACAGCTGCAGTGTGCCTGGAACTCAGGGCTTCCTGATTTTAAAAATCCTAGCCCTAGGCCGAACCCCAGCCCTAACACGAGAAAGGCAAATCAGCCAGGAATTAGGCATGTCCCCAAGGAAAAAGCTGTGGAGGCAGGCATGTTGTGCTACTTTTGCGCTCTTCTTGGCTAGTCCTTCACAGCTGCTGTGTTCTTGGAACTCAGGGCTTTCTGGTTAATAGAGCCCTTACCCTAGGCGTAACTCAAACCTTAAGCCTAGGAAGGAAAATCAGCCTATGGTTCGGGATGGTCTCATGGAAATATCAGTGGTGGCAGCCAAGTTGCATCACTTTTTCGCTCCTCTTGGGATGCCTTTCGCAGCTGCAGTGTGCCTGGAGCCCAGGGCTTCCTGGTTTTAAAAGTCCTAGGCCTAAGCCTAACAGTAACCCTAGGAAGGTAAATCAGCCGGGTATTAGGGTTCTTCCTAAGGGAAAAGCCGTGAAAGCAGCCATGTTGTGGCACTTCTGCACTCCCTTTGGGATGCCTTTGGCAGATGAAGTAAGCCTGGAACTCAGGGCTTCCTGGTTAAAGAAATCCAAGCCCTAGGCTGAAGCCTAACCCTAACCCTAGGCAGATAAATCAGCCTAGGTATAGGGATGGTGCCAAGGAAAAAGCTGTGAAAGCTGCCATGTTGTTGCACTTTTGTACTCCCCTTGGGATGCCTTGAACAGCTGCAGTGTGCCTGGAGCCCAGGGCTTCCTAGTTTCAAAAATCCTAGCCCTAGGCCTAAGCCTAACAGTAACCCTGGGAAGGGAAATCAGCCTGGTGTTAGGCTTCTTGCCAAGGAAAAAGCCGTGAAAGCAGCCATGTTGTGGCACTTTTGCACTCCCTTTTGGATGCCTTTCACAGCTCCAGTGTGCCTGGAACTCAGGGCTTCCTGATTTTAAAAATCCTAGCCCTAGGCCGAACCCCAACCCTAAGACGAGAAAGGCAAATCAGCCAGGAATTAGGCATGTCCCCAAGGAAAAAGCTGTGGAGGCAGGCATGTTGTGCTACTTTTGCGCTCTTCTTGGCTAGTCCTTCGCAGCTGCTGTGTTCTTGGAACTCAGGGCTTTCTGGTTAATAGAGCCCTTACCCTAGGCGTAACTCAAACCTTAACCCTAGGAAGGAAAATCAGCCTATGGTTCGGGATGGTCTCATGGAAATATCAGTGGTGGCAGCCAAGTTGCGTCACTTTTGCGCTCCCCTTGGGATGCCTTTCGCAGCTGCAGTGTGCCTGGAGCCCAGGGCTTCCTGGTTTTAAAAGTCCTAGGCCTAAGCCTAACAGTAACCCTAGGAAGGTAAATCAGCCGGGTATTAGGGTTCTTCCTAAGGGAAAAGCCGTGAAAGCAGCCATGTTGTGGCACTTCTGCACTCCCTTTGGGATGCCTTTGGCAGATGAAGTAAGCCTGGAACTCAGGGCTTCCTGGTTCAAGAAATCCAAGCCCTAGGCTGAACCCTAACCCTAACCCTAGGCAGATAAATCAGCCTAGGTATAGGGATGGTGCCAAGGAAAAAGCTGTGAAAGCTGCCATGTTGTTGCACTTTTGTACTCCCCTTGGGATGCCTTGAACAGCTGCAGTGTGCCTGGAGCCCAGGGCTTCCTAGTTTTAAAAATCCTAGCCCTAGGCCTAAGCCTAACAGTAACCCTGGGAAGGGAAATCAGCCTGGTGTTAGGCTTCTTGCCAAGGAAAAAGCCGTGAAAGCAGCCATGTTGTGGCACTTTTGCACTCCCTTTTGGATGCCTTTCACAGCTCCAGTGTGCCTGGAACTCAGGGCTTCCTGATTTTAAAAATCCTAGCCCTAGGCCGAACCCCAACCCTAAGACGAGAAAGGCAAATCAGCCAGGAATTAGGCATGTCCCCAAGGAAAAAGCTGTGGAGGCAGGCATGTTGTGCTACTTTTGCGCTCTTCTTGGCTAGTCCTTCGCAGCTGCTGTGTTCTTGGAACTCAGGGCTTTCTGGTTAATAGAGCCCTTACCCTAGGCGTAACTCAAACCTTAAGCCTAGGAAGGAAAATCAGCCTATGGTTCGGGATGGTCTCATGGAAATATCAGTGGTGGCAGCCAAGTTGCGTCACTTTTGCGCTCCCCTTGGGATGCCTTGAACAGCTGCAGTGTGCCTGGAGCCCAGGGCTTCCTGGTTTTAAAAGTCCTAGGCCTAAGCCTAACAGTAACCCTAGGAAGGTAAATCAGCCGGGTATTAGGGTTCTTCCTAAGGGAAAAGCCGTGAAAGCAGCCATGTTGTGGCACTTCTGCACTCCCTTTGGGATGCCTTTGGCAGATGAAGTAAGCCTGGAACTCAGGGCTTCCTGGTTAAAGAAATCCAAGCCCTAGGCTGAACCCTAACCCTAACCCTAGGCAGATAAATCAGCCTAGGTATAGGGATGGTGCCAAGGAAAAAGCTGTGAAAGCTGCCATGTTGTTGCACTTTTGTACTCCCCTTGGGATGCCTTGAACAGCTGCAGTGTGCCTGGAGCCCAGGGCTTCCTAGTTTTAAAAATCCTAGCCCTAGGCCTAAGCCTAACAGTAACCCTGGGAAGGTAAATCAGCCTGGTGTTAGGCTTCTTGCCAAGGAAAAAGCCGTGAAAGCAGCCATGTTGTGGCACTTTTGCACTCCCTTTTGGATGCCTTTCACAGCTCCAGTGTGCCTGGAACTCAGGGCTTCCTGATTTTAAAAATCCTAGCCCTAGGCCGAACCCCAACCCTAAGACGAGAAAGGCAAATCAGCCAGGAATTAGGCATGTCCCCAAGGAAAAAGCTGTGGAGGCAGGCATGTTGTGCTACTTTTGCGCTCTTCTTGGCTAGTCCTTCGCAGCTGCTGTGTTCTTGGAACTCAGGGCTTTCTGGTTAATAGAGCCCTTACCCTAGGCGTAACTCAAACCTTAAGCCTAGGAAGGAAAATCAGCCTATGGTTCGGGATGGTCTCATGGAAATATCAGTGGTGGCAGCCAAGTTGCGTCACTTTTGCGCTCCCCTTGGGATGCCTTTCGCAGCTGCAGTGTGCCTGGAGCCCAGGGCTTCCTGGTTTTAAAAGTCCTAGGCCTAAGCCTAACAGTAACCCTAGGAAGGTAAATCAGCCGGGTATTAGGGTTCTTCCTAAGGGAAAAGCCGTGAAAGCAGCCATGTTGTGGCACTTCTGCACTCCCTTTGGGATGCCTTTGGCAGATGAAGTAAGCCTGGAACTCAGGGCTTCCTGGTTAAAGAAATCCAAGCCCTAGGCTGAAGCCTAACCCTAACCCTAGGCAGATAAATCAGCCTAGGTATAGGGATGGTGCCAAGGAAAAAGCTGTGAAAGCTGCCATGTTGTTGCACTTTTGTACTCCCCTTGGGATGCCTTGAACAGCTGCAGTGTGCCTGGAGCCAAGGGCTTCCTAGTTTTAAAAATCCTAGCCCTAGGCCTAAGCCTAACAGTAACCCTGGGAAGGTAAATCAGCCTGGTGTTAGGCTTCTTGCCAAGGAAAAAGCCATGAAAGCAGCCATGTTGTGGCACTTTTGCACTCGCTTTTGGATGCCTTTCACAGCTCCAGTGTGCCTGGAACTCAGGGCTTCCTGCTTTTAAAAATCCTAGCCCTAGGCCGAACCCCAACCCTAAGACGAGAAAGGCAAATCAGCCAGGAATTAGGCATGTCCCCAAGGAAAAAGCTGTGGAGGCAGGCATGTTGTGCTACTTTTGCGCTCTTCTTGGCTAGTCCTTCGCAGCTGCTCTGTTCTTGGAACTCAGGGCTTTCTGGTTAATAGAGCCCTTACCCTAGGCGTAACTCAAACCTTAAGCCTAGGAAGGAAAATCAGCCTATGGTTCGGGATGGTCTCATGGAAATATCAGTGGTGGCAGCCAAGTTGCGTCACTTTTGCGCTCCCCTTGAGATGCCTTTCGCAGCTGCAGTGTGCCTGGAGCCCAGGGCTTCCTGGTTTTAAAAGTCCTAGGCCTAAGCCTAACAGTAACCCTAGGAAGGTAAATCAGCCGGGTATTAGGGTTCTTCCTAAGGGAAAAGCCGTGAAAGCAGCCATGTTGTGGCACTTCTGCACTCCCTTTGGGATGCCTTTGGCAGATGAAGTAAGCCTGGAACTCAGGGCTTCCTGCTTAAAGAAATCCAAGCCCTAGGCTGAAGCCTAACCCTAACCCTAGGCAGATAAATCAGCCTAGGTATAGGGATGGTGCCAAGGAAAAAGCTGTGAAAGCTGCCATGTTGTTGCACTTTTGTACTCCCCTTGGGATGCCTTGAACAGCTGCAGTGTGCCTGGAGCCCAGGGCTTCCTAGTTTCAAAAATCCTAGCCCTAGGCCTAAGCCTAACAGTAACCCTGGGAAGGGAAATCAGCCTGGTGTTAGGCTTCTTGCCAAGGAAAAAGCCGTGAAAGCAGCCATGTTGTGGCACTTTTGAACTCGCTTTTGGATGCCTTTCACAGCTGCAGTGTGCCTGGAACTCAGGGCTTCCTGATTTTAAAAATCCTAGCCCTAGGCCGAACCCCAACCCTAAGACGAGAAAGGCAAATCAGCCAGGAATTAGGCATGTCCCCAAGGAAAAAGCTGTGGAGGCAGGCATGTTGTGCTACTTTTGCGCTCTTCTTGGCTAGTCCTTCGCAGCTGCTGTGTTCTTGGAACTCAGGGCTTTCTGGTTAATAGAGCCCTTACCCTAGGCGTAACTCAAACCTTAAGCCTAGGAAGGAAAATCAGCCTATGGTTCGGGATGGTCTCATGGAAATATCAGTGGTGGCAGCCAAGTTGCGTCACTTTTGCGCTCCTCTTGGGATGCCTTTCGCAGCTGCAGTGTGCCTGGAGCCCAGGGCTTCCTGGTTTTAAAAGTCCTAGGCCTAAGCCTAACAGTAACCCTAGGAAGGTAAATCAGCCGGGTATTAGGGTTCTTCCTAAGGGAAAAGCCGTGAAAGCAGCCATGTTGTGGCACTTCTGCACTCCCTTTGGGATGCCTTTGGCAGATGAAGTAAGCCTGGAACTCAGGGCTTCCTGGTTAAAGAAATCCAAGCCCTAGGCTGAACCCTAACCCTAACCCTAGGCAGATAAATCAGCCTAGGTATAGGGATGGTGCCAAGGAAAAAGCTGTGAAAGCTGCCATGTGGTTGCACTTTTGTACTCCCCTTGGGATGCCTTGAACAGCTGCAGTGTGCCTGGATCCAAGGGCTTCCTAGTTTTAAAAATCCTAGCCCTAGGCCTAAGCCTAACAGTAACCCTGGGAAGGTAAATCAGCCTGGTGTTAGGCTTCTTGCCAAGGAAAAAGCCGTGAAAGCAGCCATGTTGTGGCACTTTTGCACTCCCTTTTGGATGCCTTTCACAGCTCCAGTGTGCCTGGAACTCAGGGCTTCCTGATTTTAAAAATCCTAGCCCTAGGCCGAACCCCAACCCTAAGACGAGAAAGGCAAATCAGCCAGGAATTAGGCATGTCCCCAAGGAAAAAGCTGTGGAGGCAGGCATGTTGTGCTACTTTTGCGCTCTTCTTGGCTAGTCCTTCGCAGCTGCTGTGTTCTTGGAACTCAGGGCTTTCTGGTTAATAGAGCCCTTACCCTAGGCGTAACTCAAACCTTAACCCTAGGAAGGAAAATCAGCCTATGGTTCGGGATGGTCTCATGGAAATATCAGTGGTGGCAGCCAAGTTGCGTCACTTTTGCGCTCCCCTTGGGATGCCTTTCGCAGCTGCAGTGTGCCTGGAGCCCAGGGCTTCCTGGTTTTAAAAGTCCTAGGCCTAAGCCTAACAGTAACCCTAGGAAGGTAAATCAGCCGGGTATTAGGGTTCTTCCTAAGGGAAAAGCCGTGAAAGCAGCCATGTTGTGGCACTTCTGCACTCCCTTTGGGAGGCCTTTGGCAGATGAAGTAAGCCTGGAACTCAGGGCTTCCTGGTTAAAGAAATCCAAGCCCTAGGCTGAACCCTAACCCTAACCCTAGGCAGATAAATCAGCCTAGGTATAGGGATGGTGCCAAGGAAAAAGCTGTGAAAGCTGCCATGTTGTTGCACTTTTGTACTCCCCTTGGGATGCCTTGAACAGCTGCAGTGTGCCTGGAGCCCAGGGCTTCCTAGTTTCAAAAATCCTAGCCCTAGGCCTAAGCCTAACAGTAACCCTGGGAAGGTAAATCAGCCTGGTGTTTAGGCTTCTTGCCAAGGAAAAAGCCGTGAAAGCAGCCATGTTGTGGCACTTTTGCACTCCCTTTTGGATGCCTTTCACAGCTCCAGTGTGCCTGGAACTCAGGGCTTCCTGATTTTAAAAATCCTAGCCCTAGGCCGAACCCCAACCCTAAGACGAGAAAGGCAAATCAGCCAGGAATTAGGCATGTCCCCAAGGAAAAAGCTGTGGAGGCAGGCATGTTGTGCTACTTTTGCGCTCTTCTTGGCTAGTCCTTCGCAGCTGCTGTGTTCTTGGAACTCAGGGCTTTCTGGTTAATAGAGCCCTTACCCTAGGCGTAACTCAAACCTTAACCCTAGGAAGGAAAATCAGCCTATGGTTCGGGATGGTCTCATGGAAATATCAGTGGTGGCAGCCAAGTTGCGTCACTTTTGCGCTCCCCTTGGGATGCCTTTCGCAGCTGCAGTGTGCCTGGAGCCCAGGGCTTCCTGGTTTTAGAAGTCCTAGGCCTAAGCCTAACAGTAACCCTAGGAAGGTAAATCAGCCGGGTATTAGGGTTCTTCCTAAGGGAAAAGCCGTGAAAGCAGCCATGTTGTGGCACTTCTGCACTCCCTTTGGGATGCCTTTGGCAGATGAAGTAAGCCTGGAACTCAGGGCTTCCTGGTTAAAGAAATCCAAGCCCTAGGCTGAACCCTAACCCTAACCCTAGGCAGATAAATCAGCCTAGGTATAGGGATGGTGCCAAGGAAAAAGCTGTGAAAGCTGCCATGTTGTTGCACTTTTGTACTCCCCTTGGGATGCCTTGAACAGCTGCAGTGTGCCTGGAGCCCAGGGCTTCCTAGTTTTAAAAATCCTAGCCCTAGGCCTAAGCCTAACAGTAACCCTGGGAAGGTAAATCAGCCTGGTGTTAGGCTTCTTGCCAAGGAAAAAGCCGTGAAAGCAGCCATGTTGTGGCACTTTTGCACTCCCTTTTGGATGCCTTTCACAGCTCCAGTGTGCCTGGAACTCAGGGCTTCCTGATTTTAAAAATCCTAGCCCTAGGCCGAACCCCAACCCTAAGACGAGAAAGGCAAATCAGCCAGGAATTAGGCATGTCCCCAAGGAAAAAGCTGTGGAGGCAGGCATGTTGTGGTACTTTTGCGCTCTTCTTGGCTAGTCCTTCGCAGCTGCTGTGTTCTTGGAACTCAGGGCTTTCTGGTTAATAGAACCCTTACCCTAGGCGTAACTCAAACCTTAAGCCTAGGAAGGAAAATCAGCCTATGGTTCGGGATGGTCTCATGGAAATATCAGTGGTGGCAGCCAAGTTGCGTCACTTTTGCGCTCCCCTTGGGATGCCTTTCGCAGCTGCAGTGTGCCTGGAGCCCAGGGCTTCCTGGTTTTAAAAGTCCTAGGCCTAAGCCTAACAGTAACCCTAGGAAGGTAAATCAGCCGGGTATTAGGGTTCTTCCTAAGGGAAAAGCCGTGAAAGCAGCCATGTTGTGGCACTTCTGCACTCCCTTTGGGATGCCTTTGGCAGATGAAGTAAGCCTGGAACTCAGGGCTTCCTGGTTAAAGAAATCCAAGCCCTAGGCTGAACCCTAACCCTAACCCTAGGCAGATAAATCAGCCTAGGTATAGGGATGGTGCCAAGGAAAAAGCTGTGAAAGCTGCCATGTTGTTGCACTTTTGTACTCCCCTTGGGATGCCTTGAACAGCTGCAGTGTGCCTGGAGCCCAGGGCTTCCTAGTTTTAAAAATCCTAGCCCTAGGCCTAAGCCTAACAGTAACCCTGGGAAGGTAAATCAGCCTGGTGTTAGGCTTCTTGCCAAGGAAAAAGCCGTGAAAGCAGCCATGTTGTGGCACTTTTGCACTCCCTTTTGGATGCCTTTCACAGCTGCAGTGTGCCTGGAACTCAGGGCTTCCTGATTTTAAAAATCCTAGCCCTAGGCCGAACCCCAACCCTAAGACGAGAAAGGCAAATCAGCCAGGAATTAGGCATGTCCCCAAGGAAAAAGCTGTGGAGGCAGGCATGTTGTGGTACTTTTGCGCTCTTCTTGGCTAGTCCTTCGCAGCTGCTGTGTTCTTGGAACTCAGGGCTTTCTGGTTAATAGAGCCCTTACCCTAGGCGTAACTCAAACCTTAAGCCTAGGAAGGAAAATCAGCCTATGGTTCGGGATGGTCTCATGGAAATATCAGTGGTGGCAGCCAAGTTGCGTCACTTTTGCGCTCCCCTTGGGATGCCTTTCGCAGCTGCAGTGTGCCTGGAGCCCAGGGCTTCCTGGTTTTAAAAGTCCTAGGCCTAAGCCTAACAGTAACCCTAGGAAGGTAAATCAGCCGGGTATTAGGGTTCTTCCTAAGGGAAAAGCCGTGAAAGCAGCCATGTTGTGGCACTTCTGCACTCCCTTTGGGATGCCTTTGGCAGATGAAGTAAGCCTGGAACTCAGGGCTTCCTGGTTAAAGAAATCCAAGCCCTAGGCTGAACCCTAACCCTAACCCTAGGCAGATAAATCAGCCTAGGTATAGGGATGGTGCCAAGGAAAAAGCTGTGAAAGCTGCCATGTTGTTGCACTTTTGTACTCCCCTTGGGATGCCTTGAACAGCTGCAGTGTGCCTGGAGCTAAGGGCTTCCTAGTTTTAAAAATCCTAGCCCTAGGCCTAAGCCTAACAGTAACCCTGGGAAGGTAAATCAGCCTGGTGTTAGGCTTCTTGCCAAGGAAAAAGCCGTGAAAGCAGCCATGTTGTGGCACTTTTGCACTCCCTTTTGGATGCCTTTCACAGCTCCAGTGTGCCTGGAACTCAGGGCTTCCTGATTTTAAAAATCCTAGCCCTAGGCCGAACCCCAACCCTAAGACGAGAAAGGCAAATCAGCCAGGAATTAGGCATGTCCCCAAGGAAAAAGCTGTGGAGGCAGGCATGTTGTGCTACTTTTGCGCTCTTCTTGGCTAGTCCTTCGCAGCTGCTGTGTTCTTGGAACTCAGGGCTTTCTGGTTAATAGAGCCCTTACCCTAGGCATAACTCAAACCTTAACCCTAGGAAGGAAAATCAGCCTATGGTTCGGGATGGTCTCATGGAAATATCAGTGGTGGCAGCCAAGTTGCATCACTTTTGCGCTCCCCTTGGGATGCCTTTCGCAGCTGCAGTGTGCCTGGAGCCCAGGGCTTCCTGGTTTTAAAAGTCCTAGACCTAAGCCTAACAGTAACCCTAGGAAGGTAAATCAGCCGGGTATTAGGGTTCTTCCTAAGGGAAAAGCCGTGAAAGCAGCCATGTTGTGGCACTTCTGCACTCCCTTTGGGATGCCTTTGGCAGATGAAGTAAGCCTGGAACTCAGGGCTTCCTGGTTAAAGAAATCCAAGCCCTAGGCTGAAGCCTAACCCTAACCCTAGGCAGATAAATCAGCCTAGGTATAGGGATGGTGCCAAGGAAAAAGCTGTGAAAGCTGCCATGTTGTTGCACTTTTGTACTCCCCTTGGGATGCCTTGAACAGCTGCAGTGTGCCTGGAGCCAAGGGCTTCCTAGTTTCAAAAATCCTAGCCCTAGGCCTAAGCCTAACAGTAACCCTGGGAAGGTAAATCAGCCTGGTGTTAGGCTTCTTGCCAAGGAAAAAGCCGTGAAAGCAGCCATGTTGTGGCACTTTTGCACTCCCTTTTGGATGCCTTTCACAGCTCCAGTGTGCCTGGAACTCAGGGCTTCCTGATTTTAAAAATCCTAGCCCTAGGCCGAACCCCAACCCTAAGACGAGAAAGGCAAATCAGCCAGGAATTAGGCATGTCCCCAAGGAAAAAGCTGTGGAGGCAGGCATGTTTTGGTACTTTTGCGCTCTTCTTGGCTAGTCCTTCGCAGCTGCTGTGTTCTTGGAACTCAGGGCTTTCTGGTTAATAGAACCCTTACCCTAGGCGTAACTCAAACCTTAAGCCTAGGAAGGAAAATCAGCCTATGGTTCGGGATGGTCTCATGGAAATATCAGTGGTGGCAGCCAAGTTGCGTCACTTTTGCGCTCCCCTTGGGATGCCTTTTGCAGCTGCAGTGTGCCTGGAGCCCAGGGCTTCCTGGTTTTAAAAGTCCTAGGCCTAAGCCTAACAGTAACCCTAGGAAGGTAAATCAGCCGGGTATTAGGGTTCTTCCTAAGGGAAAAGCCGTGAAAGCAGCCATGTTGTGGCACTTCTGCACTCCCTTTGGGAGGCCTTTGGCAGATGAAGTAAGCCTGGAACTCAGGGCTTCCTGGTTAAAGAAATCCAAGCCCTAGGCTGAACCCTAACCCTAACCCTAGGCAGATAAATCAGCCTAGGTATAGGGATGGTGCCAAGGAAAAAGCTGTGAAAGCTGCCATGTTGTTGCACTTTTGTACTCCCCTTGGGATGCCTTGAACAGCTGCAGTGTGCCTGGAGCCCAGGGCTTCCTAGTTTCAAAAATCCTAGCCCTAGGCCTAAGCCTAACAGTAACCCTGGGAAGGTAAATCAGCCTGGTGTTAGGCTTCTTGCCAAGGAGAAAGCCGTGAAAGCAGCCATGTTGTGGCACTTTTGCACTCGCTTTTGGATGCCTTTCACAGCTCCAGTGTGCCTGGAACTCAGGGCTTCCTGATTTTAAAAATCCTAGCCCTAGGCCGAACCCCAACCCTAAGACGAGAAAGGCAAATCAGCCAGGAATTAGGCATGTCCCCAAGGAAAAAGCTGTGGAGGCAGGCATGTTGTGCTACTTTTGCGCTCTTCTTGGCTAGTCCTTCGCAGCTGCTGTGTTCTTGGAACTCAGGGCTTTCTGGTTAATAGAGCCCTTACCCTAGGCGTAACTCAAACCTTAAGCCTAGGAAGGAAAATCAGCCTATGGTTCGGGATGGTCTCATGGAAATATCAGTGGTGGCAGCCAAGTTGCGTCACTTTTGCGCTCCCCTTGGGATGCCTTTCGCAGCTGCAGTGTGCCTGGAGCCCAGGGCTTCCTGGTTTTAAAAGTCCTAGGCCTAAGCCTAACAGTAACCCTAGGAAGGTAAATCAGCCGGGTATTAGGGTTCTTCCTAAGGGAAAAGCCGTGAAAGCAGCCATGTTGTGGCACTTCTGCACTCCCTTTGGGATGCCTTTGGCAGATGAAGTAAGCCTGGAACTCAGGGCTTCCTGGTTAAAGAAATCCAAGCCCTAGGCTGAACCCTAACCCTAACCCTAGGCAGATAAATCAGCCTAGGTATAGGGATGGTGCCAAGGAAAAAGCTGTGAAAGCTGCCATGTTGTTGCACTTTTGTACTCCCCTTGGGATGCCTTGAACAGCTGCAGTGTGCCTGGAGCCCAGGGCTTCCTAGTTTCAAAAATCCTAGCCCTAGGCCTAAGCCTAACAGTAACCCTGGGAAGGTAAATCAGCCTGGTGTTAGGCTTCTTGCCAAGGAAAAAGCCGTGAAAGCAGCCATGTTGTGGCACTTTTGCACTCGCTTTTGGATGCCTTTCACAGCTCCAGTGTGCCTGGAACTCAGGGCTTCCTGATTTTAAAAATCCTAGCCCTAGGCCGAACCCCAACCCTAAGACGAGAAAGGCAAATCAGCCAGGAATTAGGCATGTCCCCAAGGAAAAAGCTGTGGAGGCAGGCATGTTGTGCTACTTTTGCGCTCTTCTTGGGTAGTCCTTCGCAGCTGCTGTGTTCTTGGAACTCAGGGCTTTCTGGTTAATAGAACCCTTACCCTAGGCGTAACTCAAACCTTAAGCCTAGGAAGGAAAATCAGCCTATGGTTCGGGATGGTCTCATGGAAATATCAGTGGTGGCAGCCAAGTTGCGTCACTTTTGCGCTCCCCTTGGGATGCCTTTCGCAGCTGCAGTGTGCCTGGAGCCCAGGGCTTCCTGGTTTTAAAAGTCCTAGGCCTAAGCCGAACAGTAACCCTAGGAAGGTAAATCAGCCGGGTATTAGGGTTCTTCCTAAGGGAAAAGCCGTGAAAGCAGCCATGTTGTGGCACTTCTGCACTCCCTTTGGGATGCCTTTGGCAGATGAAGTAAGCCTGGAACTCAGGGCTTCCTGGTTAAAGAAATCCAAGCCCTAGGCTGAAGCCTAACCCTAACCCTAGGCAGATAAATCAGCCTAGGTATAGGGATGGTGCCAAGGAAAAAGCTGTGAAAGCTGCCATGTTGTTGCACTTTTGTACTCCCCTTGGGATGCCTTGAACAGCTGCAGTGTGCCTGGAGCCCAGGGCTTCCTAGTTTTAAAAATCCTAGCCCTAGGCCTAAGCCTAACAGTAACCCTGGGAAGGTAAATCAGCCTGGTGTTAGGCTTCTTGCCAAGGAAAAAGCCGTGAAAGCAGCCATGTTGTGGCACTTTTGCACTCCCTTTTGGATGCCTTTCACAGCTCCAGTGTGCCTGGAACTCAGGGCTTCCTGATTTTAAAAATCCTAGCCCTAGGCCGAACCCCAACCCTAAGACGAGAAAGGCAAATCAGCCAGGAATTAGGCATGTCCCCAAGGAAAAAGATGTGGAGGCAGGCATGTTGTGCTACTTTTGCGCTCTTCTTGGCTAGTCCTTCGCAGCTGCTGTGTTCTTGGAACTCAGGGCTTTCTGGTTAATAGAACCCTTACCCTAGGCGTAACTCAAACCTTAAGCCTAGGAAGGAAAATCAGCCTATGGTTCGGGATGGTCTCATGGAAATATCAGTGGTGGCAGCCAAGTTGCGTCACTTTTGCGCTCCCCTTGGGATGCCTTGAACAGCTGCAGTGTGCCTGGAGCCCAGGGCTTCCTGGTTTTAAAAGTCCTAGGCCTAAGCCTAACAGTAACCCTAGGAAGGTAAATCAGCCGGGTATTAGGGTTCTTCCTAAGGGAAAAGCCGTGAAAGCAGCCATGTTGTGGCACTTCTGCACTCCCTTTGGGATGCCTTTGGCAGATGAAGTAAGCCTGGAACTCAGGGCTTCCTGGTTAAAGAAATCCAAGCCCTAGGCTGAACGCTAACCCTAACCCTAGGCAGATAAATCAGCCTAGGTATAGGGATGGTGCCAAGGAAAAAGCTGTGAAAGCTGCCATGTTGTGGCACTTTTGCACTCCCTTTTGGATGCCTTTCACAGCTCCAGTGTGCCTGGAACTCAGGGCTTCCTGATTTTAAAAATCCTAGCCCTAGGCCGAACCCCAACCCTAAGACGAGAAAGGCAAATCAGCCAGGAATTAGGCATGTCCCCAAGGAAAAAGCTGTGGAGGCAGGCATGTTGTGCTACTTTTGCGCTCTTCTTGGCTAGTCCTTCGCAGCTGCTGTGTTCTTGGAACTCAGGGCTTTCTGGTTAATAGAGCCCTTACCCTAGGCGTAACTCAAACCTTAACCCTAGGAAGGAAAATCAGCCTATGGTTCGGGATGGTCTCATGGAAATATCAGTGGTGGCAGCCAAGTTGCGTCACTTTTGCGCTCCCCTTGGGATGCCTTTCGCAGCTGCAGTGTGCCTGGAGCCCAGGGCTTCCTGGTTTTAAAAGTCCTAGGCCTAAGCCTAACAGTAACCCTAGGAAGGTAAATCAGCCGGGTATTAGGGTTCTTCCTAAGGGAAAAGCCGTGAAAGCAGCCATGTTGTGGCACTTCTGCACTCCCTTTGGGATGCCTTTGGCAGATGAAGTAAGCCTGGAACTCAGGGCTTCCTGGTTAAAGAAATCCAAGCCCTAGGCTGAAGCCTAACCCTAACCCTAGGCAGATAAATCAGCCTAGGTATAGGGATGGTGCCAAGGAAAAAGCTGTGAAAGCTGCCATGTTGTTGCACTTTTGTACTCCCCTTGGGATGCCTTGAACAGCTGCAGTGTGCCTGGAGCCCAGGGCTTCCTAGTTTCAAAAATCCTAGCCCTAGGCCTAAGCCTAACAGTAACCCTGGGAAGGTAAATCAGCCTGGTGTTAGGCTTCTTGCCAAGGAAAAAGCCGTGAAAGCAGCCATGTTGTGGCACTTTTGCACTCCCTTTTGGATGCCTTTCACAGCTCCAGTGTGCCTGGAACTCAGGGCTTCCTGATTTTAAAAATCCTAGCCCTAGGCCGAACCCCAACCCTAAGACGAGAAAGGCAAATCAGCCAGGAATTAGGCATGTCCCCAAGGAAAAAGCTGTGGAGGCAGGCATGTTGTGCTACTTTTGCGCTCTTCTTGGCTAGTCCTTCGCAGCTGCTGTGTTCTTGGAACTCAGGGCTTTCTGGTTAATAGAGCCCTTACCCTAGGCGTAACTCAAACCTTAACCCTAGGAAGGAAAATCAGCCTATGGTTCGGGATGGTCTCATGGAAATATCAGTGGTGGCAGCCAAGTTGCGTCACTTTTGCGCTCCCCTTGGGATGCCTTTCGCAGCTGCAGTGTGCCTGGAGCCCAGGGCTTCCTGGTTTTAAAAGTCCTAGGCCTAAGCCTAACAGTAACCCTAGGAAGGTAAATCAGCCGGGTATTAGGGTTCTTCCTAAGGGAAAAGCCGTGAAAGCAGCCATGTTGTGGCACTTCTGCACTCCCTTTGGGATGCCTTTGGCAGATGAAGTAAGCCTGGAACTCAGGGCTTCCTGGTTAAAGAAATCCAAGCCCTAGGCTGAACCCTAACCCTAACCCTAGGCAGATAAATCAGCCTAGGTATAGGGATGGTGCCAAGGAAAAAGCTGTGAAAGCTGCCATGTTGTTGCACTTTTGTACTCCCCTTGGGATGCCTTGAACAGCTGCAGTGTGCCTGGAGCCCAGGGCTTCCTAGTTTCAAAAATCCTAGCCCTAGGCCTAAGCCTAACAGTAACCCTGGGAAGGTAAATCAGCCTGGTGTTAGGCTTCTTGCCAAGGAAAAAGCCGTGAAAGCAGCCATGTTGTGGCACTTTTGCACTCCCTTTTGGATGCCTTTCACAGCTGCAGTGTGCCTGGAACTCAGGGCTTCCTGATTTTAAAAATCCTAGCCCTAGGCCGAACCCCAACCCTAAGACGAGAAAGGCAAATCAGCCAGGAATTAGGCATGTCCCCAAGGAAAAAGCTGTGGAGGCAGGCATGTTGTGCTACTTTTGCGCTCTTCTTGGCTAGTCCTTCGCAGCTGCTGTGTTCTTGGAACTCAGGGCTTTCTGGTTAATAGAGCCCTTACCCTAGGCGTAACTCAAACCTTAACCCTAGGAAGGAAAATCAGCCTATGGTTCGGGATGGTCTCATGGAAATATCAGTGGTGGCAGCCAAGTTGCGTCACTTTTGCGCTCCCCTTGGGATGCCTTTCGCAGCTGCAGTGTGCCTGGAGCCCAGGGCTTCCTGGTTTTAAAAGTCCTAGGCCTAAGCCTAACAGTAACCCTAGGAAGGTAAATCAGCCGGGTATTAGGGTTCTTCCTAAGGGAAAAGCCATGAAAGCAGCCATGTTGTGGCACTTCTGCACTCCCTTTGGGATGCCTTTGGCAGATGAAGTAAGCCTGGAACTCAGGGCTTCCTGGTTAAAGAAATCCAAGCCCTAGGCTGAACCCTAACCCTAACCCTAGGCAGATAAATCAGCCTAGGTATAGGGATGGTGCCAAGGAAAAAGCTGTGAAAGCTGCCATGTTGTTGCACTTTTGTACTCCCCTTGGGATGCCTTGAACAGCTGCAGTGTGCCTGGAGCCCAGGGCTTCCTAGTTTCAAAAATCCTAGCCCTAGGCCTAAGCCTAACAGTAACCCTGGGAAGGGAAATCAGCCTGGTGTTAGGCTTCTTGCCAAGGAAAAAGCCGTGAAAGCAGCCATGTTGTGGCACTTTTGCACTCCCTTTTGGATGCCTTTCACAGCTCCAGTGTGCCTGGAACTCAGGGCTTCCTGATTTTAAAAATCCTAGCCCTAGGCCGAACCCCAACCCTAAGACGAGAAAGGCAAATCAGCCAGGAATTAGGCATGTCCCCAAGGAAAAAGCTGTGGAGGCAGGAATGTTGTGCTACTTTTGCGCTCTTCTTGGCTAGTCCTTCGCAGCTGCTGTGTTCTTGAAACTCAGGGCTTTCTGGTTAATAGAACCCTTACCCTAGGCGTAACTCAAACCTTAAGCCTAGGAAGGAAAATCAGCCTATGGTTCGGGATGGTCTCATGGAAATATCAGTGGTGGCAGCCAAGTTGCGTCACTTTTGCGCTCCCCTTGGGATGCCTTTCGCAGCTGCAGTGTGCCTGGAGCCCAGGGCTTCCTGGTTCTAAAAGTCCTTGGCCTAAGCCTAACAGTAACCCTAGGAAGGTAAATCAGCCGGGTATTAGGGTTCTTCCTAAGGGAAAAGCCGTGAAAGCAGCCATGTTGTGGCACTTCTGCACTCCCTTTGGGATGCCTTTGGCAGATGAAGTAAGCCTGGAACTCAGGGCTTCCTGGTTAAAGAAATCCAAGCCCTAGGCTGAACCCTAACCCTAACCCTAGGCAGATAAATCAGCCTAGGTATAGGGATGGTGCCAAGGAAAAAGCTGTGAAAGCTGCCATGTTGTTGCACTTTTGTACTCCCCTTGGGATGCCTTGAACAGCTGCAGTGTGCCTGGAGCCCAGGGCTTCCTAGTTTTAAAAATCCTAGCCCTAGGCCTAAGCCTAACAGTAACCCTGGGAAGGTAAATCAGCCTGGTGTTAGGCTTCTTGCCAAGGAAAAAGCCGTGAAAGCAGCCATGTTGTGGCACTTTTGCACTCCCTTTGGGATGCCTTTGGCAGATGAAGTAAACCTGGAACTCAGGGCTTCCTGGTTAAAGTAATCCAAGCCCTAGGCTGAACCCTAACCCTAACCCTAGGCAGATAAATTAGTCTAGGTATAGGGATGGTGCCAAGGAAAAAGCTGTGAAAGCTGCCATGTTGTTGCACTTTTGTACTCCCCTTGGGATGCCTTGAACAGCTGCAGTGTGCCTGGAGCCCAGGGCTTCCTAGTTTTAAAAATCCTAGCCCTAGGCCTAAGCCTAACAGTAACCCTGGGAAGGTAAATCAGCCTGGTGTTAGGCTTCTTGCCAAGGAAAAAGCCGTGAAAGCAGCCATGTTGTGGCACTTTTGCACTCCCTTTTGGATGCCTTTCACAGCTCCAGTGTGCCTGGAACTCAGGGCTTCCTGATTTTAAAAATCCTAGCCCTAGGCCGAACCCCAACCCTAAGACGAGAAAGGCAAATCAGCCAGGAATTAGGCATGTCCCCAAGGAAAAAGCTGTGGAGGCAGGCATGTTGTGCTACTTTTGCGCTCTTCTTGGCTAGTCCTTCGCAGCTGCTGTGTTCTTGGAACTCAGGGCTTTCTGGTTAATAGAGCCCTTACCCTAGGCGTAACTCAAACCTTAAGCCTAGGAAGGAAAATCAGCCTATGGTTCGGGATGGTCTCATGGAAATATCAGTGGTGGCAGCCAAGTTGAGTCACTTTTGCGCTCCCCTTGGGATGCCTTTCGCAGCTGCAGTGTGCCTGGAGCCCAGGGCTTCCTGGTTTTAAAAGTCCTAGGCCTAAGCCTAACAGTAACCCTAGGAAGGTAAACCAGCCGGGTATTAGGGTTCTTCCTAAGGGAAAAGCCGTGAAAGCAGCCATGTTGTGGCACTTCTGCACTCCCTTTGGGATGCCTTTGGCAGATGAAGTAAGCCTGGAACTCAGGGCTTCCTGGTTAAAGAAATCCAAGCCCTAGGCTGAAGCCTAACCCTAACCCTAGGCAGATAAATCAGCCTAGGTATAGGGATGGTGCCAAGGAAAAAGCTGTGAAAGCTGCCATGTTGTTGCACTTTTGTACTCCCCTTGGGATGCCTTGAACAGCTGCAGTGTGCCTGGAGCCCAGGGCTTCCTAGTTTCAAAAATCCTAGCCCTAGGCCTAAGCCTAACAGTAACCCTGGGAAGGTAAATCAGCCTGGTGTTAGGCTTCTTGCCAAGGAAAAAGCCGTGAAAGCAGCCATGTTGTGGCACTTTTGCACTTCCTTTTGGATGCCTTTCACAGCTGCAGTGTGCCTGGAACTCAGGGCTTCCTGATTTTAAAAATCCTAGCCCTAGGCCGAACCCCAACCCTAAGACGAGAAAGGCAAATCAGCCAGGAATTAGGCATGTCCCCAAGGAAAAAGCTGTGGAGGCAGGCATGTTGTGCTACTTTTGCGCTCTTCTTGGCTAGTCCTTCGCAGCTGCTGTGTTCTTGGAACTCAGGGCTTTCTGGTTAATAGAGCCCTTACCCTAGGCGTAACTCAAACCTTAACCCTAGGAAGGAAAATCAGCCTATGGTTCGGGATGGTCTCATGGAAATATCAGTGGTGGCAGCCAAGTTGCGTCACTTTTGCGCTCCCCTTGGGATGCCTTTCGCAGCTGCAGTGTGCCTGGAGCCCAGGGCTTCCTGGTTTTAAAAGTCCTAGGCCTAAGCCTAACAGTAACCCTAGGAAGGTAAATCAGCCGGGTATTAGGGTTCTTCCTAAGGGAAAAGCCGTGAAAGCAGCCATGTTGTGGCACTTCTGCACTCCCTTTGGGATGCCTTTGGCAGATGAAGTAAGCCTGGAACTCAGGGCTTCCTGGTTAAAGAAATCCAAGCCCTAGGCTGAAGCCTAACCCTAACCCTAGGCAGATAAATCAGCCTAGGTATAGGGATGGTGCCAAGGAAAAAGCTGTGAAAGCTGCCATGTTGTTGCACTTTTGTACTCCCCTTGGGATGCCTTGAACAGCTGCAGTGTGCCTGGAGCCCAGGGCTTCCTAGTTTCAAAAATCCTAGCCCTAGGCCTAAGCCTAACAGTAACCCTGGGAAGGTAAATCAGCCTGGTGTTAGGCTTCTTGCCAAGGAAAAAGCCGTTAAAGCAGCCATGTTGTGGCACTTTTGCACTCCCTTTTGGATGCCTTTCACAGCTGCAGTGTGCCTGGAACTCAGGGCTTCCTGATTTTAAAAATCCTAGCCCTAGGCCGAACCCCAACCCTAAGACGAGAAAGGCAAATCAGCCAGGAATTAGGCATGTCCCCAAGGAAAAAGCTGTGGAGGCAGGCATGTTGTGCTACTTTTGCGCTCTTCTTGGCTAGTCCTTCGCAGCTGCTGTGTTCTTGAAACTCAGGGCTTTCTGGTTAATAGAACCCTTACCCTAGGCGTAACTCAAACCTTAAGCCTAGGAAGGAAAATCAGCCTATGGTTCGGGATGGTCTCATGGAAATATCAGTGGTGGCAGCCAAGTTGCGTCACTTTTGCGCTCCCCTTGGGATGCCTTTCGCAGCTGCAGTGTGCCTGGAGCCCAGGGCTTCCTGGTTTTAAAAGTCCTTGGCCTAAGCCTAACAGTAACCCTAGGAAGGTAAATCAGCCGGGTATTAGGGTTCTTCCTAAGGGAAAAGCCGTGAAAGCAGCCATGTTGTGGCACTTCTGCACTCCCTTTGGGATGCCTTTGGCAGATGAAGTAAGCCTGGAACTCAGGGCTTCCTGGTTAAAGAAATCCAAGCCCTAGGCTGAACCCTAACCCTAACCCTAGGCAGATAAATCAGCCTAGGTATAGGGATGGTGCCAAGGAAAAAGCTGTGAAAGCTGCCATGTTGTTGCACTTTTGTACTCCCCTTGGGATGCCTTGAACAGCTGCAGTGTGCCTGGAGCCCAGGGCTTCCTAGTTTCAAAAATCCTAGCCCTAGGCCTAAGCCTAACAGTAACCCTGGGAAGGGAAATCAGCCTGGTGTTAGGCTTCTTGCCAAGGAAAAAGCCGTTAAAGCAGCCATGTTGTGGCACTTTTGCACTCCCTTTTGGATGCCTTTCACAGCTCCAGTGTGCCTGGAACTCAGGGCTTCCTGATTTTAAAAATCCTAGCCCTAGGCCGAACCCCAACCCTAAGACGAGAAAGGCAAATCAGCCAGGAATTAGGCATGTCCCCAAGGAAAAAGCTGTGGAGGCAGGCATGTTGTGCTACTTTTGCGCTCTTCTTGGCTAGTCCTTCGCAGCTGCTGTGTTCTTGAAACTCAGGGCTTTCTGGTTAATAGAACCCTTACCCTAGGCGTAACTCAAACCTTAAGCCTAGGAAGGAAAATCAGCCTATGGTTCGGGATGGTCTCATGGAAATATCAGTGGTGGCAGCCAAGTTGCGTCACTTTTGCGCTCCCCTTGGGATGCCTTTCGCAGCTGCAGTGTGCCTGGAGCCCAGGGCTTCCTGGTTTTAAAAGTCCTTGGCCTAAGCCTAACAGTAACCCTAGGAAGGTAAATCAGCCGGGTATTAGGGTTCTTCCTAAGGGAAAAGCCGTGAAAGCAGCCATGTTGTGGCACTTCTGCACTCCCTTTGGGATGCCTTTGGCAGATGAAGTAAGCCTGGAACTCAGGGCTTCCTGGTTAAAGAAATCCAAGCCCTAGGCTGAACCCTAACCCTAACCCTAGGCAGATAAATCAGCCTAGGTATAGGGATGGTGCCAAGGAAAAAGCTGTGAAAGCTGCCATGTTGTTGCACTTTTGTACTCCCCTTGGGATGCCTTGAACAGCTGCAGTGTGCCTGGAGCCCAGGGCTTCCTAGTTTCAAAAATCCTAGCCCTAGGCCTAAGCCTAACAGTAACCCTGGGAAGGGAAATCAGCCTGGTGTTAGGCTTCTTGCCAAGGAAAAAGCCGTTAAAGCAGCCATGTTGTGGCACTTTTGCACTCCCTTTTGGATGCCTTTCACAGCTCCAGTGTGCCTGGAACTCAGGGCTTCCTGATTTTAAAAATCCTAGCCCTAGGCCGAACCCCAACCCTAAGACGAGAAAGGCAAATCAGCCAGGAATTAGGCATGTCCCCAAGGAAAAAGCTGTGGAGGCAGGCATGTTGTGCTACTTTTGCGCTCTTCTTGGCTAGTCCTTCGCAGCTGCTGTGTTCTTGGAACTCAGGGCTTTCTGGTAAATTGGACCCTTACCCTAGGCGTAACTCAAACCTTAAGCCTAGGAAGGAAAATCAGCCTATGGTTCGGGATGGTCTCATGGAAATATCAGTGGTGGCAGCCAAGTTGCGTCACTTTTGCGCTCCCCTTGGGATGCCTTTCGCAGCTGCAGTGTGCCTGGAGCCCAGGGCTTCCTGGTTTTAAAAGTCCTAGGCCTAAGCCTAACAGTAACCCTAGGAAGGTAAATCAGCCGGGTATTAGGGTTCTTCCTAAGGGAAAAGCTGTGAAAGCAGCCATGTTGTGGCACTTCTGCACTCCCTTTGGGATGCCTTTGGCAGATGAAGTAAGCCTGGAACTCAGGGCTTCCTGGTTAAAGAAATCCAAGCCCTAGGCTGAACCCTAACCCTAACCCTAGGCAGATAAATCAGCCTAGGTATAGGGATGGTGCCAAGGAAAAAGCTGTGAAAGCTGCCATGTTGTTGCACTTTTGTACTCCCCTTGGGATGCCTTGAACAGCTGCAGTGTGCCTGGAGCCCAGGGCTTCCTAGTTTCAAAAATCCTAGCCCTAGGCCTAAGCCTAACAGTAACCCTGGGAAGGGAAATCAGCCTGGTGTTAGGCTTCTTGCCAAGGAAAAAGCCATGAAAGCAGCCATGTTGTGGCACTTTTGCACTCCCTTTTGGATGCCTTTCACAGCTGCAGTGTGCCTGGAACTCAGGGCTTCCTGATTTTAAAAATCCTAGCCCTAGGCCGAACCCCAACCCTAAGACGAGAAAGGCAAATCAGCCAGGAATTAGGCATGTCCCCAAGGAAAAAGCTGTGGAGGCAGGCATGTTGTGGTACTTTTGCGCTCTTCTTGGCTAGTCCTTCGCAGCTGCTGTGTTCTTGGAACTCAGGGCTTTCTGGTTAATAGAGCCCTTACCCTAGGCGTAACTCAAACCTTAAGCCTAGGAAGGAAAATCAGCCTATGGTTCGGGATGGTCTCATGGAAATATAAGTGGTGGCAGCCAAGTTGCGTCACTTTTGCGCTCCCCTTGGGATGCCTTTCGCAGCTGCAGTGTGCCTGGAGCCCAGGGCTTCCTGGTTTTAAAAGTCCTAGGCCTAAGCCGAACAGTAACCCTAGGAAGGTAAATCAGCCGGGTATTAGGGTTCTTCCTAAGGGAAAAGCCGTGAAAGCAGCCATGTTGTGGCACTTCTGCACTCCCTTTGGGATGCCTTTGGCAGATGAAGTAAGCCTGGAACTCAGGGCTTCCTGGTTAAAGAAATCCAAGCCCTAGGCTGAACCCTAACCCTAACCCTAGGCAGATAAATCAGCCTAGGTATAGGGATGGTGCCAAGGAAAAAGCTGTGAAAGCTGCCATGTTGTTGCACTTTTGTACTCCCCTTGGGATGCCTTGAACAGCTGCAGTGTGCCTGGAGCCCAGGGCTTCCTAGTTTCAAAAATCCTAGCCCTAGGCCTAAGCCTAACAGTAACCCTGGGAAGGGAAATCAGCCTGGTGTTAGGCTTCTTGCCAAGGAAAAAGCCGTTAAAGCAGCCATGTTGTGGCACTTTTGCACTCCCTTTTGGATGCCTTTCACAGCTCCAGTGTGCCTGGAACTCAGGGCTTCCTGATTTTAAAAATCCTAGCCCTAGGCCGAACCCCAACCCTAAGACGAGAAAGGCAAATCAGCCAGGAATTAGGCATGTCCCCAAGGAAAAAGCTGTGGAGGCAGGAATGTTGTGCTACTTTTGCGCTCTTCTTGGCTAGTCCTTCGCAGCTGCTGTGTTCTTGAAACTCAGGGCTTTCTGGTTAATAGAACCCTTACCCTAGGCGTAACTCAAACCTTAAGCCTAGGAAGGAAAATCAGCCTATGGTTCGGGATGGTCTCATGGAAATATCAGTGGTGGCAGCCAAGTTGCGTCACTTTTGCGCTCCCCTTGGGATGCCTTTCGCAGCTGCAGTGTGCCTGGAGCCCAGGGCTTCCTGGTTTTAAAAGTCCTAGGCCTAAGCCTAACAGTAACCCTAGGAAGGTAAATCAGCCGGGTATTAGGGTTCTTCCTAAGGGAAAAGCCGTGAAAGCAGCCATGTTGTGGCACTTCTGCACTCCCTTTGGGATGCCTTTGGCAGATGAAGTAAGCCTGGAACTCAGGGCTTCCTGGTTAAAGAAATCCAAGCCCTAGGCTGAAGCCTAACCCTAACCCTAGGCAGATAAATCAGCCTAGGTATAGGGATGGTGCCAAGGAAAAAGCTGTGAAAGCTGCCATGTTGTTGCACTTTTGTACTCCCCTTGGGATGCCTTGAACAGCTGCAGTGTGCCTGGAGCCCAGGGCTTCCTAGTTTCAAAAATCCTAGCCCTAGGCCTAAGCCTAACAGTAACCCTGGGAAGGGAAATCAGCCTGGTGTTAGGCTTCTTGCCAAGGAAAAAGCCGTGAAAGCAGCCATGTTGTGGCACTTTTGCACTCCCTTTTGGATGCCTTTCACAGCTCCAGTGTGCCTGGAACTCAGGGCTTCCTGATTTTAAAAATCCTAGCCCTAGGCCGAACCCCAACCCTAAGACGAGAAAGGCAAATCAGCCAGGAATTAGGCATGTCCCCAAGGAAAAAGGTGTGGAGGCAGGCATGTTGTGCTACTTTTGCGCTCTTCTTGGCTAGTCCTTCGCAGCTGCTGTGTTCTTGGAACTCAGGGCTTTCTGGTTAATAGAACCCTTACCCTAGGCGTAACTCAAACCTTAAGCCTAGGAAGGAAAATCAGCCTATGGTTCGGGATGGTCTCATGGAAATATCAGTGGTGGCAGCCAAGTTGCGTCACTTTTGCGCTCCCCTTGGGATGCCTTTCGCAGCTGCAGTGTGCCTGGAGCCCAGGGCTTCCTGGTTTTAAAAGTCCTAGGCCTAAGCCGAACAGTAACCCTAGGAAGGTAAATCAGCCGGGTATTAGGGTTCTTCCTAAGGGAAAAGCCGTGAAAGCAGCCATGTTGTGGCACTTCTGCACTCCCTTTGGGATGCCTTTGGCAGATGAAGTAAGCCTGGAACTCAGGGCTTCCTGGTTAAAGAAATCCAAGCCCTAGGCTGAAGCCTAACCCTAACCCTAGGCAGATAAATCAGCCTAGGTATAGGGATGGTGCCAAGGAAAAAGCTGTGAAAGCTGCCATGTTGTTGCACTTTTGTACTCCCCTTGGGATGCCTTGAACAGCTGCAGTGTGCCTGGAGCCCAGGGCTTCCTAGTTTTAAAAATCCTAGCCCTAGGCCTAAGCCTAACAGTAACCCTGGGAAGGTAAATCAGCCTGGTGTTAGGCTTCTTGCCAAGGAAAAAGCCGTGAAAGCAGCCATGTTGTGGCACTTTTGCACTCCCTTTTGGATGCCTTTCACAGCTCCAGTGTGCCTGGAACTCAGGGCTTCCTGATTTTAAAAATCCTAGCCCTAGGCCAAACCCCAACCCTAAGACGAGAAAGGCAAATCAGCCAGGAATTAGGCATGTCCCCAAGGAAAAAGCTGTGGAGGCAGGAATGTTGTGCTACTTTTGCGCTCTTCTTGGGTAGTCCTTCGCAGCTGCTGTGTTCTTGGAACTCAGGGCTTTCTGGTTAATAGAACCCTTACCCTAGGCGTAACTCAAACCTTAAGCCTAGGAAGGAAAATCAGCCTATGGTTCGGGATGGTCTCATGGAAATATCAGTGGTGGCAGCCAAGTTGCGTCACTTTTGCGCTCCCCTTGGGATGCCTTTCGCAGCTGCAGTGTGCCTGGAGCCCAGGGCTTCCTGGTTTTAAAAGTCCTAGGCCTAAGCCTAACAGTAACCCTAGGAAGGTAAATCAGCCGGGTATTAGGGTTCTTCCTAAGGGAAAAGCCGTGAAAGCAGCCATGTTGTGGCACTTCTGCACTCCCTTTGGGATGCCTTTGGCAGATGAAGTAAGCCTGGAACTCAGGGCTTCCTGGTTAAAGAAATCCAAGCCCTAGGCTGAACGCTAACCCTAACCCTAGGCAGATAAATCAGCCTAGGTATAGGGATGGTTCCAAGGAAAAAGCTGTGAAAGCTGCCATGTTGTGGCACTTTTGCACTCCCTTTTGGATGCCTTTCACAGCTCCAGTGTGCCTGGAACTCAGGGCTTCCTGATTTTAAAAATCCTAGCCCTAGGCCGAACCCCAACCCTAAGACGAGAAAGGCAAATCAGCCAGGAATTAGGCATGTCCCCAAGGAAAAAGCTGTGGAGGCAGGCATGTTGTGGTACTTTTGCGCTCTTCTTGGCTAGTCCTTCGCAGCTGCTGTGTTCTTGGAACTCAGGGCTTTCTGGTTAATAGAGCCCTTACCCTAGGCGTAACTCAAACCTTAAGCCTAGGAAGGAAAATCCGCCTATGGTTCGGGATGGTCTCATGGAAATATCAGTGGTGGCAGCCAAGTTGCGTCACTTTTGCGCTCCCCTTGGGATGCCTTTCGCAGCTGCAGTGTGCCTGGAGCCCAGGGCTTCCTGGTTTTAAAAGTCCTAGGCCTAAGCCTAACAGTAACCCTAGGAAGGTAAATCAGCCGGGTATTAGGGTTCTTCCTAAGGGAAAAGCCGTGAAAGCAGCCATGTTGTGGCACTTCTGCACTCCCTTTGGGATGCCTTTGGCAGATGAAGTAAGCCTGGAACTCAGGGCTTCCTGGTTAAAGAAATCCAAGCCCTAGGCTGAAGCCTAACCCTAACCCTAGGCAGATAAATCAGCCTAGGTATAGGGATGGTGCCAAGGAAAAAGCTGTGAAAGCTGCCATGTTGTTGCACTTTTGTACTCCCCTTGGGATGCCTTGAACAGCTGCAGTGTGTCTGGAGCCCAGGGCTTCCTAGTTTCAAAAATCCTAGCCCTAGGCCTAAGCCTAACAGTAACCCTGGGAAGGTAAATCAGCCTGGTGTTAGGCTTCTTGCCAAGGAAAAAGCCGTGAAAGCTGCCATGTTGTGGCACTTTTGCACTCCCTTTTGGATGCCTTTCACAGCTGCAGTGTGCCTGGAACTCAGGGCTTCCTGATTTTAAAAATCCTAGCCCTAGGCCGAACCCCAACCCTAAGACGAGAAAGGCAAATCAGCCAGGAATTAGGCATGTCCCCAAGGAAAAAGCTGTGGAGGCAGGCATGTTGTGCTACTTTTGCGCTCTTCTTGGCTAGTCCTTCGCAGCTGCTGTGTTCTTGGAACTCAGGGCTTTCTGGTTAATAGAGCCCTTACCCTAGGCGTAACTCAAACCTTAACCCTAGGAAGGAAAATCAGCCTATGGTTCGGGATGGTCTCATGGAAATATCAGTGGTGGCAGCCAAGTTGCGTCACTTTTGCGCTCCCCTTGGGATGCCTTTCGCAGCTGCAGTGTGCCTGGAGCCCAGGGCTTCCTGGTTTTAAAAGTCCTAGGCCTAAGCCGAACAGTAACCCTAGGAAGGTAAATCAGCCGGGTATTAGGGTTCTTCCTAAGGGAAAAGCCATGAAAGCAGCCATGTTGTGGCACTTCTGCACTCCCTTTGGGATTCCTTTGGCAGATGAAGTAAGCCTGGAACTCAGGGCTTCCTGGTTAAAGAAATCCAAGCCCTAGGCTGAACCCTAACCCTAACCCTAGGCAGATAAATCAGCCTAGGTATAGGGATGGTGCCAAGGAAAAAGCTGTGAAAGCTGCCATGTTGTTGCACTTTTGTACTCCCCTTGGGATGCCTTGAACAGCTGCAGTGTGCCTGGAGCCCAGGGCTTCCTAGTTTCAAAAATCCTAGCCCTAGGCCTAAGCCTAACAGTAACCCTGGGAAGGTAAATCAGCCTGGTGTTAGGCTTCTTGCCAAGGAAAAAGCCGTGAAAGCAGCCATGTTGTGGCACTTTTGCACTCCCTTTTGGA
Source organism: Ammospiza nelsoni (assembly GCF_027579445.1). NCBI lineage: Eukaryota > Metazoa > Chordata > Aves > Passeriformes > Passerellidae > Ammospiza > Ammospiza nelsoni. Next base: position 3,292,034 of record NW_026683188.1, on the reverse strand, counting down.
TGCCTTTCACAGCTCCAGTGTGCCTGGAACTCAGGGCTTCCTGATTTTAAAAATCCTAGCCCTAGGCCGAACCCCAACCCTAAGACGAGAAAGGCAAATCAGCCAGGAATTAGGCATGTCCCCAAGGAAAAAGCTGTGGAGGCAGGCATGTTGTGCTACTTTTGCGCTCTTCTTGGCTAGTCCTTCGCAGCTGCTGTGTTCTTGGAACTCAGGGCTTTCTGGTTAATAGAGCCCTTACCCTAGGCGTAACTCAAACCTTAACCCTAGGAAGGAAAATCAGCCTATGGTTCGGGATGGTCTCATGGAAATATCAGTGGTGGCAGCCAAGTTGCGTCACTTTTGCGCTCCCCTTGGGATGCCTTTCGCAGCTGCAGTGTGCCTGGAGCCCAGGGCTTCCTGGTTTTAAAAGTCCTAGGCCTAAGCCTAACAGTAACCCTAGGAAGGTAAATCAGCCGGGTATTAGGGTTCTTCCTAAGGGAAAAGCCATGAAAGCAGCCATGTTGTGGCACTTCTGCACTCCCTTTGGGATGCCTTTGGCAGATGAAGTAAGCCTGGAACTCAGGGCTTCCTGGTTAAAGAAATCCAAGCCCTAGGCTGAACCCTAACCCTAACCCTAGGCAGATAAATCAGCCTAGGTATAGGGATGGTGCCAAGGAAAAAGCTGTGAAAGCTGCCATGTTGTTGCACTTTTGTACTCCCCTTGGGATGCCTTGAACAGCTGCAGTGTGCCTGGAGCCCAGGGCTTCCTAGTTTCAAAAATCCTAGCCCTAGGCCTAAGCCTAACAGTAACCCTGGGAAGGCAAATCAGCCTGGTGTTAGGCTTCTTGCCAAGGAAAAAGCCGTTAAAGCAGCCATGTTGTGGCACTTTTGCACTCCCTTTTGGATGCCTTTCACAGCTGCAGTGTGCCTGGAACTCAGGGCTTCCTGATTTTAAAAATCCTAGCCCTAGGCCGAACCCCAACCCTAAGACGAGAAAGGCAAATCAGCCAGGAATTAGGCATGTCCCCAAGGAAAAAGCTGTGGAGGCAGGAATGTTGTGCTACTTTTGCGCTCTTCTTGGCTAGTCCTTCGCAGCTGCTGTGTTCTTGAAACTCAGGGCTTTCTGGTTAATAGAACCCTTACCCTAGGCGTAACTCAAACCTTAAGCCTAGGAAGGAAAATCAGCCTATGGTTCGGGATGGTCTCATGGAAATATCAGTGGTGGCAGCCAAGTTGCGTCACTTTTGCGCTCCCCTTGGGATGCCTTTCGCAGCTGCAGTGTGCCTGGAGCCCAGGGCTTCCTGGTTCTAAAAGTCCTTGGCCTAAGCCTAACAGTAACCCTAGGAAGGTAAATCAGCCGGGTATTAGGGTTCTTCCTAAGGGAAAAGCCGTGAAAGCAGCCATGTTGTGGCACTTCTGCACTCCCTTTGGGATGCCTTTGGCAGATGAAGTAAGCCTGGAACTCAGGGCTTCCTGGTTAAAGAAATCCAAGCCCTAGGCTGAACCCTAACCCTAACCCTAGGCAGATAAATCAGCCTAGGTATAGGGATGGTCCCAAGGAAAAAGCTGTGAAAGCTGCCATGTTGTTGCACTTTTGTACTCCCCTTGGGATGCCTTGAACAGCTGCAGTGTGCCTGGAGCCCAGGGCTTCCTAGTTTTAAAAATCCTAGCCCTAGGCCTAAGCCTAACAGTAACCCTGGGAAGGTAAATCAGCCTGGTGTTAGGCTTCTTGCCAAGGAAAAAGCCGTGAAAGCAGCCATGTTGTGGCACTTCTGCACTCCCTTTGGGATGCCTTTGGCAGATGAAGTAAACCTGGAACTCAGGGCTTCCTGGTTAAAGTAATCCAAGCCCTAGGCTGAACCCTAACCCTAACCCTAGGCAGATAAATTAGTCTAGGTATAGGGATGGTGCCAAGGAAAAAGCTGTGAAAGCTGCCATGTTGTTGCACTTTTGTACTCCCCTTGGGATGCCTTGAACAGCTGCAGTGTGCCTGGAGCTAAGGGCTTCCTAGTTTTAAAAATCCTAGCCCTAGGCCTAAGCCTAACAGTAACCCTGGGAAGGTAAATCAGCCTGGTGTTAGGCTTCTTGCCAAGGAAAAAGCCGTGAAAGCAGCCATGTTGTGGCACTTTTGCACTCCCTTTTGGATGCCTTTCACAGTTCCAGTGTGCCTGGAACTCAGGGCTTCCTGATTTTAAAAATCCTAGCCCTAGGCCGAACCCCAACCCTAAGACGAGAAAGGCAAATCAGCCAGGAATTAGGCATGTCCCCAAGGAAAAAGCTGTGGAGGCAGGCATGTTGTGCTACTTTTGCGCTCTTCTTGGCTAGTCCTTCGCAGCTGCTGTGTTCTTGGAACTCAGGGCTTTCTGGTTAATAGAGCCCTTACCCTAGGCGTAACTCAAACCTTAAGCCTAGGAAGGAAAATCAGCCTATGGTTCGGGATGGTCTCATGGAAATATCAGTGGTGGCAGCCAAGTTGAGTCACTTTTGCGCTCCCCTTGGGATGCCTTTCGCAGCTGCAGTGTGCCTGGAGCCCAGGGCTTCCTGGTTTTAAAAGTCCTAGGCCTAAGCCTAACAGTAACCCTAGGAAGGTAAATCAGCCGGGTATTAGGGTTCTTCCTAAGGGAAAAGCCGTGAAAGCAGCCATGTTGTGGCACTTCTGCACTCCCTTTGGGATGCCTTTGGCAGATGAAGTAAGCCTGGAACTCAGGGCTTCCTGGTTAAAGAAATCCAAGCCCTAGGCTGAAGCCTAACCCTAACCCTAGGCAGATAAATCAGCCTAGGTATAGGGATGGTGCCAAGGAAAAAGCTGTGAAAGCTGCCATGTTGTTGCACTTTTGTACTCCCCTTGGGATGCCTTGAACAGCTGCAGTGTGCCTGGAGCCCAGGGCTTCCTAGTTTCAAAAATCCTAGCCCTAGGCCTAAGCCTAACAGTAACCCTGGGAAGGTAAATCAGCCTGGTGTTAGGCTTCTTGCCAAGGAAAAAGCCGTGAAAGCAGCCATGTTGTGGCACTTTTGCACTTCCTTTTGGATGCCTTTCACAGCTGCAGTGTGCCTGGAACTCAGGGCTTCCTGATTTTAAAAATCCTAGCCCTAGGCCGAACCCCAACCCTAAGACGAGAAAGGCAAATCAGCCAGGAATTAGGCATGTCCCCAAGGAAAAAGCTGTGGAGGCAGGCATGTTGTGCTACTTTTGCGCTCTTCTTGGCTAGTCCTTCGCAGCTGCTGTGTTCTTGGAACTCAGGGCTTTCTGGTTAATAGAGCCCTTACCCTAGGCGTAACTCAAACCTTAAGCCTAGGAAGGAAAATCAGCCTATGGTTCGGGATGGTCTCATGGAAATATCAGTGGTGGCAGCCAAGTTGCGTCACTTTTGCGCTCCCCTTGGGATGCCTTTCGCAGCTGCAGTGTGCCTGGAGCCCAGGGCTTCCTGGTTTTAAAAGTCCTAGGCCTAAGCCTAACAGTAACCCTAGGAAGGTAAATCAGCCGGGTATTAGGGTTCTTCCTAAGGGAAAAGCCGTGAAAGCAGCCATGTTGTGGCACTTCTGCACTCCCTTTGGGATGCCTTTGGCAGATGAAGTAAGCCTGGAACTCAGGGCTTCCTGGTTAAAGAAATCCAAGCCCTAGGCTGAAGCCTAACCCTAACCCTAGGCAGATAAATCAGCCTAGGTATAGGGATGGTGCCAAGGAAAAAGCTGTGAAAGCTGCCATGTTGTTGCACTTTTGTACTCCCCTTGGGATGCCTTGAACAGCTGCAGTGTGCCTGGAGCCCAGGGCTTCCTAGTTTCAAAAATCCTAGCCCTAGGCCTAAGCCTAACAGTAACCCTGGGAAGGTAAATCAGCCTGGTGTTAGGCTTCTTGCCAAGGAAAAAGCCGTTAAAGCAGCCATGTTGCGGCACTTTTGCACTCCCTTTTGGATGCCTTTCACAGCTCCAGTGTGCCTGGAACTCAGGGCTTCCTGATTTTAAAAATCCTAGCCCTAGGCCGAACCCCAACCCTAAGACGAGAAAGGCAAATCAGCCAGGAATTAGGCATGTCCCCAAGGAAAAAGCTGTGGAGGCAGGAATGTTGTGGTACTTTTGCGCTCTTCTTGGCTAGTCCTTCGCAGCTGCTGTGTTCTTGAAACTCAGGGCTTTCTGGTTAATAGAACCCTTACCCTAGGCGTAACTCAAACCTTAACCCTAGGAAGGAAAATCAGCCTATGGTTCGGGATGGTCTCATGGAAATATCAGTGGTGGCAGCCAAGTTGCGTCACTTTTGCGCTCCCCTTGGGATGCCTTTCGCAGCTGCAGTGTGCCTGGAGCCCAGGGCTTCCTGGTTTTAAAAGTCCTTGGCCTAAGCCTAACAGTAACCCTAGGAAGGTAAATCAGCCGGGTATTAGGGTTCTTCCTAAGGGAAAAGCCGTGAAAGCAGCCATGTTGTGGCACTTCTGCACTCCCTTTGGGATGCCTTTGGCAGATGAAGTAAGCCTGGAACTCAGGGCTTCCTGGTTAAAGAAATCCAAGCCCTAGGCTGAACCCTAACCCTAACCCTAGGCAGATAAATCAGCCTAGGTATAGGGATGGTGCCAAGGAAAAAGCTGTGAAAGCTGCCATGTTGTTGCACTTTTGTACTCCCCTTGGGATGCCTTGAACAGCTGCAGTGTGCCTGGAGCCCAGGGCTTCCTAGTTTCAAAAATCCTAGCCCTAGGCCTAAGCCTAACAGTAACCCTGGGAAGGGAAATCAGCCTGGTGTTAGGCTTCTTGCCAAGGAAAAAGCCGTTAAAGCAGCCATGTTGTGGCACTTTTGCACTCCCTTTTGGATGCCTTTCACAGCTCCAGTGTGCCTGGAACTCAGGGCTTCCTGATTTTAAAAATCCTAGCCCTAGGCCGAACCCCAACCCTAAGACGAGAAAGGCAAATCAGCCAGGAATTAGGCATGTCCCCAAGGAAAAAGCTGTGGAGGCAGGCATGTTGTGCTACTTTTGCGCTCTTCTTGGCTAGTCCTTCGCAGCTGCTGTGTTCTTGGAACTCAGGGCTTTCTGGTTAATAGAACCCTTACCCTAGGCGTAACTCAAACCTTAAGCCTAGGAAGGAAAATCAGCCTATGGTTCGGGATGGTCTCATGGAAATATCAGTGGTGGCAGCCAAGTTGCGTCACTTTTGCGCTCCCCTTGGGATGCCTTTCGCAGCTGCAGTGTGCCTGGAGCCCAGGGCTTCCTGGTTTTAAAAGTCCTAGGCCTAAGCCTAACAGTAACCCTAGGAAGGTAAATCAGCCGGGTATTAGGGTTCTTCCTAAGGGAAAAGCTGTGAAAGCAGCCATGTTGTGGCACTTCTGCACTCCCTTTGGGATGCCTTTGGCAGATGAAGTAAGCCTGGAACTCAGGGCTTCCTGGTTAAAGAAATCCAAGCCCTAGGCTGAACCCTAACCCTAACCCTAGGCAGATAAATCAGCCTAGGTATAGGGATGGTGCCAAGGAAAAAGCTGTGAAAGCTGCCATGTTGTTGCACTTTTGTACTCCCCTTGGGATGCCTTGAACAGCTGCAGTGTGCCTGGAGCCCAGGGCTTCCTAGTTTCAAAAATCCTAGCCCTAGGCCTAAGCCTAACAGTAACCCTGGGAAGGGAAATCAGCCTGGTGTTAGGCTTCTTGCCAAGGAAAAAGCCATGAAAGCAGCCATGTTGTGGCACTTTTGCACTCCCTTTTGGATGCCTTTCACAGCTGCAGTGTGCCTGGAACTCAGGGCTTCCTGATTTTAAAAATCCTAGCCCTAGGCCGAACCCCAACCCTAAGACGAGAAAGGCAAATCAGCCAGGAATTAGGCATGTCCCCAAGGAAAAAGCTGTGGAGGCAGGCATGTTGTGGTACTTTTGCGCTCTTCTTGGCTAGTCCTTCGCAGCTGCTGTGTTCTTGGAACTCAGGGCTTTCTGGTTAATAGAGCCCTTACCCTAGGCGTAACTCAAACCTTAAGCCTAGGAAGGAAAATCAGCCTATGGTTCGGGATGGTCTCATGGAAATATCAGTGGTGGCAGCCAAGTTGCGTCACTTTTGCGCTCCCCTTGGGATGCCTTTCGCAGCTGCAGTGTGCCTGGAGCCCAGGGCTTCCTGGTTTTAAAAGTCCTAGGCCTAAGCCTAACAGTAACCCTAGGAAGGTAAATCAGCCGGGTATTAGGGTTCTTCCTAAGGGAAAAGCCGTGAAAGCAGCCATGTTGTGGCACTTCTGCACTCCCTTTGGGATGCCTTTGGCAGATGAAGTAAGCCTGGAACTCAGGGCTTCCTGGTTAAAGAAATCCAAGCCCTAGGCTGAACCCTAACCCTAACCCTAGGCAGATAAATCAGCCTAGGTATAGGGATGGTGCCAAGGAAAAAGCTGTGAAAGCTGCCATGTTGTTGCACTTTTGTACTCCCCTTGGGATGCCTTGAACAGCTGCAGTGTGCCTGGAGCCCAGGGCTTCCTAGTTTCAAAAATCCTAGCCCTAGGCCTAAGCCTAACAGTAACCCTGGGAAGGGAAATCAGCCTGGTGTTAGGCTTCTTGCCAAGGAAAAAGCCGTTAAAGCAGCCATGTTGTGGCACTTTTGCACTCCCTTTTGGATGCCTTTCACAGCTCCAGTGTGCCTGGAACTCAGGGCTTCCTGATTTTAAAAATCCTAGCCCTAGGCCGAACCCCAACCCTAAGACGAGAAAGGCAAATCAGCCAGGAATTAGGCATGTCCCCAAGGAAAAAGCTGTGGAGGCAGGAATGTTGTGCTACTTTTGCGCTCTTCTTGGCTAGTCCTTCGCAGCTGCTGTGTTCTTGAAACTCAGGGCTTTCTGGTTAATAGAACCCTTACCCTAGGCGTAACTCAAACCTTAAGCCTAGGAAGGAAAATCAGCCTATGGTTCGGGATGGTCTCATGGAAATATCAGTGGTGGCAGCCAAGTTGCGTCACTTTTGCGCTCCCCTTGGGATGCCTTTCGCAGCTGCAGTGTGCCTGGAGCCCAGGGCTTCCTGGTTTTAAAAGTCCTTGGCCTAAGCCTAACAGTAACCCTAGGAAGGTAAATCAGCCGGGTATTAGGGTTCTTCCTAAGGGAAAAGCCGTGAAAGCAGCCATGTTGTGGCACTTCTGCACTCCCTTTGGGATGCCTTTGGCAGATGAAGTAAGCCTGGAACTCAGGGCTTCCTGGTTAAAGAAATCCAAGCCCTAGGCTGAACCCTAACCCTAACCCTAGGCAGATAAATCAGCCTAGGTATAGGGATGGTGCCAAGGAAAAAGCTGTGAAAGCTGCCATGTTGTTGCACTTTTGTACTCCCCTTGGGATGCCTTGAACAGCTGCAGTGTGCCTGGAGCCCAGGGCTTCCTAGTTTCAAAAATCCTAGCCCTAGGCCTAAGCCTAACAGTAACCCTGGGAAGGGAAATCAGCCTGGTGTTAGGCTTCTTGCCAAGGAAAAAGCCGTGAAAGCAGCCATGTTGTGGCACTTTTGCACTCCCTTTTGGATGCCTTTCACAGCTCCAGTGTGCCTGGAACTCAGGGCTTCCTGATTTTAAAAATCCTAGCCCTAGGCCGAACCCCAACCCTAAGACGAGAAAGGCAAATCAGCCAGGAATTAGGCATGTCCCCAAGGAAAAAGCTGTGGAGGCAGGCATGTTGTGCTACTTTTGCGCTCTTCTTGGCTAGTCCTTCGCAGCTGCTGTGTTCTTGGAACTCAGGGCTTTCTGGTTAATAGAGCCCTTACCCTAGGCGTAACTCAAACCTTAACCCTAGGAAGGAAAATCAGCCTATGGTTCGGGATGGTCTCATGGAAATATCAGTGGTGGCAGCCAAGTTGCGTCACTTTTGCGCTCCCCTTGGGATGCCTTTCGCAGCTGCAGTGTGCCTGGAGCCCAGGGCTTCCTGGTTTTAAAAGTCCTAGGCCTAAGCCTAACAGTAACCCTAGGAAGGTAAATCAGCCGGGTATTAGGGTTCTTCCTAAGGGAAAAGCCGTGAAAGCAGCCATGTTGTGGCACTTCTGCACTCCCTTTGGGATGCCTTTGGCAGATGAAGTAAGCCTGGAACTCAGGGCTTCCTGGTTAAAGAAATCCAAGCCCTAGGCTGAACCCTAACCCTAACCCTAGGCAGATAAATCAGCCTAGGTATAGGGATGGTGCCAAGGAAAAAGCTGTGAAAGCTGCCATGTTGTTGCACTTTTGTACTCCCCTTGGGATGCCTTGAACAGCTGCAGTGTGCCTGGAGCCCAGGGCTTCCTAGTTTCAAAAATCCTAGCCCTAGGCCTAAGCCTAACAGTAACCCTGGGAAGGCAAATCAGCCTGGTGTTAGGCTTCTTGCCAAGGAAAAAGCCGTGAAAGCAGCCATGTTGTGGCACTTTTGCACTCCCTTTTGGATGCCTTTCACAGCTCCAGTGTGCCTGGAACTCAGGGCTTCCTGATTTTAAAAATCCTAGCCCTAGGCCGACCCCCAACCCTAAGACGAGAAAGGCAAATCAGCCAGGAATTAGGCATGTCCCCAAGGAAAAAGCTGTGGAGGCAGGAATGTTGTGCTACTTTTGCGCTCTTCTTGGCTAGTCCTTCGCAGCTGCTGTGTTCTTGAAACTCAGGGCTTTCTGGTTAATAGAACCCTTACCCTAGGCGTAACTCAAACCTTAAGCCTAGGAAGGAAAATCAGCCTATGGTTCGGGATGGTCTCATGGAAATATCAGTGGTGGCAGCCAAGTTGCGTCACTTTTGCGCTCCCCTTGGGATGCCTTTCGCAGCTGCAGTGTGCCTGGAGCCCAGGGCTTCCTGGTTTTAAAAGTCCTAGGCCTAAGCCGAACAGTAACCCTAGGAAGGTAAATCAGCCGGGTATTAGGGTTCTTCCTAAGGGAAAAGCCATGAAAGCAGCCATGTTGTGGCACTTCTGCACTCCCTTTGGGATGCCTTTGGCAGATGAAGTAAGCCTGGAACTCAGGGCTTCCTGGTTAAAGAAATCCAAGCCCTAGGCTGAACCCTAACCCTAACCCTAGGCAGATAAATCAGCCTAGGTATAGGGATGGTGCCAAGGAAAAAGCTGTGAAAGCTGCCATGTTGTTGCACTTTTGTACTCCCCTTGGGATGCCTTGAACAGCTGCAGTGTGCCTGGAGCCCAGGGCTTCCTAGTTTCAAAAATCCTAGCCCTAGGCCTAAGCCTAACAGTAACCCTGGGAAGGTAAATCAGCCTGGTGTTAGGCTTCTTGCCAAGGAAAAAGCCGTGAAAGCAGCCATGTTGTGGCACTTTTGCACTCCCTTTTGGATGCCTTTCACAGCTGCAGTGTGCCTGGAACTCAGGGCTTCCTGATTTTAAAAATCCTAGCCCTAGGCCGAACCCCAACCCTAAGACGAGAAAGGCAAATCAGCCAGGAATTAGGCATGTCCCCAAGGAAAAAGCTGTGGAGGCAGGCATGTTGTGCTACTTTTGCGCTCTTCTTGGCTAGTCCTTCGCAGCTGCTGTGTTCTTGGAACTCAGGGCTTTCTGGTTAATAGAGCCCTTACCCTAGGCGTAACTCAAACCTTAACCCTAGGAAGGAAAATCAGCCTATGGTTCGGGATGGTCTCATGGAAATATCAGTGGTGGCAGCCAAGTTGCGTCACTTTTGCGCTCCCCTTGGGATGCCTTTCGCAGCTGCAGTGTGCCTGGAGCCCAGGGCTTCCTGGTTTTAAAAGTCCTAGGCCTAAGCCTAACAGTAACCCTAGGAAGGTAAATCAGCCGGGTATTAGGGTTCTTCGTAAGGGAAAAGCCGTGAAAGCAGCCATGTTGTGGCACTTCTGCACTCCCTTTGGGATGCCTTTGGCAGATGAAGTAAGCCTGGAACTCAGGGCTTCCTGGTTAAAGAAATCCAAGCCCTAGGCTGAACCCTAGCCCTAACCCTAGGCAGATAAATCAGCCTAGGTATAGGGATGGTGCCAAGGAAAAGCTGTGAAAGCTGCCATGTTGTTGCACTTTTGTACTCCCCTTGGGATGCCTTGAACAGCTGCAGTGTGCCTGGAGCTAAGGGCTTCCTAGTTTCAAAAATCCTAGCCCTAGGCCTAAGCCTAACAGTAACCCTGGGAAGGGAAATCAGCCTGGTGTTAGGCTTCTTGCCAAAAAAAAAGCCGTAAAAGCAGCCATGTTGTGGCACTTTTGCACTCCCTTTTGGATGCCTTTCACAGCTGCAGTGTGCCTGGAACTCAGGGCTTCCTGATTTTAAAAATCCTAGCCCTAGGCCGAACCCCAACCCTAAGACGAGAAAGGCAAATCAGCCAGGAATTAGGCATGTCCCCAAGGAAAAAGCTGTGGAGGCAGGCATGTTGTGGTACTTTTGCGCTCTTCTTGGCTAGTCCTTCGCAGCTGCTGTGTTCTTGGAACTCAGGGCTTTCTGGTTAATAGAGCCCTTACCCTAGGCGTAACTCAAACCTTAAGCCTAGGAAGGAAAATCAGCCTATGGTTCGGGATGGTCTCATGGAAATATCAGTGGTGGCAGCCAAGTTGCGTCACTTTTGCGCTCCCCTTGGGATGCCTTTCGCAGCTGCAGTGTGCCTGGAGCCCAGGGCTTCCTGGTTTTAAAAGTCCTAGGCCTAAGCCGAACAGTAACCCTAGGAAGGTAAATCAGCTGGGTATTAGGGTTCTTCCTAAGGGAAAAGCCATGAAAGCAGCCATGTTGTGGCACTTCTGCACTCCCTTTGGGATGCCTTTGGCAGATGAAGTAAGCCTGGAACTCAGGGCTTCCTGGTTAAAGAAATCCAAGCCCTAGGCTGAACCCTAACCCTAACCCTAGGCGGATAAATCAGCCTAGGTATAGGGATGGTGCCAAGGAAAAGCTGTGAAAGCTGCCATGTTGTTGCACTTTTGTACTCCCCTTGGGATGCCTTGAACAGCTGCAGTGTGCCTGGAGCCCAGGGCTTCCTAGTTTCAAAAATCCTAGCCCTAGGCCTAAGCCTAACAGTAACCCTGGGAAGGGAAATCAGCCTGGTGTTAGGCTTCTTGCCAAAAAAAAAGCCGTGAAAGCAGCCATGTTGTGGCACTTTTGCACTCCCTTTTGGATGCCTTTCACAGCTCCAGTGTGCCTGGAACTCAGGGCTTCCTGATTTTAAAAATCCTAGCCCTAGGCCGAACCCCAACCCTAAGACGAGAAAGGCAAATCAGCCAGGAATTAGGCATGTCCCCAAGGAAAAAGCTGTGGAGGCAGGAATGTTGTGCTACTTTTGCGCTCTTCTTGGCTAGTCCTTCGCAGCTGCTGTGTTCTTGAAACTCAGGGCTTTCTGGTTAATAGAAACCTTACCCTAGGCGTAACTCAAACCTTAAGCCTAGGAAGGAAAATCAGCCGATGGTTCGGGATGGTCTCATGGAAATATCAGTGGTGGCAGCCAAGTTGCGTCACTTTTGCGCTCCCCTTGGGATGCCTTTCGCAGCTGCAGTGTGCCTGGAGCCCAGGGCTTCCTGGTTTTAAAAGTCCTAGGCCTAAGCCTAACAGTAACCCTAGGAAGGTAAATCAGCCGGGTATTAGGGTTCTTCCTAAGGGAAAAGCCGTGAAAGCAGCCATGTTGTGGCACTTCTGCACTCCCTTTGGGATGCCTTTGGCAGATGAAGTAAGCCTGGAACTCAGGGCTTCCTGGTTAAAGAAATCCAAGCCCTAGGCTGAACCCTAACCCTAACCCTAGGCAGATAAATCAGCCTAGGTATAGGGATGGTGCCAAGGAAAAAGCTGTGAAAGCTGCCATGTTGTTGCACTTTTGTACTCCCCTTGGGATGCCTTGAACAGCTGCAGTGTGCCTGGAGCCCAGGGCTTCCTAGTTTTAAACATCCTAGCCCTAGGCCTAAGCCTAACAGTAACCCTGGGAAGGGAAATCAGCCTGGTGTTAGGCTTCTTGCCAAGGAAAAAGCCGTGAAAGCAGCCATGTTGTGGCACTTTTGCACTCCCTTTTGGATGCCTTTCACAGCTCCAGTGTGCCTGGAACTCAGGGCTTCCTGATTTTAAAAATCCTAGCCCTAGGCCGAACCCCAACCCTAAGACGAGAAAGGCAAATCAGCCAGGAATTAGGCATGTCCCCAAGGAAAAAGCTGTGGAGGCAGGCATGTTGTGCTACTTTTGCGCTCTTCTTGGGTAGTCCTTCGCAGCTGCTGTGTTCTTGGAACTCAGGGCTTTCTGGTTAATAGAACCCTTACCCTAGGCGTAACTCAAACCTTAAGCCTAGGAAGGAAAATCAGCCTATGGTTCGGGATGGTCTCATGGAAATATCAGTGGTGGCAGCCAAGTTGCGTCACTTTTGCGCTCCCCTTGGGATGCCTTTCGCAGCTGCAGTGTGCCTGGAGCCCAGGGCTTCCTGGTTTTAAAAGTCCTAGGCCTAAGCCTAACAGTAACCCTAGGAAGGTAAATCAGCCGGGTATTAGGGTTCTTCCTAAGGGAAAAGCCATGAAAGCAGCCATGTTGTGGCACTTCTGCACTCCCTTTGGGATGCCTTTGGCAGATGAAGTAAGCCTGGAACTCAGGGCTTCCTGGTTAAAGAAATCCAAGCCCTAGGCTGAACCCTAGCCCTAACCCTAGGCAGATAAATCAGCCTAGGTATAGGGATGGTGCCAAGGAAAAAGCTGTGAAAGCTGCCATGTTGTTGCACTTTTGTACTCCCCTTGGGATGCCTTGAACAGCTGCAGTGTGCCTAGAGCCCAGGGCTTCCTAGTTTCAAAAATCCTAGCCCTAGGCCTAAGCCTAACAGTAACCCTGGGAAGGTAAATCAGCCTGGTGTTAGGCTTCTTGCCAAGGAAAAAGCCGTGAAAGCAGCCATGTTGTGGCACTTTTGCACTCCCTTTTGGATGCCTTTCACAGCTCCAGTGTGCCTGGAACTCAGGGCTTCCTGATTTTAAAAATCCTAGCCCTAGGCCGAACCCCAACCCTAAGACGAGAAAGGCAAATCAGCCAGGAATTAGGCATGTCCCCAAGGAAAAAGCTGTGGAGGCAGGCATGTTGTGCTACTTTTGCGCTCTTCTTGGCTAGTCCTTCGCAGCTGCTGTGTTCTTGGAACTCAGGGCTTTCTGGTTAATAGAGCCCTTACCCTAGGCGTAACTCAAACCTTAAGCCTAGGAAGGAAAATCAGCCTATGGTTCGGGATGGTCTCATGGAAATATCAGTGGTGGCAGCCAAGTTGCGTCACTTTTGCGCTCCCCTTGGGATGCCTTTCGCAGCTGCAGTGTGCCTGGAGCCCAGGGCTTCCTGGTTTTAAAAGTCCTAGGCCTAAGCCTAACAGTAACCCTAGGAAGGTAAATCAGCCGGGTATTAGGGTTCTTCCTAAGGGAAAAGCCGTGAAAGCAGCCATGTTGTGGCACTTCTGCACTCCCTTTGGGATGCCTTTGGCAGATGAAGTAAGCCTGGAACTCAGGGCTTCCTGGTTAAAGAAATCCAAGCCCTAGGCTGAACCCTAACCCTAACCCTAGGCAGATAAATCAGCCTAGGTATAGGGATGGTGCCAAGGAAAAAGCTGTGAAAGCTGCCATGTTGTTGCACTTTTGTACTCCCCTTGGGATGCCTTGAACAGCTGCAGTGTGCCTGGAGCCCAGGGCTTCCTAATTTCAAAATTCCTAGCCCTAGGCCTAAGCCTAACAGTAACCCTGGGAAGGGAAATCAGCCTGGTGTTAGGCTTCTTGCCAAGGAAAAAGCCGTGAAAGCAGCCATGTTGTGGCACTTTTGCACTCCCTTTTGGATGCCTTTCACAGCTCCAGTGTGCCTGGAACTCAGGGCTTCCTGATTTTAAAAATCCTAGCCCTAGGCCGAACCACAACCCTAAGACGAGAAAGGCAAATAAGCCAGGAATTAGGCATGTCCCCAAGGAAAAAGCTGTGGAGGCAGGAATGTTGTGCTACTTTTGCGCTCTTCTTGGCTAGTCCTTCGCAGCTGCTGTGTTCTTGAAACTCAGGGCTTTCTGGTTAATAGAAACCTTACCCTAGGCGTAACTCAAACCTTAAGCCTAGGAAGGAAAATCAGCCGATGGTTCGGGATGGTCTCATGGAAATATCAGTGGTGGCAGCCAAGTTGCGTCACTTTTGCGCTCCCCTTGGGATGCCTTTCGCAGCTGCAGTGTGCCTGGAGCCCAGGGCTTCCTGGTTTTAAAAGTCCTAGGCCTAAGCCTAACAGTAACCCTAGGAAGGTAAATCAGCCGGGTATTAGGGTTCTTCCTAAGGGAAAAGCCGTGAAAGCAGCCATGTTGTGGCACTTCTGCACTCCCTTTGGGATGCCTTTGGCAGATGAAGTAAGCCTGGAACTCAGGGCTTCCTGGTTAAAGAAATCCAAGCCCTAGGCTGAAGCCTAACCCTAACCCTAGGCAGATAAATCAGCCTAGGTATAGGGATGGTGCCAAGGAAAAAGCTGTGAAAGCTGCCATGTTGTTGCACTTTTGTACTCCCCTTGGGATGCCTTGAACAGCTGCAGTGTGCCTGGAGCCCAGGGCTTCCTAGTTTCAAAAATCCTAGCCCTAGGCCTAAGCCTAACAGTAACCCTGGGAAGGTAAATCAGCCTGGTGTTAGGCTTCTTGCCAAGGAAAAAGCCGTGAAAGCTGCCATGTTGTGGCACTTTTGCACTCCCTTTTGGATGCCTTTCACAGCTGCAGTGTGCCTGGAACTCAGGGCTTCCTGATTTTAAAAATCCTAGCCCTAGGCCGAACCCCAACCCTAAGACGAGAAAGGCAAATCAGCCAGGAATTAGGCATGTCCCCAAGGAAAAAGCTGTGGAGGCAGGAATGTTGTGCTACTTTTGCGCTCTTCTTGGCTAGTCCTTCGCAGCTGCTGTGTTCTTTAAACTCAGGGCTTTCTGGTTAATAGAACCCTTACCCTAGGCGTAACTCAAACCTTAAGCCTAGGAAGGAAAATCAGCCTATGGTTCGGGATGGTCTCATGGAAATATCAGTGGTGGCAGCCAAGTTGCGTCACTTTTGCGCTCCCCTTGGGATGCCTTTCGCAGCTGCAGTGTGCCTGGAGCCCAGGGCTTCCTGGTTTTAAAAGTCCTAGGCCTAAGCCTAACAGTAACCCTAGGAAGGTAAATCAGCCGGGTATTAGGGTTCTTCCTAAGGGAAAAGCCATGAAAGCAGCCATGTTGTGGCACTTCTGCACTCCCTTTGGGATGCCTTTGGCAGATGAAGTAAGCCTGGAACTCAGGGCTTCCTGGTTAAAGAAATCCAAGCCCTAGGCTGAACCCTAGCCCTAACCCTAGGCAGATAAATCAGCCTAGGTATAGGGATGGTGCCAAGGAAAAAGCTGTGAAAGCTGCCATGTTGTTGCACTTTTGTACTCCCCTTGGGATGCCTTGAACAGCTGCAGTGTGCCTAGAGCCCAGGGCTTCCTAGTTTCAAAAATCCTAGCCCTAGGCCTAAGCCTAACAGTAACCCTGGGAAGGTAAATCAGCCTGGTGTTAGGCTTCTTGCCAAGGAAAAAGCCGTGAAAGCAGCCATGTTGTGGCACTTTTGCACTCCCTTTTGGATGCCTTTCACAGCTCCAGTGTGCCTGGAACTCAGGGCTTCCTGATTTTAAAAATCCTAGCCCTAGGCCGAACCCCAACCCTAAGACGAGAAAGGCAAATCAGCCAGGAATTAGGCATGTCCCCAAGGAAAAAGCTGTGGAGGCAGGCATGTTGTGCTACTTTTGCGCTCTTCTTGGCTAGTCCTTCGCAGCTGCTGTGTTCTTGGAACTCAGGGCTTTCTGGTTAATAGAGCCCTTACCCTAGGCGTAACTCAAACCTTAAGCCTAGGAAGGAAAATCAGCCTATGGTTCGGGATGGTCTCATGGAAATATCAGTGGTGGCAGCCAAGTTGCGTCACTTTTGCGCTCCCCTTGGGATGCCTTTCGCAGCTGCAGTGTGCCTGGAGCCCAGGGCTTCCTGGTTTTAAAAGTCCTAGGCCTAAGCCTAACAGTAACCCTAGGAAGGTAAATCAGCCGGGTATTAGGGTTCTTCCTAAGGGAAAAGCCGTGAAAGCAGCCATGTTGTGGCACTTCTGCACTCCCTTTGGGATGCCTTTGGCAGATGAAGTAAGCCTGGAACTCAGGGCTTCCTGGTTAAAGAAATCCAAGCCCTAGGCTGAACCCTAACCCTAACCCTAGGCAGATAAATCAGCCTAGGTATAGGGATGGTGCCAAGGAAAAAGCTGTGAAAGCTGCCATGTTGTTGCACTTTTGTACTCCCCTTGGGATGCCTTGAACAGCTGCAGTGTGCCTGGAGCCCAGGGCTTCCTAATTTCAAAATTCCTAGCCCTAGGCCTAAGCCTAACAGTAACCCTGGGAAGGGAAATCAGCCTGGTGTTAGGCTTCTTGCCAAGGAAAAAGCCGTGAAAGCAGCCATGTTGTGGCACTTTTGCACTCCCTTTTGGATGCCTTTCACAGCTCCAGTGTGCCTGAAACTCAGGGCTTCCTGATTTTAAAAATCCTAGCCCTAGGCCGAACCACAACCCTAAGACGAGAAAGGCAAATAAGCCAGGAATTAGGCATGTCCCCAAGGAAAAAGCTGTGGAGGCAGGAATGTTGTGCTACTTTTGCGCTCTTCTTGGCTAGTCCTTCGCAGCTGCTGTGTTCTTGAAACTCAGGGCTTTCTGGTTAATAGAAACCTTACCCTAGGCGTAACTCAAACCTTAAGCCTAGGAAGGAAAATCAGCCGATGGTTCGGGATGGTCTCATGGAAATATCAGTGGTGGCAGCCAAGTTGCGTCACTTTTGCGCTCCCCTTGTGATGCCTTTCGCAGCTGCAGTGTGCCTGGAGCCCAGGGCTTCCTGGTTTTAAAAGTCCTAGGCCTAAGCCTAACAGTAACCCTAGGAAGGTAAATCAGCCGGGTATTAGGGTTCTTCCTAAGGGAAAAGCCGTGAAAGCAGCCATGTTGTGGCACTTCTGCACTCCCTTTGGGATGCCTTTGGCAGATGAAGTAAGCCTGGAACTCAGGGCTTCCTGGTTAAAGAAATCCAAGCCCTAGGCTGAACCCTAACCCTAACCCTAGGCAGATAAATCAGCCTAGGTATAGGGATGGTGCCAAGGAAAAAGCTGTGAAAGCTGCCATGTTGTTGCACTTTTGTACTCCCCTTGGGATGCCTTGAACAGCTGCAGTGTGCCTGGAGCCCAGGGCTTCCTAGTTTCAAAAATCCTAGCCCTAGGCCTAAGCCTAACAGTAACCCTGGGAAGGTAAATCAGCCTGGTGTTAGGCTTCTTGCCAAGGAAAAAGCCGTGAAAGCTGCCATGTTGTGGCACTTTTGCACTCCCTTTTGGATGCCTTTCACAGCTCCAGTGTGCCTGGAACTCAGGGCTTCCTGATTTTAAAAATCCTAGCCCTAGGCCGAACCCCAGCCCTAAGACGAGAAAGGCAAATCAGCCAGGAATTAGGCATGTCCCCAAGGAAAAAGCTGTGGAGGCAGGAATGTTGTGCTACTTTTGCGCTCTTCTTGGCTAGTCCTTCGCAGCTGCTGTGTTCTTTAAACTCAGGGCTTTCTGGTTAATAGAACCCTTACCCTAGGCGTAACTCAAACCTTAAGCCTAGGAAGGAAAATCAGCCTATGGTTCGGGATGGTCTCATGGAAATATCAGTGGTGGCAGCCAAGTTGCGTCACTTTTGCGCTCCCCTTGGGATGCCTTTCGCAGCTGCAGTGTGCCTGGAGCCCAGGGCTTCCTGGTTTTAAAAGTCTTTGGCCTAAGCCTAACAGTAACCCTAGGAAGGTAAATCAGCCGGGTATTAGGGTTCTTCCTAAGGGAAAAGCCGTGAAAGCAGCCATGTTGTGGCACTTCTGCACTCCCTTTGGGATGCCTTTGGCAGATGAAGTAAGCCTGGAACTCAGGGCTTCCTGGTTAAAGAAATCCAAGCCCTAGGCTGAACCCTAACCCTAACCCTAGGCAGATAAATCAGCCTAGGTATAGGGATGGTGCCAAGGAAAAAGCTGTGAAAGCTGCCATGTTGTTGCACTTTTGTACTCCCCTTGGGATGCCTTGAACAGCTGCAGTGTGCCTGGAGCCCAGGGCTTCCTAGTTTTAAAAATCCTAGCCCTAGGCCTAAGCCTAACAGAAACCCTGGGAAGGTAAATCAGCCTGGTGTTAGGCTTCTTGCCAAGGAAAAAGCCGTGAAAGCAGCCATGTTGTGGCACTTTTGCACTCCCTTTTGGATGCCTTTCACAGCTGCAGTGTGCCTGGAACTCAGGGCTTCCTGATTTTAAAAATCCTAGCCCTAGGCCGAACCCCAACCCTAAGACGAGAAAGGCAAATCAGCCAGGAATTAGGCATGTCCCCAAGGAAAAAGCTGTGGAGGCAGGCATGTTGTGGTACTTTTGCGCTCTTCTTGGCTAGTCCTTCGCAGCTGCTGTGTTCTTGGAACTCAGGGCTTTCTGGTTAATAGAGCCCTTACCCTAGGCGTAACTCAAACCTTAAGCCTAGGAAGGAAAATCAGCCTATGGTTCGGGATGGTCTCATGGAAATATCAGTGGTGGCAGCCAAGTTGCGTCACTTTTGCGCTCCCCTTGGGATGCCTTTCGCAGCTGCAGTGTGCCTGGAGCCCAGGGCTTCCTGGTTTTAAAAGTCCTAGGCCTAAGCCTAACAGTAACCCTAGGAAGGTAAATCAGCCGGGTATTAGGGTTCTTCCTAAGGGAAAAGCCGTGAAAGCAGCCATGTTGTGGCACTTCTGCACTCCCTTTGGGATGCCTTTGGCAGATGAAGTAAGCCTGGAACTCAGGGCTTCCTGGTTAAAGAAATCCAAGCCCTAGGCTGAACCCTAACCCTAACCCTAGGCAGATAAATCAGCCTAGGTATAGGGATGGTGCCAAGGAAAAAGCTGTGAAAGCTGCCATGTTGTTGCACTTTTGTACTTCCCTTGGGATGCCTTGAACAGCTGCAGTGTGCCTGGAGCCCAGGGCTTCCTAGTTTTAAACATCCTAGCCCTAGGCCTAAGCCTAACAGTAACCCTGGGAAGGGAAATCAGCCTGGTGTTAGGCTTCTTGCCAAGGAAAAAGCCGTGAAAGCAGCCATGTTGTGGCACTTTTGCACTCCCTTTTGGATGCCTTTCACAGCTCCAGTGTGCCTGGAACTCAGGGCTTCCTGATTTTAAAAATCCTAGCCCTAGGCCGAACCCCAGCCCTAAGACGAGAAAGGCAAATCAGCCAGGAATTAGGCATGTCCCCAAGGAAAAAGCTGTGGAGGCAGGCATGTTGTGGTACTTTTGCGCTCTTCTTGGCTAGTCCTTCGCAGCTGCTGTGTTCTTGGAACTCAGGGCTTTCTGGTTAATAGAACGCTTACCCTAGGCGTAACTCAAACCTTAAGCCTAGGAAGGAAAATCAGCCTATGGTTCGGGATGGTCTCATGGAAATATCAGTGGTGGCAGCCAAGTTGCGTCACTTTTGCGCTCCCCTTGGGATGCCTTTCGCAGCTGCAGTGTGCCTGGAGCCCAGGGCTTCCTGGTTTTAAAAGTCCTAGGCCTAAGCCTAACAGTAACCCTAGGAAGGTAAATCAGCCGGGTATTAGGGTTCTTCCTAAGGGAAAAGCCGTGAAAGCAGCCATGTTGTGGCACTTCTGCACTCCCTTTGGGATGCCTTTGGCAGATGAAGTAAGCCTGGAACTCAGGGCTTCCTGGTTAAAGAAATCCAAGCCCTAGGCTGAACCCTAACCCTAACCCTAGGCAGATAAATCAGCCTAGGTATAGGGATGGTGCCAAGGAAAAAGCTGTGAAAGCTGCCATGTTGTTGCACTTTTGTACTCCCCTTGGGATGCCTTTAACAGCTGCAGTGTGCCTGGAGCCCAGAGCTTCCTAGTTTCAAAAATCCTAGCCCTAGGCCTAAGCCTAACAGTAACCCTGGGAAGGTAAATCAGCCTGGTGTTAGGCTTCTTGCCAAGGAAAAAGCCGTGAAAGCAGCCATGTTGTGGCACTTTTGCACTTCCTTTTGGATGCCTTTCACAGCTGCAGTGTGCCTGGAACTCAGGGCTTCCTGATTTTAAAAATCCTAGCCCTAGGCCGAACCCCAACCCTAAGACGAGAAAGGCAAATCAGCCAGGAATTAGGCATGTCCCCAAGGAAAAAGCTGTGGAGGCAGGCATGTTGTGCTACTTTTGCGCTCTTCTTGGCTAGTCCTTCGCAGCTGCTGTGTTCTTGGAACTCAGGGCTTTCTGGTTAATAGAGCCCTTACCCTAGGCGTAACTCAAACCTTAAGCCTAGGAAGGAAAATCAGCCTATGGTTCGGGATGGTCTCATGGAAATATCAGTGGTGGCAGCCAAGTTGCGTCACTTTTGCGCTCCCCTTGGGATGCCTTTCGCAGCTGCAGTGTGCCTGGAGCCCAGGGCTTCCTGGTTTTAAAAGTCCTAGGCCTAAGCCTAACAGTAACCCTAGGAAGGTAAATCAGCCGGGTATTAGGGTTCTTCCTAAGGGAAAAGCCGTGAAAGCAGCCATGTTGTGGCACTTCTGCACTCCCTTTGGGATGCCTTTGGCAGATGAAGTAAGCCTGGAACTCAGGGCTTCCTGGTTAAAGAAATCCAAGCCCTAGGCTGAAGCCTAACCCTAACCCTAGGCAGATAAATCAGCCTAGGTATAGGGATGGTGCCAAGGAAAAAGCTGTGAAAGCTGCCATGTTGTTGCACTTTTGTACTCCCCTTGGGATGCCTTGAACAGCTGCAGTGTGCCTGGAGCCCAGGGCTTCCTAGTTTCAAAAATCCTAGCCCTAGGCCTAAGCCTAACAGTAACCCTGGGAAGGTAAATCAGCCTGGTGTTAGGCTTCTTGCCAAGGAAAAAGCCGTTAAAGCAGCCATGTTGTGGCACTTTTGCACTCCCTTTTGGATGCCTTTCACAGCTCCAGTGTGCCTGGAACTCAGGGCTTCCTGATTTTAAAAATCCTAGCCCTAGGCCGAACCCCAACCCTAAGACGAGAAAGGCAAATCAGCCAGGAATTAGGCATGTCCCCAAGGAAAAAGCTGTGGAGGCAGGCATGTTGTGCTACCTTTGCGCTCTTCTTGGCTAGTCCTTCGCAGCTGCTGTGTTCTTGAAACTCAGGGCTTTCTGGTTAATAGAACCCTTACCCTAGGCGTAACTCAAACCTTAACCCTAGGAAGGAAAATCAGCCTATGGTTCGGGATGGTCTCATGGAAATATCAGTGGTGGCAGCCAAGTTGCGTCACTTTTGCGCTCCCCTTGGGATGCCTTTCGCAGCTGCAGTGTGCCTGGAGCCCAGGGCTTCCTGGTTTTAAAAGTCCTAGGCCTAAGCCTAACAGTAACCCTAGGAAGGTAAATCAGCCGGGTATTAGGGTTCTTCCTAAGGGAAAAGCCGTGAAAGCAGCCATGTTGTGGCACTTCTGCACTCCCTTTGGGATGCCTTTGGCAGATGAAGTAAGCCTGGAACTCAGGGCTTCCTGGTTAAAGAAATCCAAGCCCTAGGCTGAACCCTAACCCTAACCCTAGGCAGATAAATCAGCCTAGGTATAGGGATGGTGCCAAGGAAAAAGCTGTGAAAGCTGCCATGTTGTTGCACTTTTGTACTCCCCTTGGGATGCCTTGAACAGCTGCAGTGTGCCTGGAGCCCAGGGCTTCCTAGTTTTAAAAATCCTAGCCCTAGGCCTAAGCCTAACAGTAACCCTGGGAAGGTAAATCAGCCTGGTGTTAGGCTTCTTGCCAAGGAAAAAGCCGTGAAAGCAGCCATGTTGTGGCACTTTTGCACTCCCTTTTGGATGCCTTTCACAGCTGCAGTGTGCCTGGAACTCAGGGCTTCCTGATTTTAAAAATCCTAGCCCTAGGCCGAACCCCAGCCCTAAGACGAGAAAGGCAAATCAGCCAGGAATTAGGCATGTCCCCAAGGAAAAAGCTGTGGAGGCAGGCATGTTGTGCTACTTTTGCGCTCTTCTTGGCTAGTCCTTCGCAGCTGCTGTGTTCTTGGAACTCAGGGCTTTCTGGTTAATAGAACCCTTACCCTAGGCGTAACTCAAACCTTAAGCCTAGGAAGGAAAATCAGCCTATGGTTCGGGATGGTCTCATGGAAATATCAGTGGTGGCAGCCAAGTTGCGTCACTTTTGCGCTCCCCTTGGGATGCCTTTCGCAGCTGCAGTGTGCCTGGAGCCCAGGGCTTCCTGGTTTTAAAAGTCCTTGGCCTAAGCCTAACAGTAACCCTAGGAAGGTAAATCAGCCGGGTATTAGGGTTCTTCCTAAGGGAAAAGCCGTGAAAGCAGCCATGTTGTGGCACTTCTGCACTCCCTTTGGGATGCCTTTGGCAGATGAAGTAAGCCTGGAACTCAGGGCTTCCTGGTTTAAGAAATCCAAGCCCTAGGCTGAACCCTAACCCTAACCCTAGGCAGATAAATCAGCCTAGGTATAGGGATGGTGCCAAGGAAAAAGCTGTGAAAGCTGCCATGTTGTTGCACTTTTGTACTCCCCTTGGGATGCCTTGAACAGCTGCAGTGTGCCTGGAGCCCAGGGCTTCCTAGTTTTAAAAATCCTAGCCCTAGGCCTAAGCCTAACAGTAACCCTGGGAAGGTAAATCAGCCTGGTGTTAGGCTTCTTGCCAAGGAAAAAGCCGTGAAAGCAGCCATGTTGTGGCACTTTTGCACTCCCTTTTGGATGCCTTTCACAGTTCCAGTGTGCCTGAAACTCAGGGCTTCCTGATTTTAAAAATCCTAGCCCTAGGCCGAACCCCAACCCTAAGACGAGAAAGGCAAATCAGCCAGGAATTAGGCATGTCCCCAAGGAAAAAGCTGTGGAGGCAGGCATGTTGTGCTACTTTTGCGCTCTTCTTGGCTAGTCCTTCGCAGCTGCTGTGTTCTTGGAACTCAGGGCTTTCTGGTTAATAGAGCCCTTACCCTAGGCGTAACTCAAACCTTAACCCTAGGAAGGAAAATCAGCCTATGGTTCGGGATGGTCTCATGGAAATATCAGTGGTGGCAGCCAAGTTGCGTCACTTTTGCGCTCCCCTTGGGATGCCTTTCGCAGCTGCAGTGTGCCTGGAGCCCAGGGCTTCCTGGTTTTAAAAGTCCTAGGCCTAAGCCTAACAGTAACCCTAGGAAGGTAAATCAGCCGGGTATTAGGGTTCTTCCTAAGGGAAAAGCCGTGAAAGCAGCCATGTTGTGGCACTTCTGCACTCCCTTTGGGATGCCTTTGGCAGATGAAGTAAGCCTGGAACTCAGGGCTTCCTGGTTAAAGAAATCCAAGCCCTAGGCTGAAGCCTAACCCTAACCCTAGGCAGATCAATCAGCCTAGGTATAGGGATGGTGCCAAGGAAAAAGCTGTGAAAGCTGCCATGTTGTTGCACTTTTGTACTCCCCTTGGGATGCCTTGAACAGCTGCAGTGTGCCTGGAGCCCAGAGCTTCCTAGTTTCAAAAATCCTAGCCCTAGGCCTAAGCCTAACAGTAACCCTGGGAAGGTAAATCAGCCTGGTGTTAGGCTTCTTGCCAAGGAAAAAGCCGTGAAAGCAGCCATGTTGTGGCACTTTTGCACTTCCTTTTGGATGCCTTTCACAGCTGCAGTGTGCCTGGAACTCAGGGCTTCCTGATTTTAAAAATCCTAGCCCTAGGCCGAACCCCAACCCTAAGACGAGAAAGGCAAATCAGCCAGGAATTAGGCATGTCCCCAAGGAAAAAGCTGTGGAGGCAGGCATGTTGTGCTACTTTTGCGCTCTTCTTGGCTAGTCCTTCGCAGCTGCTGTGTTCTTGGAACTCAGGGCTTTCTGGTTAATAGAGCCCTTACCCTAGGCGTAACTCAAACCTTAAGCCTAGGAAGGAAAATCAGCCTATGGTTCGGGATGGTCTCATGGAAATATCAGTGGTGGCAGCCAAGTTGAGTCACTTTTGCGCTCCCCTTGGGATGCCTTTCGCAGCTGCAGTGTGCCTGGAGCCCAGGGCTTCCTGGTTTTAAAAGTCCTAGGCCTAAGCCTAACAGTAACCCTAGGAAGGTAAATCAGCCGGGTATTAGGGTTCTTCCTAAGGGAAAAGCCGTGAAAGCAGCCATGTTGTGGCACTTCTGCACTCCCTTTGGGATGCCTTTGGCAGATGAAGTAAGCCTGGAACTCAGGGCTTCCTGGTTAAAGAAATCCAAGCCCTAGGCTGAACCCTAACCCTAACCCTAGGCAGATAAATCAGCCTAGGTATAGGGATGGTGCCAAGGAAAAAGCTGTGAAAGCTGCCATGTTGTTGCACTTTTGTACTCCCCTTGGGATGCCTTGAACAGCTGCAGTGTGCCTGGAGCCCAGGGCTTCCTAGTTTCAAAAATCCTAGCCCTAGGCCTAAGCCTAACAGTAACCCTGGGAAGGGAAATCAGCCTGGTGTTAGGCTTCTTGCCAAGGAAAAAGCCGTTAAAGCAGCCATGTTGTGGCACTTTTGCACTCCCTTTTGGATGCCTTTCACAGCTCCAGTGTGCCTGGAACTCAGGGCTTCCTGATTTTAAAAATCCTAGCCCTAGGCCGAACCCCAACCCTAAGACGAGAAAGGCAAATCAGCCAGGAATTAGGCATGTCCCCAAGGAAAAAGCTGTGGAGGCAGGCATGTTGTGCTACTTTTGCGCTCTTCTTGGCTAGTCCTTCGCAGCTGCTGTGTTCTTGGAACTCAGGGCTTTCTGGTTAATAGAGCCCTTACCCTAGGCGTAACTCAAACCTTAAGCCTAGGAAGGAAAATCAGCCTATGGTTCGGGATGGTCTCATGGAAATATCAGTGGTGGCAGCCAAGTTGCGTCACTTTTGCGCTCCCCTTGGGATGCCTTTCGCAGCTGCAGTGTGCCTGGAGCCCAGGGCTTCCTGGTTTTAAAAGTCCTAGGCCTAAGCCTAACAGTAACCCTAGGAAGGTAAATCAGCCGGGTATTAGGGTTCTTCCTAAGGGAAAAGCTGTGAAAGCAGCCATGTTGTGGCACTTCTGCACTCCCTTTGGGATGCCTTTGGCAGATGAAGTAAGCCTGGAACTCAGGGCTTCCTGGTTAAAGAAATCCAAGCCCTAGGCTGAACCCTAACCCTAACCCTAGGCAGATAAATCAGCCTAGGTATAGGGATGGTGCCAAGGAAAAAGCTGTGAAAGCTGCCATGTTGTTGCACTTTTGTACTCCCCTTGGGATGCCTTGAACAGCTGCAGTGTGCCTGGAGCCCAGGGCTTCCTAGTTTCAAAAATCCTAGCCCTAGGCCTAAGCCTAACAGTAACCCTGGGAAGGGAAATCAGCCTGGTGTTAGGCTTCTTTCCAAGGAAAAAGCCGTGAAAGCAGCCATGTTGTGGCACTTTTGCACTCCCTTTTGGATGCCTTTCACAGCTCCAGTGTGCCTGGAACTCAGGGCTTCCTGATTTTAAAAATCCTAGCCCTAGGCCGAACCCCAACCCTAAGACGAGAAAGGCAAATCAGCCAGGAATTAGGCATGTCCCCAAGGAAAAAGCTGTGGAGGCAGGCATGTTGTGGTACTTTTGCGCTCTTCTTGGCTAGTCCTTCGCAGCTGCTGTGTTCTTGGAACTCAGGGCTTTCTGGTTAATAGAGCCCTTACCCTAGGCGTAACTCAAACCTTAAGCCTAGGAAGGAAAATCAGCCTATGGTTCGGGATGGTCTCATGGAAATATAAGTGGTGGCAGCCAAGTTGCGTCACTTTTGCGCTCCCCTTGGGATGCCTTTCGCAGCTGCAGTGTGCCTGGAGCCCAGGGCTTCCTGGTTTTAAAAGTCCTAGGCCTAAGCCGAACAGTAACCCTAGGAAGGTAAATCAGCCGGGTATTAGGGTTCTTCCTAAGGGAAAAGCCGTGAAAGCAGCCATGTTGTGGCACTTCTGCACTCCCTTTGGGATGCCTTTGGCAGATGAAGTAAGCCTGGAACTCAGGGCTTCCTGGTTAAAGAAATCCAAGCCCTAGGCTGAACCCTAACCCTAACCCTAGGCAGATAAATCAGCCTAGGTATAGGGATGGTGCCAAGGAAAAAGCTGTGAAAGCTGCCATGTTGTTGCACTTTTGTACTCCCCTTGGGATGCCTTGAACAGCTGCAGTGTGCCTGGAGCCCAGGGCTTCCTAGTTTCAAAAATCCTAGCCCTAGGCCTAAGCCTAACAGTAACCCTGGGAAGGGAAATCAGCCTGGTGTTAGGCTTCTTGCCAAGGAAAAAGCCGTTAAAGCAGCCATGTTGTGGCACTTTTGCACTCCCTTTTGGATGCCTTTCACAGCTCCAGTGTGCCTGGAACTCAGGGCTTCCTGATTTTAAAAATCCTAGCCCTAGGCCGAACCCCAACCCTAAGACGAGAAAGGCAAATCAGCCAGGAATTAGGCATGTCCCCAAGGAAAAAGCTGTGGAGGCAGGAATGTTGTGCTACTTTTGCGCTCTTCTTGGCTAGTCCTTCGCAGCTGCTGTGTTCTTGAAACTCAGGGCTTTCTGGTTAATAGAACCCTTACCCTAGGCGTAACTCAAACCTTAAGCCTAGGAAGGAAAATCAGCCTATGGTTCGGGATGGTCTCATGGAAATATCAGTGGTGGCAGCCAAGTTGCGTCACTTTTGCGCTCCCCTTGGGATGCCTTTCGCAGCTGCAGTGTGCCTGGAGCCCAGGGCTTCCTGGTTTTAAAAGTCCTTGGCCTAAGCCTAACAGTAACCCTAGGAAGGTAAATCAGCCGGGTATTAGGGTTCTTCCTAAGGGAAAAGCCGTGAAAGCAGCCATGTTGTGGCACTTCTGCACTCCCTTTGGGATGCCTTTGGCAGATGAAGTAAGCCTGGAACTCAGGGCTTCCTGGTTAAAGAAATCCAAGCCCTAGGCTGAACCCTAACCCTAACCCTAGGCAGATAAATCAGCCTAGGTATAGGGATGGTGCCAAGGAAAAAGCTGTGAAAGCTGCCATGTTGTTGCACTTTTGTACTCCCCTTGGGATGCCTTGAACAGCTGCAGTGTGCCTGGAGCCCAGGGCTTCCTAGTTTCAAAATTCCTAGCCCTAGGCCTAAGCCTAACAGTAACCCTGGGAAGGGAAATCAGCCTGGTGTTAGGCTTCTTGCCAAGGAAAAAGCCATGAAAGCAGCCATGTTGTGGCACTTTTGCACTCCCTTTTGGATGCCTTTCACAGCTCCAGTGTGCCTGGAACTCAGGGCTTCCTGATTTTAAAAATCCTAGCCCTAGGCCGAACCCCAACCCTAAGACGAGAAAGGCAAATCAGCCAGGAATTAGGCATGTCCCCAAGGAAAAAGCTGTGGAGGCAGGCATGTTGTGGTACTTTTGCGCTCTTCTTGGCTAGTCCTTCGCAGCTGCTGTGTTCTTGGAACTCAGGGCTTTCTGGTTAATAGAGCCCTTACCCTAGGCGTAACTCAAACCTTAAGCCTAGGAAGGAAAATCAGCCTATGGTTCGGGATGGTCTCATGGAAATATCAGTGGTGGCAGCCAAGTTGCGTCACTTTTGCGCTCCCCTTGGGATGCCTTTCGCAGCTGCAGTGTGCCTGGAGCCCAGGGCTTCCTGGTTTTAAAAGTCCTAGGCCTAAGCCTAACAGTAACCCTAGGAAGGTAAATCAGCCGGGTATTAGGGTTCTTCCTAAGGGAAAAGCCGTGAAAGCAGCCATGTTGTGGCACTTCTGCACTCCCTTTGGGATGCCTTTGGCAGATGAAGTAAGCCTGGAACTCAGGGCTTCCTGGTTAAAGAAATCCAAGCCCTAGGCTGAACCCTAACCCTAACCCTAGGCAGATAAATCAGCCTAGGTATAGGGATGGTGCCAAGGAAAAAGCTGTGAAAGCTGCCATGTTGTTGCACTTTTGTACTCCCCTTGGGATGCCTTGAACAGCTGCAGTGTGCCTGGAGCCCAGGGCTTCCTAGTTTTAAAAATCCTAGCCCTAGGCCTAAGCCTAACAGTAACCCTGGGAAGGTAATTCAGCCTGGTGTTAGGCTTCTTGCCAAGGAAAAAGCTGTGAAAGCAGCCATGTTGTGGCACTTTTGCACTCCCTTTTGGATGCCTTTCACAGCTCCAGTGTGCCTGGAACTCAGGGCTTCCTGATTTTAAAAATCCTAGCCCTAGGCCGAACCCCAACCCTATGACGAGAAAGGCAAATCAGCCAGGAATTAGGCATGTCCCCAAGGAAAAAGCTGTGGAGGCAGGCATGTTGTGGTACTTTTGCGCTCTTCTTGGCTAGTCCTTCGCAGCTGCTGTGTTCTTGAAACTCAGGGCTTTCTGGTTAATAGAACCCTTACCCTAGGCGTAACTCAAACCTTAAGCCTAGGAAGGAAAATCAGCCTATGGTTCGGGATGCTCTCATGGAAATATCAGTGGTGGCAGCCAAGTTGCGTCACTTTTGCGCTCCCCTTGGGATGCCTTTCGCAGCTGCAGTGTGCCTGGAGCCCAGGGCTTCCTGGTTTTAAAAGTCCTTGGCCTAAGCCTAACAGTAACCCTAGGAAGGTAAATCAGCCGGGTATTAGGGTTCTTCCTAAGGGAAAAGCCGTGAAAGCAGCCATGTTGTGGCACTTCTGCACTCCCTTTGGGATGCCTTTGGCAGATGAAGTAAGCCTGGAACTCAGGGCTTTCTGGTTAAAGTAATCCAAGCCCTAGGCTGAACCCTAACCCTAACCCTAGGCAGATAAATCAGCCTAGGTATAGGGATGGTGCCAAGGAAAAAGCTGTGAAAGCTGCCATGTTGTTGCACTTTTGTACTCCCCTTGGGATGCCTTGAACAGCTGCAGTGTGCCTGGAGCCCAGGGCTTCCTAGTTTTAAAAATCCTAGCCCTAGGCCTAAGCCTAACAGAAACCCTGGGAAGGTAAATCAGCCTGGTGTTAGGCTTCTTGCCAAGGAAAAAGCCATGAAAGCAGCCATGTTGTGGCACTTTTGCACTCCCTTTTGGATGCCTTTCACAGCTCCAGTGTGCCTGGAACTCAGGGCTTCCTGATTTTAAAAATCCTAGCCCTAGGCCGAACCCCAACCCTAAGACGAGAAAGGCAAATCAGCCAGGAATTAGGCATGTCCCCAAGGAAAAAGCTGTGGAGGCAGGCATGT
Source organism: Ammospiza nelsoni (assembly GCF_027579445.1). Lineage (NCBI taxonomy): Eukaryota > Metazoa > Chordata > Aves > Passeriformes > Passerellidae > Ammospiza > Ammospiza nelsoni. The sequence goes on along the minus strand of NW_026683188.1, from coordinate 3,263,241 downwards.
TGTGGTACTTTTGCGCTCTTCTTGGCTAGTCCTTCGCAGCTGCTGTGTTCTTGGAACTCAGGGCTTTCTGGTTAATAGAGCCCTTACCCTAGGCGTAACTCAAACCTTAACCCTAGGAAGGAAAATCAGCCTATGGTTCGGGATGGTCTCATGGAAATATCAGTGGTGGCAGCCAAGTTGCGTCACTTTTGCGCTCCCCTTGGGATGCCTTTCGCAGCTGCAGTGTGCCTGGAGCCCAGGGCTTCCTGGTTTTAAAAGTCCTAGGCCTAAGCCTAACAGTAACCCTAGGAAGGTAAATCAGCCGGGTATTAGGGTTCTTCCTAAGGGAAAAGCCGTGAAAGCAGCCATGTTGTGGCACTTCTGCACTCCCTTTGGGATGCCTTTGGCAGATGAAGTAAGCCTGGAACTCAGGGCTTCCTGGTTAAAGAAATCCAAGCCCTAGGCTGAACCCTAACCCTAACCCTAGGCAGATAAATCAGCCTAGGTATAGGGATGGTGCCAAGGAAAAAGCTGTGAAAGCTGCCATGTTGTTGCACTTTTGTACTCCCCTTGGGATGCCTTGAACAGCTGCAGTGTGCCTGGAGCCCAGGGCTTCCTAGTTTTAAAAATCCTAGCCCTAGGCCTAAGCCTAACAGTAACCCTGGGAAGGTAATTCAGCCTGGTGTTAGGCTTCTTGCCAAGGAAAAAGCCGTGAAAGCAGCCATGTTGTGGCACTTTTGCACTCCCTTTTGGATGCCTTTCACAGCTCCAGTGTGCCTGGAACTCAGGGCTTCCTGATTTTAAAAATCCTAGCCCTAGGCCGAACCCCAACCCTAAGACGAGAAAGGCAAATCAGCCAGGAATTAGGCATGTCCCCAAGGAAAAAGCTGTGGAGGCAGGCATGTTGTGGTACTTTTGCGCTCTTCTTGGCTAGTCCTTCGCAGCTGCTGTGTTCTTGAAACTCAGGGCTTTCTGGTTAATAGAACCCTTACCCTAGGCGTAACTCAAACCTTAAGCCTAGGAAGGAAAATCAGCCTATGGTTCGGGATGCTCTCATGGAAATATCAGTGGTGGCAGCCAAGTTGCGTCACTTTTGCGCTCCCCTTGGGATGCCTTTCGCAGCTGCAGTGTGCCTGGAGCCCAGGGCTTCCTGGTTTTAAAAGTCCTTGGCCTAAGCCTAACAGTAACCCTAGGAAGGTAAATCAGCCGGGTATTAGGGTTCTTCCTAAGGGAAAAGCCGTGAAAGCAGCCATGTTGTGGCACTTCTGCACTCCCTTTGGGATGCCTTTGGCAGATGAAGTAAGCCTGGAACTCAGGGCTTTCTGGTTAAAGTAATCCAAGCCCTAGGCTGAACCCTAACCCTAACCCTAGGCAGATAAATCAGCCTAGGTATAGGGATGGTGCCAAGGAAAAAGCTGTGAAAGCTGCCATGTTGTTGCACTTTTGTACTCCCCTTGGGATGCCTTGAACAGCTGCAGTGTGCCTGGAGCCCAGGGCTTCCTAGTTTTAAAAATCCTAGCCCTAGGCCTAAGCCTAACAGTAACCCTGGGAAGGTAAATCAGCCTGGTGTTAGGCTTCTTGCCAAGGAAAAAGCCATGAAAGCAGCCATGTTGTGGCACTTTTGCACTCCCTTTTGGATGCCTTTCACAGCTCCAGTGTGCCTGGAACTCAGGGCTTCCTGATTTTAAAAATCCTAGCCCTAGGCCGAACCCCAACCCTAAGACGAGAAAGGCAAATCAGCCAGGAATTAGGCATGTCCCCAAGGAAAAAGCTGTGGAGGCAGGCATGTTGTGCTACTTTTGCGCTCTTCTTGGCTAGTCCTTCGCAGCTGCTGTGTTCTTGGAACTCAGGGCTTTCTGGTTAATAGAGCCCTTACCCTAGGCGTAACTCAAACCTTAAGCCTAGGAAGGAAAATCAGCCTATGGTTCGGGATGGTCTCATGGAAATATCAGTGGTGGCAGCCAAGTTGCGTCACTTTTGCGCTCCCCTTGGGATGCCTTTCGCAGCTGCAGTGTGCCTGGAGCCCAGGGCTTCCTGGTTTTAAAAGTCCTAGGCCTAAGCCGAACAGTAACCCTAGGAAGGTAAATCAGCCGGGTATTAGGGTTCTTCCTAAGGGAAAAGCCGTGAAAGCAGCCATGTTGTGGCACTTCTGCACTCCCTTTGGGATGCCTTTGGCAGATGAAGTAAGCCTGGAACTCAGGGCTTCCTGGTTAAAGAAATCCAAGCCCTAGGCTGAACCCTAACCCTAACCCTAGGCAGATAAATCAGCCTAGGTATAGGGATGGTGCCAAGGAAAAAGCTGTGAAAGCTGCCATGTTGTTGCACTTTTGTACTCCCCTTGGGATGCCTTGAACAGCTGCAGTGTGCCTGGAGCCCAGGGCTTCCTAGTTTTAAACATCCTAGCCCTAGGCCTAAGCCTAACAGTAACCCTGGGAAGGGAAATCAGCCTGGTGTTAGGCTTCTTGCCAAGGAAAAAGCCGTGAAAGCAGCCATGTTGTGGCACTTTTGCACTCCCTTTGGGATGCCTTTCACAGCTGCAGTGTGCCTGGAACTCAGGGCTTCCTGATTTTAAAAATCCTAGCCCTAGGCCGAACCCCAGCCCTAAGACGAGAAAGGCAAATCAGCCAGGAATTAGGCATGTCCCCAAGGAAAAAGCTGTGGAGGCAGGCATGTTGTGGTACTTTTGCGCTCTTCTTGGCTAGTCCTTCGCAGCTGCTGTGTTCTTGGAACTCAGGGCTTTCTGGTTAATAGAACCCTTACCCTAGGCGTAACTCAAACCTTAACCCTAGGAAGGAAAATCAGCCTATGGTTCGGGATGGTCTCATGGAAATATCAGTGGTGGCAGCCAAGTTGAGTCACTTTTGCGCTCCCCTTGGGATGCCTTTCGCAGCTGCAGTGTGCCTGGAGCCCAGGGCTTCCTGGTTTTAAAAGTCCTTGGCCTAAGCCTAACAGTAACCCTAGGAAGGTAAATCAGCCGGGTATTAGGGTTCTTCCTAAGGGAAAAGCCGTGAAAGCAGCCATGTTGTGGCACTTCTGCACTCCCTTTGGGATGCCTTTGGCAGATGAAGTAAGCCTGGAACTCAGGGCTTCCTGGTTAAAGAAATCCAAGCCCTAGGCTGAAGCCTAACCCTAACCCTAGGCAGATAAATCAGCCTAGGTATAGGGATGGTGCCAAGGAAAAAGCTGTGAAAGCTGCCATGTTGTTGCACTTTTGTACTCCCCTTGGGATGCCTTGAACAGCTGCAGTGTGCCTGGAGCTAAGGGCTTCCTAGTTTCAAAAATCCTAGCCCTAGGCCTAAGCCTAACAGTAACCCTGGGAAGGTAAATCAGCCTGGTGTTAGGCTTCTTGCCAAGGAAAAAGCCGTGAAAGCAGCCATGTTGTGGCACTTTTGCACTCCCTTTGGGATGCCTTTGGCAGATGAAGTAAACCTGGAACTCAGGGCTTCCTGGTTAAAGTAATCCAAGCCCTAGGCTGAACCCTAACCCTAACCCTAGGCAGATAAATCAGCCTAGGTATAGGGATGGTGCCAAGGAAAAAGCTGTGAAAGCTGCCATGTTGTTGCACTTTTGTACTCCCCTTGGGATGCCTTGAACAGCTGTAGTGTGCCTGGAGCCCAGGGCTTCCTAGTTTTAAAAATCCTAGCCCTAGGCCTAAGCCTAACAGTAACCCTGGGAAGGTAAATCAGCCTGGTGTTAGGCTTCTTGCCAAGGAAAAAGCCGTGAAAGCAGCCATGTTGTGGCACTTTTGCACTCCCTTTTGGATGCCTTTCACAGTTCCAGTGTGCCTGGAACTCAGGGCTTCCTGATTTTAAAAATCCTAGCCCTAGGCCGAACCCCAACCCTAAGACGAGAAAGGCAAATCAGCCAGGAATTAGGCATGTCCCCAAGGAAAAAGCTGTGGAGGCAGGCATGTTGTGGTACTTTTGCGCTCTTCTTGGCTAGTCCTTCGCAGCTGCTGTGTTCTTGGAACTCAGGGCTTTCTGGTTAATAGAGCCCTTACCCTAGGCGTAACTCAAACCTTAAGCCTAGGAAGGAAAATCAGCCTATGGTTCGGGATGGTCTCATGGAAATATCAGTGGTGGCAGCCAAGTTGAGTCACTTTTGCGCTCCCCTTGGGATGCCTTTCGCAGCTGCAGTGTGCCTGGAGCCCAGGGCTTCCTGGTTTTAAAAGTCCTAGGCCTAAGCCTAACAGTAACCCTAGGAAGGTAAATCAGCCGGGTATTAGGGTTCTTCCTAAGGGAAAAGCCGTGAAAGCAGCCATGTTGTGGCACTTCTGCACTCCCTTTGGGATGCCTTTGGCAGATGAAGTAAGCCTGGAACTCAGGGCTTCCTGGTTAAAGAAATCCAAGCCCTAGGCTGAAGCCTAACCCTAACCCTAGGCAGATAAATCAGCCTAGGTATAGGGATGGTGCCAAGGAAAAAGCTGTGAAAGCTGCCATGTTGTTGCACTTTTGTACTCCCCTTGGGATGCCTTGAACAGCTGCAGTGTGCCTGGAGCTAAGGGCTTCCTAGTTTCAAAAATCCTAGCCCTAGGCCTAAGCCTAACAGTAACCCTGGGAAGGTAAATCAGCCTGGTGTTAGGCTTCTTGCCAAGGAAAAAGCCGTGAAAGCAGCCATGTTGTGGCACTTTTGCACTCCCTTTGGGATGCCTTTGGCAGATGAAGTAAGCCTGGAACTCAGGGCTTCCTGGTTAAAGAAATCCAAGCCCTAGGCTGAACCCTAACCCTAACCCTAGGCAGATAAATCAGCCTAGGTATAGGGATGGTGCCAAGGAAAAAGCTGTGAAAGCTGCCATGTTGTTGCACTTTTGTACTCCCCTTGGGATGCCTTGAACAGCTGCAGTGTGCCTGGAGCCCAGGGCTTCCTAGTTTCAAAAATCCTAGCCCTAGGCCTAAGCCTAACAGTAACCCTGGGAAGGGAAATCAGCCTGGTGTTAGGCTTCTTTCCAAGGAAAAAGCCATGAAAGCAGCCATGTTGTGGCACTTTTGCACTCCCTTTTGGATGCCTTTCACAGCTCCAGTGTGCCTGGAACTCAGGGCTTCCTGATTTTAAAAATCCTAGCCCTAGGCCGAACCCCAACCCTAAGACGAGAAAGGCAAATCAGCCAGGAATTAGGCATGTCCCCAAGGAAAAAGCTGTGGAGGCAGGCATGTTGTGCTACTTTTGCGCTCTTCTTGGCTAGTCCTTCGCAGCTGCTGTGTTCTTGGAACTCAGGGCTTTCTGGTTAATAGAGCCCTTACCCTAGGAGTAACTCAAACCTTAAGCCTAGGAAGGAAAATCAGCCTATGGTTCGGGATGGTCTCATGGAAATATAAGTGGTGGCAGCCAAGTTGCGTCACTTTTGCGCTCCCCTTGGGATGCCTTTCGCAGCTGCAGTGTGCCTGGAGCCCAGGGCTTCCTGGTTTTAAAAGTCCTAGGCCTAAGCCGAACAGTAACCCTAGGAAGGTAAATCAGCCGGGTATTAGGGTTCTTCCTAAGGGAAAAGCCGTGAAAGCAGCCATGTTGTGGCACTTCTGCACTCCCTTTGGGATGCCTTTGGCAGATGAAGTAAGCCTGGAACTCAGGGCTTCCTGGTTAAAGAAATCCAAGCCCTAGGCTGAACCCTAACCCTAACCCTAGGCAGATAAATCAGCCTAGGTATAGGGATGGTGCCAAGGAAAAAGCTGTGAAAGCTGCCATGTTGTTGCACTTTTGTACTCCCCTTGGGATGCCTTGAACAGCTGCAGTGTGCCTGGAGCCCAGGGCTTCCTAGTTTCAAAAATCCTAGCCCTAGGCCTAAGCCTAACAGTAACCCTGGGAAGGGAAATCAGCCTGGTGTTAGGCTTCTTGCCAAGGAAAAAGCCGTTAAAGCAGCCATGTTGTGGCACTTTTGCACTCCCTTTTGGATGCCTTTCACAGCTCCAGTGTGCCTGGAACTCAGGGCTTCCTGATTTTAAAAATCCTAGCCCTAGGCCGAACCCCAACCCTAAGACGAGAAAGGCAAATCAGCCAGGAATTAGGCATGTCCCCAAGGAAAAAGCTGTGGAGGCAGGAATGTTGTGCTACTTTTGCGCTCTTCTTGGCTAGTCCTTCGCAGCTGCTGTGTTCTTGAAACTCAGGGCTTTCTGGTTAATAGAACCCTTACCCTAGGCGTAACTCAAACCTTAAGCCTAGGAAGGAAAATCAGCCTATGGTTCGGGATGGTCTCATGGAAATATCAGTGGTGGCAGCCAAGTTGCGTCACTTTTGCGCTCCCCTTGGGATGCCTTTCGCAGCTGCAGTGTGCCTGGAGCCCAGGGCTTCCTGGTTTTAAAAGTCCTTGGCCTAAGCCTAACAGTAACCCTAGGAAGGTAAATCAGCCGGGTATTAGGGTTCTTCCTAAGGGAAAAGCCGTGAAAGCAGCCATGTTGTGGCACTTCTGCACTCCCTTTGGGATGCCTTTGGCAGATGAAGTAAGCCTGGAACTCAGGGCTTCCTGGTTAAAGAAATCCAAGCCCTAGGCTGAACCCTAACCCTAACCCTAGGCAGATAAATCAGCCTAGGTATAGGGATGGTGCCAAGGAAAAAGCTGTGAAAGCTGCCATGTTGTTGCACTTTTGTACTCCCCTTGGGATGCCTTGAACAGCTGCAGTGTGCCTGGAGCCCAGGGCTTCCTAGTTTCAAAATTCCTAGCCCTAGGCCTAAGCCTAACAGTAACCCTGGGAAGGGAAATCAGCCTGGTGTTAGGCTTCTTGCCAAGGAAAAAGCCATGAAAGCAGCCATGTTGTGGCACTTTTGCACTCCCTTTTGGATGCCTTTCACAGCTCCAGTGTGCCTGGAACTCAGGGCTTCCTGATTTTAAAAATCCTAGCCCTAGGCCGAACCCCAACCCTAAGACGAGAAAGGCAAATCAGCCAGGAATTAGGCATGTCCCCAAGGAAAAAGCTGTGGAGGCAGGCATGTTGTGGTACTTTTGCGCTCTTCTTGGCTAGTCCTTCGCAGCTGCTGTGTTCTTGGAACTCAGGGCTTTCTGGTTAATAGAGCCCTTACCCTAGGCGTAACTCAAACCTTAAGCCTAGGAAGGAAAATCAGCCTATGGTTCGGGATGGTCTCATGGAAATATCAGTGGTGGCAGCCAAGTTGCGTCACTTTTGCGCTCCCCTTGGGATGCCTTTCGCAGCTGCAGTGTGCCTGGAGCCCAGGGCTTCCTGGTTTTAAAAGTCCTAGGCCTAAGCCTAACAGTAACCCTAGGAAGGTAAATCAGCCGGGTATTAGGGTTCTTCCTAAGGGAAAAGCCGTGAAAGCAGCCATGTTGTGGCACTTCTGCACTCCCTTTGGGATGCCTTTGGCAGATGAAGTAAGCCTGGAACTCAGGGCTTCCTGGTTAAAGAAATCCAAGCCCTAGGCTGAACCCTAACCCTAACCCTAGGCAGATAAATCAGCCTAGGTATAGGGATGGTGCCAAGGAAAAAGCTGTGAAAGCTGCCATGTTGTTGCACTTTTGTACTCCCCTTGGGATGCCTTGAACAGCTGCAGTGTGCCTGGAGCCCAGGGCTTCCTAGTTTTAAAAATCCTAGCCCTAGGCCTAAGCCTAACAGTAACCCTGGGAAGGTAATTCAGCCTGGTGTTAGGCTTCTTGCCAAGGAAAAAGCCGTGAAAGCAGCCATGTTGTGGCACTTTTGCACTCCCTTTTGGATGCCTTTCACAGCTCCAGTGTGCCTGGAACTCAGGGCTTCCTGATTTTAAAAATCCTAGCCCTAGGCCGAACCCCAACCCTATGACGAGAAAGGCAAATCAGCCAGGAATTAGGCATGTCCCCAAGGAAAAAGCTGTGGAGGCAGGAATGTTGTGCTACTTTTGCGCTCTTCTTGGCTAGTCCTTCGCAGCTGCTGTGTTCTTGAAACTCAGGGCTTTCTGGTTAATAGAACCCTTACCCTAGGCGTAACTCAAACCTTAAGCCTAGGAAGGAAAATCAGCCTATGGTTCGGGATGCTCTCATGGAAATATCAGTGGTGGCAGCCAAGTTGCGTCACTTTTGCGCTCCCCTTGGGATGCCTTTCGCAGCTGCAGTGTGCCTGGAGCCCAGGGCTTCCTGGTTTTAAAAGTCCTTGGCCTAAGCCTAACAGTAACCCTAGGAAGGTAAATCAGCCGGGTATTAGGGTTCTTCCTAAGGGAAAAGCCGTGAAAGCAGCCATGTTGTGGCACTTCTGCACTCCCTTTGGGATGCCTTTGGCAGATGAAGTAAGCCTGGAACTCAGGGCTTTCTGGTTAAAGTAATCCAAGCCCTAGGCTGAACCCTAACCCTAACCCTAGGCAGATAAATCAGCCTAGGTATAGGGATGGTGCCAAGGAAAAAGCTGTGAAAGCTGCCATGTTGTTGCACTTTTGTACTCCCCTTGGGATGCCTTGAACAGCTGCAGTGTGCCTGGAGCCCAGGGCTTCCTAGTTTTAAAAATCCTAGCCCTAGGCCTAAGCCTAACAGAAACCCTGGGAAGGTAAATCAGCCTGGTGTTAGGCTTCTTGCCAAGGAAAAAGCCGTGAAAGCAGCCATGTTGTGGCACTTTTGCACTCCCTTTTGGATGCCTTTCACAGCTCCAGTGTGCCTGGAACTCAGGGCTTCCTGATTTTAAAAATCCTAGCCCTAGGCCGAACCCCAACCCTAAGACGAGAAAGGCAAATCAGCCAGGAATTAGGCATGTCCCCAAGGAAAAAGCTGTGGAGGCAGGCATGTTGTGCTACTTTTGCGCTCTTCTTGGCTAGTCCTTCGCAGCTGCTGTGTTCTTGGAACTCAGGGCTTTCTGGTTAATAGAGCCCTTACCCTAGGCGTAACTCAAACCTTAAGCCTAGGAAGGAAAATCAGCCTATGGTTCGGGATGGTCTCATGGAAATATCAGTGGTGGCAGCCAAGTTGCGTCACTTTTGCGCTCCCCTTGGGATGCCTTTCGCAGCTGCAGTGTGCCTGGAGCCCAGGGCTTCCTGATTTTAAAAGTCCTAGGCCTAAGCCTAACAGTAACCCTAGGAAGGTAAATCAGCCGGGTATTAGGGTTCTTCCTAAGGGAAAAGCCGTGAAAGCAGCCATGTTGTGGCACTTCTGCACTCCCTTTGGGATGCCTTTGGCAGATGAAGTAAGCCTGGAACTCAGGGCTTCCTGGTTAAAGAAATCCAAGCCCTAGGCTGAAGCCTAACCCTAACCCTAGGCAGATAAATCAGCCTAGGTATAGGGATGGTGCCAAGGAAAAAGCTGTGAAAGCTGCCATGTTGTTGCACTTTTGTACTCCCCTTGGGATGCCTTGAACAGCTGCAGTGTGCCTGGAGCCCAGGGCTTCCTAGTTTTAAAAATCCTAGCCCTAGGCCTAAGCCTAACAGTAACCCTGGGAAGGTAAATCAGCCTGGTGTTAGGCTTCTTGCCAAGGAAAAAGCCGTGAAAGCAGCCATGTTGTGGCACTTTTGCACTCCCTTTGGGATGCCTTTCACAGCTGCAGTGTGCCTGGAACTCAGGGCTTCCTGATTTTAAAAATCCTAGCCCTAGGCCGAACCCCAGCCCTAAGACGAGAAAGGCAAATCAGCCAGGAATTAGGCATGTCCCCAAGGAAAAAGCTGTGGAGGCAGGCATGTTGTGGTACTTTTGCGCTCTTCTTGGCTAGTCCTTCGCAGCTGCTGTGTTCTTGGAACTCAGGGCTTTCTGGTTAATAGAACCCTTACCCTAGGCGTAACTCAAACCTTAACCCTAGGAAGGAAAATCAGCCTATGGTTCGGGATGGTCTCATGGAAATATCAGTGGTGGCAGCCAAGTTGAGTCACTTTTGCGCTCCCCTTGGGATGCCTTTCGCAGCTGCAGTGTGCCTGGAGCCCAGGGCTTCCTGGTTTTAAAAGTCCTTGGCCTAAGCCTAACAGTAACCCTAGGAAGGTAAATCAGCCGGGTATTAGGGTTCTTCCTAAGGGAAAAGCCGTGAAAGCAGCCATGTTGTGGCACTTCTGCACTCCCTTTGGGATGCCTTTGGCAGATGAAGTAAGCCTGAAACTCAGGGCTTCCTGGTTAAAGAAATCCAAGCCCTAGGCTGAACCCTAACCCTAACCCTAGGCAGATAAATCAGCCTAGGTATAGGGATGGTGCCAAGGAAAAAGCTGTGAAAGCTGCCATGTTGTTGCACTTTTGTACTCCCCTTGGGATGCCTTGAACAGCTGCAGTGTGCCTGGAGCTAAGGGCTTCCTAGTTTCAAAAATCCTAGCCCTAGGCCTAAGCCTAACAGTAACCCTGGGAAGGTAAATCAGCCTGGTGTTAGGCTTCTTGCCAAGGAAAAAGCCGTGAAAGCAGCCATGTTGTGGCAATTTTGCACTCCCTTTGGGATGCCTTTGGCAGATGAAGTAAACCTGGAACTCAGGGCTTCCTGGTTAAAGTAATCCAAGCCCTAGGCTGAACCCTAACCCTAACCCTAGGCAGATAAATCAGCCTAGGTATAGGGATGGTGCCAAGGAAAAAGCTGTGAAAGCTGCCATGTTGTTGCACTTTTGTACTCCCCTTGGGATGCCTTGAACAGCTGCAGTGTGCCTGGAGCCCAGGGCTTCCTAGTTTCAAAAATCCTAGCCCTAGGCCTAAGCCTAACAGTAACCCTGGGAAGGTAAATCAGCCTGGTGTTAGGCTTCTTGCCAAGGAAAAAGCCGTGAAAGCAGCCATGTTGTGGCACTTTTGCACTCCCTTTTGGATGCCTTTCACAGCTGCAGTGTGCCTGGAACTCAGGGCTTCCTGATTTTAAAAATCCTAGCCCTAGGCCGAACCCCAACCCTAAGACGAGAAAGGCAAATCAGCCAGGAATTAGGCATGTCCCCAAGGAAAAAGCTGTGGAGGCAGGCATGTTGTGCTACTTTTGCGCTCTTCTTGGCTAGTCCTTCGCAGCTGCTGTGTTCTTGGAACTCAGGGCTTTCTGGTTAATAGAGCCCTTACCCTAGGCGTAACTCAAACCTTAACCCTAGGAAGGAAAATCAGCCTATGGTTCGGGATGGTCTCATGGAAATATCAGTGGTGGCAGCCAAGTTGCGTCACTTTTGCGCTCCCCTTGGGATGCCTTTCGCAGCTGCAGTGTGCCTGGAGCCCAGGGCTTCCTGGTTTTAAAAGTCCTAGGCCTAAGCCTAACAGTAACCCTAGGAAGGTAAATCAGCCGGGTATTAGGGTTCTTCCTAAGGGAAAAGCCGTGAAAGCAGCCATGTTGTGGCACTTCTGCACTCCCTTTGGGATGCCTTTGGCAGATGAAGTAAGCCTGGAACTCAGGGCTTCCTGGTTAAAGAAATCCAAGCCCTAGGCTGAACCCTAACCCTAACCCTAGGCAGATAAATCAGCCTAGGTATAGGGATGGTGCCAAGGAAAAAGCTGTGAAAGCTGCCATGTTGTTGCACTTTTGTACTCCCCTTGGGATGCCTTGAACAGCTGCAGTGTGCCTGGAGCCCAGGGCTTCCTAGTTTTAAAAATCCTAGCCCTAGGCCTAAGCCTAACAGTAACCCTGGGAAGGTAAATCAGCCTGGTGTTAGGCTTCTTGCCAAGGAAAAAGCCGTGAAAGCAGCCATGTTGTGGCACTTTTGCACTCCCTTTTGGATGCCTTTCACAGCTCCAGTGTGCCTGGAACTCAGGGCTTCCTGATTTTAAAAATCCTAGCCCTAGGCCGAACCCCAACCCTAAGACGAGAAAGGCAAATCAGCCAGGAATTAGGCATGTCCCCAAGGAAAAAGCTGTGGAGGCAGGCATGTTGTGCTACTTTTGCGCTCTTCTTGGCTAGTCCTTCGCAGCTGCTGTGTTCTTGGAACTCAGGGCTTTCTGGTTAATAGAGCCCTTACCCTAGGCGTAACTCAAACCTTAAGCCTAGGAAGGAAAATCAGCCTATGGTTCGGGATGGTCTCATGGAAATATCAGTGGTGGCAGCCAAGTTGCGTCACTTTTGCGCTCCCCTTGGGATGCCTTTCGCAGCTGCAGTGTGCCTGGAGCCCAGGGCTTCCTGGTTTTAAAAGTCCTAGGCCTAAGCCTAACAGTAACCCTAGGAAGGTAAATCAGCCGGGTATTAGGGTTCTTCCTAAGGGAAAAGCCGTGAAAGCAGCCATGTTGTGGCACTTTTGCACTCCCTTTGGGATGCCTTTGGCAGATGAAGTAAGCCTGGAACTCAGGGCTTCCTGGTTAAAGAAATCCAAGCCCTAGGCTGAAGCCTAACCCTAACCCTAGGCAGATAAATCAGCCTAGGTATAGGGATGGTGCCAAGGAAAAAGCTGTGAAAGCTGCCATGTTGTTGCACTTTTGTACTCCCCTTGGGATGCCTTGAACAGCTGCAGTGTGCCTGGAGCCCAGGGCTTCCTAGTTTCAAAAATCCTAGCCCTAGGCCTAAGCCTAACAGTAACCCTGGGAAGGTAAATCAGCCTGGTGTTAGGCTTCTTGCCAAGGAAAAAGCCGTGAAAGCAGCCATGTTGTGGCACTTTTGCACTCCCTTTTGGATGCCTTTCACAGCTCCAGTGTGCCTGGAACTCAGGGCTTCCTGATTTTAAAAATCCTAGCCCTAGGCCGAACCCCAACCCTAAGACGAGAAAGGCAAATCAGCCAGGAATTAGGCATGTCCCCAAGGAAAAAGCTGTGGAGGCAGGCATGTTGTGCTACTTTTGCGCTCTTCTTGGCTAGTCCTTCGCAGCTGCTGTGTTCTTGGAACTCAGGGCTTTCTGGTTAATAGAACCCTTACCCTAGGCGTAACTCAAACCTTAAGCCTAGGAAGGAAAATCAGCCTATGGTTCGGGATGGTCTCATGGAAATATCAGTGGTGGCAGCCAAGTTGCGTCACTTTTGCGCTCCCCTTGGGATGCCTTTCGCAGCTGCAGTGTGCCTGGAGCCCAGGGCTTCCTGGTTCTAAAAGTCCTTGGCCTAAGCCTAACAGTAACCCTCGGAAGGTAAATCAGCCGGGTATTAGGGTTCTTCCTAAGGGAAAAGCCATGAAAGCAGCCATGTTGTGGCACTTCTGCACTCCCTTTGGGATGCCTTTGGCAGATGAAGTAAGCCTGGAACTCAGGGCTTCCTGGTTAAAGAAATCCAAGCCCTAGGCTGAACCCTAACCCTAACCCTAGGCAGATAAATCAGCCTAGGTATAGGGATGGTGCCAAGGAAAAAGCTGTGAAAGCTGCCATGTTGTTGCACTTTTGTACTCCCCTTGGGATGCCTTGAACAGCTGCAGTGTGCCTGGAGCGAAGAGCTTCCTAGTTTTAAAAATCCTAGCCCTAGGCCTAAGCCTAACAGTAACCCTGGGAAGGTAAATCAGCCTGGTGTTAGGCTTCTTGCCAAGGAAAAAGCCGTGAAAGCAGCCATGTTGTGGCACTTTTGCACTCCCTTTTGGATGCCTTTCACAGCTCCAGTGTGCCTGGAACTCAGGGCTTCCTGATTTTAAAAATCCTAGCCCTAGGCCGAACCCCAACCCTAAGACGAGAAAGGCAAATCAGCCAGGAATTAGGCATGTCCCCAAGGAAAAAGCTGTGGAGGCAGGCATGTTGTGGTACTTTTGCGCTCTTCTTGGCTAGTCCTTCGCAGCTGCTGTGTTCTTGGAACTCAGGGCTTTCTGGTTAATAGAGCCCTTACCCTAGGCGTAACTCAAACCTTAAGCCTAGGAAGGAAAATCAGCCTATGGTTCGGGATGGTCTCATGGAAATATCAGTGGTGGCAGCCAAGTTGCGTCACTTTTGCGCTCCCCTTGGGATGCCTTTCGCAGCTGCAGTGTGCCTGGAGCCCAGGGCTTCCTGGTTTTAAAAGTCCTAGGCCTAAGCCTAACAGTAACCCTAGGAAGGTAAATCAGCCGGGTATTAGGGTTCTTCCTAAGGGAAAAGCCGTGAAAGCAGCCATGTTGTGGCACTTCTGCACTCCCTTTGGGATGCCTTTGGCAGATGAAGTAAGCCTGGAACTCAGGGCTTCCTGGTTAAAGTAATCCAAGCCCTAGGCTGAACCCTAACCCTAACCCTAGGCAGATAAATCAGCCTAGGTATAGGGATGGTGCCAAGGAAAAAGCTGTGAAAGCTGCCATGTTGTTGCACTTTTGTACTCCCCTTGGGATGCCTTGAACAGCTGCAGTGTGCCTGGAGCCCAGGGCTTCCTAGTTTTAAAAATCCTAGCCCTAGGCCTAAGCCTAACAGTAACCCTGGGAAGGTAAATCAGCCTGGTGTTAGGCTTCTTGCCAAGGAAAAAGCCGTGAAAGCAGCCATGTTGTGGCACTTTTGCACTCCCTTTTGGATGCCTTTCACAGTTCCAGTGTGCCTGGAACTCAGGGCTTCCTGATTTTAAAAATCCTAGCCCTAGGCCGAACCCCAACACTAAGACGAGAAAGGCAAATCAGCCAGGAATTAGGCATGTCCCCAAGGAAAAAGCTGTGGAGGCAGGCATGTTGTGGTACTTTTGCGCTCTTCTTGGCTAGTCCTTCGCAGCTGCTGTGTTCTTGGAACTCAGGGCTTTCTGGTTAATAGAGCCCTTACCCTAGGCGTAACTCAAACCTTAAGCCTAGGAAGGAAAATCAGCCTATGGTTCGGGATGGTCTCATGGAAATATCAGTGGTGGCAGCCAAGTTGAGTCACTTTTGCGCTCCCCTTGGGATGCCTTTCGCAGCTGCAGTGTGCCTGGAGCCCAGGGCTTCCTGGTTTTAAAAGTCCTAGGCCTAAGCCTAACAGTAACCCTAGGAAGGTAAATCAGCCGGGTATTAGGGTTCTTCCTAAGGGAAAAGCCGTGAAAGCAGCCATGTTGTGGCACTTCTGCACTCCCTTTGGGATGCCTTTGGCAGATGAAGTAAGCCTGGAACTCAGGGCTTCCTGGTTAAAGAAATCCAAGCCCTAGGCTGAACCCTAACCCTACCCCTAACCCTAGGCAGATAAATCAGCCTAGGTATAGGGATGGTGCCAAGGAAAAAGCTGTGAAAGCTGCCATGTTGTTGCACTTTTGTACTCCCCTTGGGATGCCTTGAACAGCTGCAGTGTGCCTGGAGCCCAGGGCTTCCTAGTTTCAAAAATCCTAGCCCTAGGCCTAAGCCTAACAGTAACCCTGGGAAGGTAAATCAGCCTGGTGTTAGGCTTCTTGCCAAGGAAAAAGCCGTGAAAGCAGCCATGTTGTGGCACTTTTGCACTCCCTTTGGGATGCCTTTGGCAGATGAAGTAAACCTGGAACTCAGGGCTTCCTGGTTAAAGTAATCCAAGCCCTAGGCTGAACCCTAACCCTAACCCTAGGCAGATAAATCAGCCTAGGTATAGGGATGGTGCCAAGGAAAAAGCTGTGAAAGCTGCCATGTTGTTGCACTTTTGTACTCCCCTTGGGATGCCTTGAACAGCTGCAGTGTGCCTGGAGCCCAGGGCTTCCTAGTTTTAAAAATCCTAGCCCTAGGCCTAAAGCCTAACAGTAACCCTGGGAAGGTAAATCAGCCTGGTGTTAGGCTTCTTGCCAAGGAAAAAGCCGTGAAAGCAGCCATGTTGTGGCACTTTTGCACTCCCTTTTGGATGCCTTTCACAGTTCCAGTGTGCCTGGAACTCAGGGCTTCCTGATTTTAAAAATCCTAGCCCTAGGCCGAACCCCAACCCTAAGATGAGAAAGGCAAATCAGCCAGGAATTAGGCATGTCCCCAAGGAAAAAGCTGTGGAGGCAGGCATGTTGTGCTACTTTTGCGCTCTTCTTGGCTAGTCCTTCGCAGCTGCTGTGTTCTTGGAACTCAGGGCTTTCTGGTTAATAGACCCTTACCCTAGGCGTAACTCAAACCTTAAGCCTAGGAAGGAAAATCAGCCTATGGTTCGGGATGGTCTCATGGAAATATCAGTGGTGGCAGCCAAGTTGCGTCACTTTTGCGCTCCCCTTGGGATGCCTTTCGCAGCTGCAGTGTGCCTGGAGCCCAGGGCTTCCTGGTTTTAAAAGTCCTAGGCCTAAGCCTAACAGTAACCCTAGGAAGGTAAATCAGCCGGGTATTAGGGTTCTTCCTAAGGGAAAAGCCGTGAAAGCAGCCATGTTGTGGCACTTCTGCACTCCCTTTGGGATGCCTTTGGCAGATGAAGTAAGCCTGGAACTCAGGGCTTCCTGGTTAAAGAAATCCAAGCCCTAGGCTGAACCCTAACCCTAACCCTAGGCAGATAAATCAGCCTAGGTATAGGGATGGTGCCAAGGAAAAAGCTGTGAAAGCTGCCATGTTGTTGCACTTTTGTACTCCCCTTGGGATGCCTTGAACAGCTGCAGTGTGCCTGGAGCCCAGGGCTTCCTAGTTTCAAAAAGCCTAGCCCTGGGCCTAAGCCTAACAGTAACCCTGGGAAGGTAAATCAGCCTGCTGTTAGGCTTCTTGCCAAGGAAAAAGCCGTGAAAGCAGCCATGTTGTGGCACTTTTGCACTCCCTTTTGGATGCCTTTCACAGCTGCAGTGTGCCTGGAACTCAGGGCTTCCTGATTTTAAAAATCCTAGCCCTAGGCCGAACCCCAACCCTAAGACGAGAAAGGCAAATCAGCCAGGAATTAGGCATGTCCCCAAGGAAAAAGCTGTGGAGGCAGGCATGTTGTGCTACTTTTGCGCTCTTCTTGGCTAGTCCTTCGCAGCTGCTGTGTTCTTGGAACTCAGGGCTTTCTGGTTAATAGAGCCCTTACTCTAGGCGTAACTCAAACCTTAAGCCTAGGAAGGAAAATCAGCCTATGGTTCGGGATGGTCTCATGGAAATATCAGTGGTGGCAGCCAAGTTGCGTCACTTTTGCGCTCCCCTTGGGATGCCTTTCGCAGCTGCAGTGTGCCTGGAGCCCAGGGCTTCCTGGTTTTAAAAGTCCTAGGCCTAAGCCTAACAGTAACCCTAGGAAGGTAAATCAGCCGGGTATTAGGGTTCTTCGTAAGGGAAAAGCCATGAAAGCAGCCATGTTGTGGCACTTCTGCACTCCCTTTGGGATGCCTTTGGCAGATGAAGTAAGCCTGGAACTCAGGGCTTCCTGGTTAAAGAAATCCAAGCCCTAGGCTGAACCCTAACCCTAACCCTAGGCAGATAAATCAGCCTAGGTATAGGGATGGTGCCAAGGAAAAAGCTGTGAAAGCTGCCATGTTGTTGCACTTTTGTACTCCCCTTGGGATGCCTTGAACAGCTGCAGTGTGCCTGGAGCCCAGGGCTTCCTAGTTTCAAAAATCCTAGCCCTAGGCCTAAGCCTAACAGTAACCCTGGGAAGGTAAATCAGCCTGGTGTTAGGCTTCTTGCCAAGGAAAAAGCCGTGAAAGCAGCCATGTTGTGGCACTTTTGCACTCCCTTTTGGATGCCTTTCACAGCTCCAGTGTGCCTGGAACTCAGGGCTTCCTGATTTTAAAAATCCTAGCCCTAGGCCGAACCCCAGCCCTAAGACGAGAAAGGCAAATCAGCCAGGAATTAGGCATGTCCCCAAGGAAAAAGCTGTGGATGCAGGCATGTTGTGCTACTTTTGCGCTCTTCTTGGCTAGTCCTTCGCAGCTGCTGTGTTCTTGGAACTCAGGGCTTTCTGGTTAATAGAGCCCTTACCCTAGGCGTAACTCAAACCTTAACCCTAGGAAGGAAAATCAGCCTATGGTTCGGGATGGTCTCATGGAAATATCAGTGGTGGCAGCCAAGTTGAGTCACTTTTGCGCTCCCCTTGGGATGCCTTTCGCAGCTGCAGTGTGCCTGGAGCCCAGGGCTTCCTGGTTTTAAAAGTCCTAGGCCTAAGCCTAACAGTAACCCTAGGAAGGTAAATCAGCCGGGTATTAGGGTTCTTCCTAAGGGAAAAGCCGTGAAAGCAGCCATGTTGTGGCACTTCTGCACTCCCTTTGGGATGCCTTTGGCAGATGAAGTAAGCCTGGAACTCAGGGCTTCCTGGTTAAAGAAATCCAAGCCCTAGGCTGAAGCCTAACCCTAACCCTAGGCAGATAAATCAGCCTAGGTATAGGGATGGTGCCAAGGAAAAAGCTGTGAAAGCTGCCATGTTGTTGCACTTTTGTACTCCCCTTGGGATGCCTTGAACAGCTGCAGTGTGCCTGGAGCCCAGGGCTTCCTAGTTTCAAAAATCCTAGCCCTAGGCCTAAGCCTAACAGTAACCCTGGGAAGGTAAATCAGCCTGGTGTTAGGCTTCTTGCCAAGGAAAAAGCCGTGAAAGCAGCCATGTTGTGGCACTTTTGCACTCCCTTTTGGATGCCTTTCACAGCTCCAGTGTGCCTGGAACTCAGGGCTTCCTGATTTTAAAAATCCTAGCCCTAGGCCGAACCCCAACCCTAAGACGAGAAAGGCAAATCAGCCAGGAATTAGGCATGTCCCCAAGGAAAAAGCTGTGGAGGCAGGCATGTTGTGCTACTTTTGCGCTCTTCTTGGCTAGTCCTTCGCAGCTGCTGTGTTCTTGGAACTCAGGGCTTTCTGGTTAATAGAGCCCTTACCCTAGGCGTAACTCAAACCTTAAGCCTAGGAAGGAAAATCAGCCTATGGTTCGGGATGGTCTCATGGAAATATCAGTGGTGGCAGCCAAGTTGCGTCACTTTTGCGCTCCCCTTGGGATGCCTTTCGCAGCTGCAGTGTGCCTGGAGCCCAGGGCTTCCTGGTTTTAAAAGTCCTAGGCCTAAGCCTAACAGTAACCCTAGGAAGGTAAATCAGCCGGGTATTAGGGTTCTTCCTAAGGGAAAAGCCGTGAAAGCAGCCATGTTGTGGCACTTCTGCACTCCCTTTGGGATGCCTTTGGCAGATGAAGTAAGCCTGGAACTCAGGGCTTCCTGGTTAAAGAAATCCAAGCCCTAGGCTGAACCCTAACCCTAACCCTAGGCAGATAAATCAGCCTAGGTATAGGGATGGTGCCAAGGAAAAAGCTGTGAAAGCTGCCATGTTGTTGCACTTTTGTACTCCCCTTGGGATGCCTTGAACAGCTGCAGTGTGCCTGGAGCCCAGGGCTTCCTAGTTTCAAAAAGCCTAGCCCTGGGCCTAAGCCTAACAGTAACCCTGGGAAGGTAAATCAGCCTGGTGTTAGGCTTCTTGCCAAGGAAAAAGCCGTGAAAGCAGCCATGTTGTGGCACTTTTGCACTCCCTTTTGGATGCCTTTCACAGCTCCAGTGTGCCTGGAACTCAGGGCTTCCTGATTTTAAAAATCCTAGCCCTAGGCCGAACCCCAACCCTAAGACGAGAAAGGCAAATCAGCCAGGAATTAGGCATGTCCCCAAGGAAAAAGCTGTGGAGGCAGGCATGTTGTGCTACTTTTGCGCTCTTCTTGGCTAGTCCTTCGCAGCTGCTGTGTTCTTGGAACTCAGGGCTTTCTGGTTAATAGAGCCCTTACTCTAGGCGTAACTCAAACCTTAAGCCTAGGAAGGAAAATCAGCCTATGGTTCGGGATGGTCTCATGGAAATATCAGTGGTGGCAGCCAAGTTGCGTCACTTTTGCGCTCCCCTTGGGATGCCTTTCGCAGCTGCAGTGTGCCTGGAGCCCAGGGCTTCCTGGTTTTAAAAGTCCTAGGCCTAAGCCTAACAGTAACCCTAGGAAGGTAAATCAGCCGGGTATTAGGGTTCTTCGTAAGGGAAAAGCCGTGAAAGCAGCCATGTTGTGGCACTTCTGCACTCCCTTTGGGATGCCTTTGGCAGATGAAGTAAGCCTGGAACTCAGGGCTTCCTGGTTAAAGAAATCCAAGCCCTAGGCTGAACCCTAACCCTAACCCTAGGCAGATAAATCAGCCTAGGTATAGGGATGGTGCCAAGGAAAAAGCTGTGAAAGCTGCCATGTTGTTGCACTTTTGTACTCCCCTTGGGATGCCTTGAACAGCTGCAGTGTGCCTGGAGCGAAGAGCTTCCTAGTTTTAAAAATCCTAGCCCTAGGCCTAAGCCTAACAGTAACCCAGGGAAGGTCAATCAGCCTGGTGTTAGGCTTCTTGCCAAGGAAAAAGCCGTGAAAGCAGCCATGTTGTGGCACTTTTGCACTCCCTTTTGGATGCCTTTCACAGCTGCAGTGTGCCTGGAACTCAGGGCTTCCTGATTTTAAAAATCCTAGCCCTAGGCCGAACCCCAACCCTAAGACGAGAAAGGCAAATCAGCCAGGAATTAGGCATGTCCCCAAGGAAAAAGCTGTGGAGGCAGGCATGTTGTGCTACTTTTGCGCTCTTCTTGGCTAGTCCTTCGCAGCTGCTGTGTTCTTGGAACTCAGGGCTTTCTGGTTAATAGAGCCCTTACCCTAGGCGTAACTCAAACCTTAAGCCTAGGAAGGAAAATCAGCCTATGGTTCGGGATGGTCTCATGGAAATATCAGTGGTGGCAGCCAAGTTGCGTCACTTTTGCGCTCCCCTTGGGATGCCTTTCGCAGCTGCAGTGTGCCTGGAGCCCAGGGCTTCCTGGTTTTAAAAGTCCTAGGCCTAAGCCTAACAGTAACCCTAGGAAGGTAAATCAGCCGGGTATTAGGGTTCTTCCTAAGGGAAAAGCCGTGAAAGCAGCCATGTTGTGGCACTTCTGCACTCCCTTTGGGATGCCTTTGGCAGATGAAGTAAACCTGGAACTCAGGGCTTCCTGGTTAAAGTAATCCAAGCCCTAGTCTGAACCCTAACCCTAACCCTAGGCAGATAAATCAGCCTAGGTATAGGGATGGTGCCAAGGAAAAAGCTGTGAAAGCTGCCATGTTGTTGCACTTTTGTACTCCCATTGGGATGCCTTGAACAGCTGCAGTGTGCCTGGAGCCCAGGGCTTCCTAGTTTTAAAAATCCTAGCCCTAGGCCTAAGCCTAACAGTAACCCTGGGAAGGTAAATCAGCCTGGTGTTAGGCTTCTTGCCAAGGAAAAAGCCGTGAAAGCAGCCATGTTGTGGCACTTTTGCACTCCCTTTTGGATGCCTTTCACAGCTCCAGTGTGCCTGGAACTCAGGGCTTCCTGATTTTAAAAGTCCTAGCCCTAGGCCGAACCCCAACCCTAGGACGAGAAAGGCAAATCAGCCAGGAATTAGGCATGTCCCCAAGGAAAAAGCTGTGGAGGCAGGCATGTTGTGGTACTTTTGCGCTCTTCTTGGCTAGTCCTTCGCAGCTGCTGTGTTCTTGGAACTCAGTGCTTTCTGGTTAATAGAGCCCTTACCCTAGGCGTAACTCAAACCTTAACCCTAGGAAGGAAAATCAGCCTATGGTTCGGGATGGTCTCATGGAAATATCAGTGGTGGCAGCCAAGTTGAGACACTTTTGCGCTCCCCTTGGGATGCCTTTCGCAGCTGCAGTGTGCCTGGAGCCCAGGGCTTCCTGGTTTTAAAAGTCCTAGGCCTAAGCCTAACAGTAACCCTAGGAAGGTAAATCAGCCGGGTATTAGGGTTCTTCCTAAGGGAAAAGCCGTGAAAGCAGCCATGTTGTGGCACTTCTGCACTCCCTTTGGGATGCCTTTGGCAGATGAAGTAAGCCTGGAACTCAGGGCTTCCTGGTTAAAGAAATCCAAGCCCTAGGCTGAACCCTAACCCTAACCCTAGGCAGATAAATCAGCCTAGGTATAGGGATGGTGCCAAGGAAAAAGCTGTGAAAGCTGCCATGTTGTTGCACTTTTGTACTCCCCTTGGGATGCCTTGAACAGCTGCAGTGTGCCTGGAGCCCAGGGCTTCCTAGTTTCAAAAATCCTAGCCCTAGGCCTAAGCCTAACAGTAACCCTGGGAAGGTAAATCAGCCTGGTGTTAGGCTTCTTGCCAAGGAAAAAGCCGTGAAAGCAGCCATGTTGTGGCACTTTTGCACTCCCTTTGGGATGCCTTTGGCAGATGAAGTAAACCTGGAACTCAGGGCTTCCTGGTTAAAGTAATCCAAGCCCTAGTCTGAACCCTAACCCTAACCCTAGGCAGATAAATCAGCCTAGGTATAGGGATGGTGCCAAGGAAAAAGCTGTGAAAGCTGCCATGTTGTTGCACTTTTGTACTCCCATTGGGATGCCTTGAACAGCTGCAGTGTGCCTGGAGCCCAGGGCTTCCTAGTTTTAAAAATCCTAGCCCTAGGCCTAAGCCTAACAGTAACCCTGGGAAGGTAAATCAGCCTGGTGTTAGGCTTCTTGCCAAGGAAAAAGCCGTGAAAGCAGCCATGTTGTGGCACTTTTGCACTCCCTTTTGGATGCCTTTCACAGCTGCAGTGTGCCTGGAACTCAGGGCTTCCTGATTTTAAAAATCCTAGCCCTAGGCCGAACCCCAGCCCTAAGACGAGAAAGGCAAATCAGCCAGGAATTAGGCATGTCCCCAAGGAAAAAGCTGTGGAGGCAGGCATGTTGTGCTACTTTTGCGCTCTTCTTGGCTAGTCCTTCGCAGCTGCTGTGTTCTTGGAACTCAGTGCTTTCTGGTTAATAGAGCCCTTACCCTAGGCGTAACTCAAACCTTAACCCTAGGAAGGAAAATCAGCCTATGGTTCGGGATGGTCTCATGGAAATATCAGTGGTGGCAGCCAAGTTGAGACACTTTTGCGCTCCCCTTGGGATGCCTTTCGCAGCTGCAGTGTGCCTGGAGCCCAGGGCTTCCTGGTTTTAAAAGTCCTAGGCCTAAGCCTAACAGTAACCCTAGGAAGGTAAATCAGCCGGGTATTAGGGTTCTTCCTAAGGGAAAAGCCGTGAAAGCAGCCATGTTGTGGCACTTCTGCACTCCCTTTGGGATGCCTTTGGCAGATGAAGTAAGCCTGGAACTCAGGGCTTCCTGGTTAAAGAAATCCAAGCCCTAGCCTGAACGTTAACCCTAACCCTAGGCAGATAAATCAGCCTAGGTATAGGGATGGTGCCAAGGAAAAAGCTGTGAAAGCTGCCATGTTGTTGCACTTTTGTACTCCCCTTGGGATGCCTTGAACAGCTGCAGTGTGCCTGGAGCCCAGGGCTTCCTAGTTTTAAAAATCCTAGCCCTGGGCCTAAGCCTAACAGTAACCCTGGGAAGGTAAATCAGCCTGGTGTTAGGCTTCTTGCCAAGGAAAAAGCCGTGAAAGCAGCCACGTTGTGGCACTTTTGCACTCCCTTTTGGATGCCTTTCACAGCTCCAGTGTGCCTGGAACTCAGGGCTTCCTGATTTTAAAAATCCTAGCCCTAGGCCGAACCCCAGCCCTAAGACGAGAAAGGCAAATCAGCCAGGAATTAGGCATGTCCCCAAGGAAAAAGCTCTGGATGCAGGCATGTTGTGCTACTTTTGCGCTCTTCTTGGCTAGTCCTTCGCAGCTGCTGTGTTCTTGGAACTCAGGGCTTTCTGGTTAATAGAGCCCTTACCCTAGGCGTAACTCAAACCTTAACCCTAGGAAGGAAAATCAGCCTATGGTTCGGGATGGTCTCATGGAAATATCAGTGGTGGCAGCCAAGTTGAGTCACTTTTGCGCTCCCCTTGGGATGCCTTTCGCAGCTGCAGTGTGCCTGGAGCCCAGGGCTTCCTGGTTTTAAAAGTCCTAGGCCTAAGCCTAACAGTAACCCTAGGAAGGTAAATCAGCCGGGTATTAGGGTTCTTCCTAAGGGAAAAGCCGTGAAAGCAGCCATGTTGTGGCACTTCTGCACTCCCTTTGGGATGCCTTTGGCAGATGAAGTAAGCCTGGAACTCAGGGCTTCCTGGTTAAAGAAATCTAAGCCCTAGGCTGAACGTTAACCCTAACCCTAGGCAGATAAATCAGCCTAGGTATAGGGATGGTGCCAAGAAAAAAGCTGTGAAAGCTGCCATGTTGTTGCACTTTTGTACTCCCCTTGGGATGCCTTGAACAGCTGCAGTGTGCCTGGAGCGAAGAGCTTCCTAGTTTTAAAAATCCTAGCCCTAGGCCTAAGCCTAACAGTAACCCTGGGAAGGTAAATCAGCCTGGTGTTAGGCTTCTTGCCAAGGAAAAAGCCGTGAAAGCAGCCATGTTGTGGCACTTTTGCACTCCCTTTTGGATGCCTTTCACAGCTCCAGTGTGCCTGGAACTCAGGGCTTCCTGATTTTAAAAATCCTAGCCCTAGGCCGAACCCCAACACTAAGACGAGAAAGGCAAATCAGCCAGGAATTAGGCATGTCCCCAAGGAAAAAGCTGTGGAGGCAGGCATGTTGTGGTACTTTTGCGCTCTTCTTGGCTAGTCCTTCGCAGCTGCTGTGTTCTTGGAACTCAGGGCTTTCTGGTTAATAGAACCCTTACTCTAGGCGTAACTCAAACCTTAACCCTAGGAAGGAAAATCAGCCTATGGTTCGGGATGGTCTCATGGAAATATCAGTGGTGGCAGCCAAGTTGCGTCACTTTTGCGCTCCCCTTGGGATGCCTTTCGCAGCTGCAGTGTGCCTGGAGCCCAGGGCTTCCTGGTTTTAAAAGTCCTAGGCCTAAGCCTAACAGTAACCCTAGGAAGGTAAATCAGCCGGGTATTAGGGTTCTTCCTAAGGGAAAAGCCGTGAAAGCAGCCATGTTGTGGCACTTCTGCACTCCCTTTGGGATGCCTTTGGCAGATGAAGTAAGCCTGGAACTCAGGGCTTCCTGGTTAAAGAAATCCAAGCCCTAGGCTGAACCCTAACCCTAACCCTAGGCAGATAAATCAGCCTAGGTATAGGGATGGTGCCAAGGAAAAAGCTGTGAAAGCTGCCATGTTGTTGCACTTTTGTACTCCCCTTGGGATGCCTTGAACAGCTGCCGTGTGCCTGGAGCCCAGGGCTTCCTAGTTTTAAAAATCCTAGCCCTGGGCCTAAGCCTAACAGTAACCCTGGGAAGGTAAATCAGCCTGGTGTTAGGCTTCTTGCCAAGGAAAAAGCCGTGAAAGCAGCCATGTTGTGGCACTTTTGCACTCCCTTTTGGATGCCTTTCACAGCTGCAGTGTGCCTGGAACTCAGGGCTTCCTGATTTTAAAAATCCTAGCCCTAGGCCGAACCCCAACCCTAAGACGAGAAAGGCAAATCAGCCAGGAATTAGGCATGTCCCCAAGGAAAAAGCTGTGAAGGCAGGCATGTTGTGCTACTTTTGCGCTCTTCTTGGCTAGTCCTTCGCAGCTGCTGTGTTCTTGGAACTCAGGGCTTTCTGGTTAATAGAGCCCTTACCCTAGGCGTAACTCAAACCTTAAGCCTAGGAAGGAAAATCAGCCTATGGTTCGGGATGGTCTCATGGAAATATCAGTGGTGGCAGCCAAGTTGCGTCACTTTTGCGCTCCCCTTGGGATGCCTTTCGCAGCTGCAGTGTGCCTGGAGCCCAGGGCTTCCTGGTTTTAAAAGTCCTAGGCCTAAGCCTAACAGTAACCCTAGGAAGGTAAATCAGCCGGGTATTAGGGTTCTTCCTAAGGGAAAAGCCGTGAAAGCAGCCATGTTGTGGCACTTCTGCACTCCCTTTGGGATGCCTTTGGCAGATGAAGTAAGCCTGGAACTCAGGGCTTCCTGGTTAAAGAAATCCAAGCCCTAGGCTGAAGCCTAACCCTAACCCTAGGCAGATAAATCAGCCTAGGTATAGGGATGGTGCCAAGGAAAAAGCTGTGAAAGCTGCCATGTTGTTGCACTTTTGTACTCCCCTTGGGATGCCTTGAACAGCTGCAGTGTGCCTGGAGCCCAGGGCTTCCTAGTTTTAAAAATCCTAGCCCTGGGCCTAAGCCTAACAGTAACCCTGGGAAGGTAAATCAGCCTGGTGTTAGGCTTCTTGCCAAGGAAAAAGCCGTGAAAGCAGCCATGTTGTGGCACTTTTGCACTCCCTTTTGGATGCCTTTCACAGCTCCAGTGTGCCTGGAACTCAGGGCTTCCTGATTTTAAAAATCCTAGCCCTAGGCCGAACCCCAACCCTAAGACGAGAAAGGCAAATCAGCCAGGAATTAGGCATGTCCCCAAGGAAAAAGCTGTGGAGGCAGGCATGTTGTGCTACTTTTGCGCTCTTCTTGGCTAGTCCTTCGCAGCTGCTGTGTTCTTGGAACTCAGGGCTTTCTGGTTAATAGAACCCTTACCCTAGGCGTAACTCAAACCTTAAGCCTAGGAAGGAAAATCAGCCTATGGTTCGGGATGGTCTCATGGAAATATCAGTGGTGGCAGCCAAGTTGCGTCACTTTTGCGCTCCCCTTGGGATGCCTTTTGCAGCTGCAGTGTGCCTGGAGCCCAGGGCTTCCTGGTTTTAAAAGTCCTAGGCCTAAGCCTAACAGTAACCCTAGGAAGGTAAATCAGCCGGGTATTAGGGTTCTTCCTAAGGGAAAAGCCGTGAAAGCAGCCATGTTGTGGCACTTCTGCACTCCCTTTGGGATGCCTTTGGCAGATGAAGTAAGCCTGGAACTCAGGGCTTCCTGGTTAAAGAAATCCAAGCCCAAGGCTGAACCCTAACCCTAACCCTAGGCAGATAAATCAGCCTAGGTATAGGGATGGTGCCAAGGAAAAAGCTGTGAAAGCTGCCATGTTGTTGCACTTTTGTACTCCCCTTGGGATGCCTTGAACAGCTGCAGTGTGCCTGGAGCCCAGGGCTTCCTAGTTTCAAAAATCCTAGCCCTAGGCCTAAGCCTAACAGTAACCCTGGGAAGGTAAATCAGCCTGGTGTTAGGCTTCTTGCCAAGGAAAAAGCCGTGAAAGCAGCCATGTTGTGGCACTTTTGCACTCCCTTTTGGATGCCTTTCACAGCTCCAGTGTGCCTGGAACTCAGGGCTTCCTGATTTTAAAAATCCTAGCCCTAGGCCGAACCCCAACCCTAAGACGAGAAAGGCAAATCAGCCAGGAATTAGGCATGTCCCCAAGGAAAAAGCTGTGGAGGCAGGCATGTTGTGCTACTTTTGCGCTCTTCTTGGCTAGTCCTTCGCAGCTGCTGTGTTCTTGGAACTCAGGGCTTTCTGGTTAATAGAGCCCTTACCCTAGGCGTAACTCAAACCTTAAGCCTAGGAAGGAAAATCAGCCTATGGTTCGGGATGGTCTCATGGAAATATCAGTGGTGGCAGCCAAGTTGCGTCACTTTTGCGCTCCCCTTGGGATGCCTTTTGCAGCTGCAGTGTGCCTGGAGCCCAGGGCTTCCTGGTTTTAAAAGTCCTAGGCCTAAGCCTAACAGTAACCCTAGGAAGGTAAATCAGCCGGGTATTAGGGTTCTTCCTAAGGGAAAAGCCGTGAAAGCAGCCATGTTGTGGCACTTCTGCACTCCCTTTGGGATGCCTTTGGCAGATGAAGTAAGCCTGGAACTCAGGGCTTCCTGGTTAAAGAAATCCAAGCCCTAGGCTGAAGCCTAACCCTAACCCTAGGCAGATAAATCAGCCTAGGTATAGGGATGGTGCCAAGGAAAAAGCTGTGAAAGCTGCCATGTTGTTGCACTTTTGTACTCCCCTTGGGATGCCTTGAACAGCTGCAGTGTGCCTGGAGCCCAGGGCTTCCTAGTTTTAAAAATCCTAGCCCTAGGCCTAAGCCTAACAGTAACCCTGGGAAGGGAAATCAGCCTGGTGTTAGGCTTCTTGCCAAGGAAAAAGCCGTGAAAGCAGCCATGTTGTGGCACTTTTGCACTCCCTTTTGGATGCCTTTCACAGCTGCAGTGTGCCTGGAACTCAGGGCTTCCTGATTTTAAAAATCCTAGCCCTAGGCCGAACCCCAGCCCTAAGACGAGAAAGGCAAATCAGCCAGGAATTAGGCATGTCCCCAAGGAAAAAGCTCTGGATGCAGGCATGTTGTGCTACTTTTGCGCTCTTCTTGGCTAGTCCTTCGCAGCTGCTGTGTTCTTGGAACTCAGGGCTTTCTGGTTAATAGAGCCCTTACCCTAGGCGTAACTCAAACCTTAAGCCTAGGAAGGAAAATCAGCCTATGGTTCGGGATGGTCTCATGGAAATATCAGTGGTGGCAGCCAAGTTGAGTCACTTTTGCGCTCCCCTTGGGATGCCTTTCGCAGCTGCAGTGTGCCTGGAGCCCAGGGCTTCCTGGTTTTAAAAGTCCTAGGCCTAAGCCTAACAGTAACCCTAGGAAGGTAAATCAGCCGGGTATTAGGGTTCTTCCTAAGGGAAAAGCCGTGAAAGCAGCCATGTTGTGGCACTTCTGCACTCCCTTTGGGATGCCTTTGGCAGATGAAGTAAGCCTGGAACTCAGGGCTTCCTGGTTAAAGAAATCCAAGCCCTAGGCTGAACCCTAACCCTAACCCTAGGCAGATAAATCAGCCTAGGTATAGGGATGGTGCCAAGGAAAAAGCTGTGAAAGCTGCCATGTTGTTGCACTTTTGTACTCCCCTTGGGATGCCTTGAACAGCTGCAGTGTGCCTGGAGCTAAGGGCTTCCTAGTTTTAAAAATCCTAGCCCTAGGCCTAAGCCTAACAGTAACCCTGGGAAGGTAAATCAGCCTGGTGTTAGGCTTCTTGCCAAGGAAAAAGCCTTGAAAGCAGCCATGTTGTGGCACTTTTGCACTCCCTTTTGGATGCCTTTCACAGCTCCAGTGTGCCTGGAACTCAGGGCTTCCTGATTTTAAAAATCCTAGCCCTAGGCCGAACCCCAACCCTAAGACGAGAAAGGCAAATCAGCCAGGAATTAGGCATGTCCCCAAGGAAAAAGCTGTGGAGGCAGGCATGTTGTGCTACTTTTGCGCTCTTCTTGGCTAGTCCTTCGCAGCTGCTGTGTTCTTGGAACTCAGGGCTTTCTGGTTAATAGAGCCCTTACCCTAGGCGTAACTCAAACCTTAAGCCTAGGAAGGAAAATCAGCCTATGGTTCGGGATGGTCTCATGGAAATATCAGTGGTGGCAGCCAAGTTGCGTCACTTTTGCGCTCCCCTTGGGATGCCTTTCGCAGCTGCAGTGTGCCTGGAGCCCAGGGCTTCCTGGTTTTAAAAGTCCTAGGCCTAAGCCTAACAGTAACCCTAGGAAGGTAAATCAGCCGGGTATTAGGGTTCTTCCTAAGGGAAAAGCCGTGAAAGCAGCCATGTTGTGGCACTTCTGCACTCCCTTTGGGATGCCTTTGGCAGATGAAGTAAGCCTGGAACTCAGGGCTTCCTGGTTAAAGAAATCCAAGCCCTAGGCTGAAGCCTAACCCTAACCCTAGGCAGATAAATCAGCCTAGGTATAGGGATGGTGCCAAGGAAAAAGCTGTGAAAGCTGCCATGTTGTTGCACTTTTGTACTCCCCTTGGGATGCCTTGAACAGCTGCAGTGTGCCTGGAGCCCAGGGCTTCCTAATTTTAAAAATCCTAGCCCTAGGCCTAAGCCTAACAGTAACCCTGGGAAGGTAAATCAGCCTGGTGTTAGGCTTCTTGCCAAGGAAAAAGCCGTGAAAGCAGCCATGTTGTGGCACTTTTGCACTCCCTTTTGGATGCCTTTCACAGCTCCAGTGTGCCTGGAACTCAGGGCTTCCTGATTTTAAAAATCCTAGCCCTAGGCCGAACCCCAGCCCTAAGACGAGAAAGGCAAATCAGCCAGGAATTAGGCATGTCCCCAAGGAAAAAGCTGTGGAGGCAGGCATGTTGTGCTACTTTTGCGCTCTTCTTGGCTAGTCCTTCGCAGCTGCTGTGTTCTTGGAACTCAGGGCTTTCTGGTTAATAGAGCCCTTACCCTAGGCGTAACTCAAACCTTAAGCCTAGGAAGGAAAATCAGCCTATGGTTCGGGATGGTCTCATGGAAATATCAGTGGTGGCAGCCAAGTTGCGTCACTTTTGCGCTCCCCTTGGGATGCCTTTCGCAGCTGCAGTGTGCCTGGAGCCCAGGGCTTCCTGGTTTTAAAAGTCCTAGGCCTAAGCCTAACAGTAACCCTAGGAAGGTAAATCAGCCGGGTATTAGGGTTCTTCCTAAGGGAAAAGCCGTGAAAGCAGCCATGTTGTGGCACTTCTGCACTCCCTTTGGGATGCCTTTGGCAGATGAAGTAAGCCTGGAACTCAGGGCTTCCTGGTTAAAGAAATCCAAGCCCTAGGCTGAACCCTAACCCTAACCCTAGGCAGATAAATCAGCCTAGGTATAGGGATGGTGCCAAGGAAAAAGCTGTGAAAGCTGCCATGTTGTTGCACTTTTGTACTCCCCTTGGGATGCCTTGAACAGCTGCAGTGTGCCTGGAGCTAAGGGCTTCCTAGTTTTAAAAATCCTAGCCCTAGGCCTAAGCCTAAGAGTAACCCTGGGAAGGGAAATCAGCCTGGTGTTAGGCTTCTTGCCAAGGAAAAAGCCTTGAAAGCAGCCATGTTGTGGCACTTTTGCACTCCCTTTTGGATGCCTTTCACAGCTCCAGTGTGCCTGGAACTCAGGGCTTCCTGATTTTAAAAATCCTAGCCCTAGGCCGAACCCCAACCCTAAGACGAGAAAGGCAAATCAGCCAGGAATTAGGCATGTCCCCAAGGAAAAAGCTGTGGAGGCAGGCATGTTGTGCTACTTTTGCGCTCTTCTTGGCTAGTCCTTCGCAGCTGCTGTGTTCTTGGAACTCAGGGCTTTCTGGTTAATAGAGCCCTTACCCTAGGCGTAACTCAAACCTTAAGCCTAGGAAGGAAAATCAGCCTATGGTTCGGGATGGTCTCATGGAAATATCAGTGGTGGCAGCCAAGTTGCGTCACTTTTGCGCTCCCCTTGGGATGCCTTTCGCAGCTGCAGTGTGCCTGGAGCCCAGGGCTTCCTGGTTCTAAAAGTCCTTGGCCTAAGCCTAACAGTAACCCTAGGAAGGTAAATCAGCCGGGTATTAGGGTTCTTCCTAAGGGAAAAGCCGTGAAAGCAGCCATGTTGTGGCACTTCTGCACTCCCTTTGGGATGCCTTTGGCAGATGAAGTAAGCCTGGAACTCAGGGCTTCCTGGTTAAAGAAATCCAAGCCCTAGGCTGAAGCCTAACCCTAACCCTAGGCAGATAAATCAGCCTAGGTATAGGGATGGTGCCAAGGAAAAAGCTGTGAAAGCTGCCATGTTGTTGCACTTTTGTACTCCCCTTGGGATGCCTTGAACAGCTGCAGTGTGCCTGGAGCGAAGAGCTTCCTAGTTTTAAAAATCCTAGCCCTAGGCCTAAGCCTAACAGTAACCCTGGGAAGGTAAATCAGCCTGGTGTTAGGCTTCTTGCCAAGGAAAAAGCCGTGAAAGCAGCCATGTTGTGGCACTTTTGCACTCCCTTTTGGATGCCTTTCACAGCTGCAGTGTGCCTGGAACTCAGGGCTTCCTGATTTTAAAAATCCTAGCCCTAGGCCGAACCCCAACACTAAGACGAGAAAGGCAAATCAGCCAGGAATTAGGCATGTCCCCAAGGAAAAAGCTGTGGAGGCAGGCATGTTGTGCTACTTTTGTGCTCTTCTTGGCTCGTCCTTCGCAGCTGCTGTGTTCTTGGAACTCAGGGCTTTCTGGTTAATAGAGCCCTTACCCTAGGCGTAACTCAAACCTTAAGCCTAGGAAGGAAAATCAGCCTATGGTTCGGGATGGTCTCATGGAAATATCAGTGGTGGCAGCCAAGTTGCGTCACTTTTGCGCTCCCCTTGGGATGCCTTTTGCAGCTGCAGTGTGCCTGGAGCCCAGGGCTTCCTGGTTTTAAAAGTCCTAGGCCTAAGCCTAACAGTAACCCTAGGAAGGTAAATCAGCCGGGTATTAGGGTTCTTCCTAAGGGAAAAGCCGTGAAAGCAGCCATGTTGTGGCACTTCTGCACTCCCTTTGGGATGCCTTTGGCAGATGAAGTAAGCCTGGAACTCAGGGCTTCCTGGTTAAAGAAATCCAAGCCCTAGGCTGAACCCTAACCCTAACCCTAGGCAGATAAATCAGCCTAGGTATAGGGATGGTGCCAAGGAAAAAGCTGTGAAAGCTGCCATGTTGTTGCACTTTTGTACTCCCCTTGGGATGCCTTGAACAGCTGCAGTGTGCCTGGAGCCCAGGGCTTCCTAGTTTTAAAAATCCTAGCCCTAGGCCTAAGCCTAACAGTAACCCTGGGAAGGTAAATCAGCCTGGTGTTAGGCTTCTTGCCAAGGAAAAAGCCGTGAAAGCAGCCATGTTGTGGCACTTTTGCACTCCCTTTTGGATGCCTTTCACAGCTCCAGTGTGCCTGGAACTCAGGGCTTCCTGATTTTAAAAATCCTAGCCCTAGGCCGAACCCCAGCCCTAAGACGAGAAAGGCAAATCAGCCAGGAATTAGGCATGTCCCCAAGGAAAAAGCTCTGGATGCAGGCATGTTGTGCTACTTTTGCGCTCTTCTTGGCTAGTCCTTCGCAGCTGCTGTGTTCTTGGAACTCAGGGCTTTCTGGTTAATAGAGCCCTTACCCTAGGCGTAACTCAAACCTTAAGCCTAGGAAGGAAAATCAGCCTATGGTTCGGGATGGTCTCATGGAAATATCAGTGGTGGCAGCCAAGTTGCGTCACTTTTGCGCTCCCCTTGGGATGCCTTTCGCAGCTGCAGTGTGCCTGGAGCCCAGGGCTTCCTGGTTTTAAAAGTCCTAGGCCTAAGCCTAACAGTAACCCTAGGAAGGTAAATCAGCCGGGTATTAGGGTTCTTCCTAAGGGAAAAGCCGTGAAAGCAGCCATGTTGTGGCACTTCTGCACTCCCTTTGGGATGCCTTTGGCAGATGAAGTAAGCCTGGAACTCAGGGCTTCCTGGTTAAAGAAATCCAAGCCCTAGGCTGAACCCTAACCCTAACCCTAGGCAGATAAATCAGCCTAGGTATAGGGATGGTGCCAAGGAAAAAGCTGTGAAAGCTGCCATGTTGTTGCACTTTTGTACTCCCCTTGGGATGCCTTGAACAGCTGCAGTGTGCCTGGAGCTAAGGGCTTCCTAGTTTTAAAAATCCTAGCCCTAGGCCTAAGCCTAAGAGTAACCCTGGGAAGGGAAATCAGCCTGGTGTTAGGCTTCTTGCCAAGGAAAAAGCCTTGAAAGCAGCCATGTTGTGGCACTTTTGCACTCCCTTTTGGATGCCTTTCACAGCTCCAGTGTGCCTGGAACTCAGGGCTTCCTGATTTTAAAAATCCTAGCCCTAGGCCGAACCCCAACCCTAAGACAAGAAAGGCAAATCAGCCAGGAATTAGGCATGTCCCCAAGGAAAAAGCTGTGGAGGCAGGCATGTTGTGCTACTTTTGCGCTCTTCTTGGCTAGTCCTTCGCAGCTGCTGTGTTCTTGGAACTCAGGGCTTTCTGGTTAATAGAGCCCTTACCCTAGGCGTAACTCAAACCTTAAGCCTAGGAAGGAAAATCAGCCTATGGTTCAGGATGGTCTCATGGAAATATCAGTGGTGGCAGCCAAGTTGCGTCACTTTTGCGCTCCCCTTGGGATGCCTTTCGCAGCTGCAGTGTGCCTGGAGCCCAGGGCTTCCTGGTTCTAAAAGTCCTTGGCCTAAGCCTAACAGTAACCCTAGGAAGGTAAATCAGCCGGGTATTAGGGTTCTTCCTAAGGGAAAAGCCGTGAAAGCAGCCATGTTGTGGCACTTCTGCACTCCCTTTGGGATGCCTTTGGCAGATGAAGTAAGCCTGGAACTCAGGGCTTCCTGGTTAAAGAAATCCAAGCCCTAGGCTGAAGCCTAACCCTAACCCTAGGCAGATAAATCAGCCTAGGTATAGGGATGGTGCCAAGGAAAAAGCTGTGAAAGCTGCCATGTTGTTGCACTTTTGTACTCCCCTTGGGATGCCTTGAACAGCTGCAGTGTGCCTGGAGCGAAGAGCTTCCTAGTTTTAAAAATCCTAGCCCTAGGCCTAAGCCTAACAGTAACCCTGGGAAGGTAAATCAGCCTGGTGTTAGGCTTCTTGCCAAGGAAAAAGCCGTGAAAGCAGCCATGTTGTGGCACTTTTGCACTCCCTTTTGGATGCCTTTCACAGCTCCAGTGTGCCTGGAACTCAGGGCTTCCTGATTTTAAAAATCCTAGCCCTAGGCCGAACCCCAACCCTAAGACGAGAAAGGCAAATCAGCCAGGAATGAGGCATGTCCCCAAGGAAAAAGCTGTGGAGGCAGGCATGTTGTGCTACTTTTGCGCTCTTCTTGGCTAGTCCTTCGCAGCTGCTGTGTTCTTGGAACTCAGGGCTTTCTGGTTAATAGAACCCTTACCCTAGGCGTAACTCAAACCTTAACCCTAGGAAGGAAAATCAGCCTATGGTTCGGGAAGGTCTCATGGAAATATCAGTGGTGGCAGCCAAGTTGCGTCACTTTTGCGCTCCCCTTGGGATGCCTTTTGCAGCTGCAGTGTGCCTGGAGCCCAGGGCTTCCTGGTTTTAAAAGTCCTAGGCCTAAGCCTAACAGTAACCCTAGGAAGGTAAATCAGCCGGGTATTATGGTTCTTCCTAAGGGAAAAGCCGTGAAAGCAGCCATGTTGTGGCACTTCTGCACTCCCTTTGGGATGCCTTTGGCAGATGAAGTAAGCCTGGAACTCAGGGCTTCCTGGTTAAAGAAATCCAAGCCCTAGGCTGAACCCTAACCCTAACCCTAGGCAGATAAATCAGCCTAGGTATAGGGATGGTGCCAAGGAAAAAGCTGTGAAAGCTGCCATGTTGTTGCACTTTTGTACTCCCCTTGGGATGCCTTGAACAGCTGCAGTGTGCCTGGAGCCCAGGGCTTCCTAGTTTTAAAAATCCTAGCCCTGGGCCTAAGCCTAACAGTAACCCTGGGAAGGTAAATCAGCCTGGTGTTAGGCTTCTTGCCAAGGAAAAAGCCGTGAAAGCAGCCATGTTGTGGCACTTTTGCACTCCCTTTTGGATGCCTTTCACAGCTCCAGTGTGCCTGGAACTCAGGGCTTCCTGATTTTAAAAATCCTAGCCCTAGGCCGAACCCCAACCCTAAGACGAGAAAGGCAAATCAGCCAGGAATGAGGCATGTCCCCAAGGAAAAAGCTGTGGAGGCAGGCATGTTGTGCTACTTTTGCGCTCTTCTTGGCTAGTCCTTCGCAGCTGCTGTGTTCTTGGAACTCAGGGCTTTCTGGTTAATAGAACCCTTACCCTAGGCGTAACTCAAACCTTAACCCTAGGAAGGAAAATCAGCCTATGGTTCGGGAAGGTCTCATGGAAATATCAGTGGTGGCAGCCAAGTTGCGTCACTTTTGCGCTCCCCTTGGGATGCCTTTCGCAGCTGCAGTGTGCCTGGAGCCCAGGGCTTCCTGGTTTTAAAAGTCCTAGGCCTAAGCCTAACAGTAACCCTAGGAAGGTAAATCAGCCGGGTATTAGGGTTCTTCCTAAGGGAAAAGCCGTGAAAGCAGCCATGTTGTGGCACTTCTGCACTCCCTTTGGGATGCCTTTGGCAGATGAAGTAAGCCTGGAACTCAGGGCTTCCTGGTTAAAGAAATCCAAGCCCTAGGCTGAAGCCTAACCCTAACCCTAGGCAGATAAATCAGCCTAGGTATAGGGATGGTGCCAAGGAAAAAGCTGTGAAAGCTGCCATGTTGTTGCACTTTTGTACTCCCCTTGGGATGCCTTGAACAGCTGCAGTGTGCCTGGAGCCCAGGGCTTCCTAGTTTTAAAAATCCTAGCCCTGGGCCTAAGCCTAACAGTAACCCTGGGAAGGTAAATCAGCCTGGTGTTAGGCTTCTTGCCAAGGAAAAAGCCGTGAAAGCAGCCATGTTGTGGCACTTTTGCACTCCCTTTTGGATGCCTTTCACAGCTCCAGTGTGCCTGGAACTCAGGGCTTCCTGATTTTAAAAATCCTAGCCCTAGGCCGAACCCCAGCCCTAAGACGAGAAAGGCAAATCAGCCAGGAATTAGGCATGTCCCCAAGGAAAAAGCTGTGAAGGCAGGCATGTTGTGCTACTTTTGCGCTCTTCTTGGCTAGTCCTTCGCAGCTGCTGTGTTCTTGGAACTCAGGGCTTTCTGGTTAATAGAGCCCTTACCCTAGGCGTAACTCAAACCTTAAGCCTAGGAAGGAAAATCAGCCTATGGTTCGGGATGGTCTCATGGAAATATCAGTGGTGGCAGCCAAGTTGCGTCACTTTTGCGCTCCCCTTGGGATGCCTTTCGCAGCTGCAGTGTGCCTGGAGCCCAGGGCTTCCTGGTTTTAAACGTCCTAGGCCTAAGCCTAACAGTAACCCTAGGAAGGTAAATCAGCCGGGTATTAGGGTTCTTCCTAAGGGAAAAGCCGTGAAAGCAGCCATGTTGTGGCACTTCTGCACTCCCTTTGGGATGCCTTTGGCAGATGAAGTAAGCCTGGAACTCAGGGCTTCCTGGTTAAAGAAATCCAAGCCCTAGGCTGAACCCTAACCCTAACCCTAGGCAGATAAATCAGCCTAGGTATAGGGATGGTGCCAAGGAAAAAGCTGTGAAAGCTGCCATGTTGTTGCACTTTTGTACTCCCCTTGGGATGCCTTGAACAGCTGCAGTGTGCCTGGAGCCCAGGGCTTCCTAGTTTTAAAAATCCTAGCCCTGGGCCTAAGCCTAACAGTAACCCTGGGAAGGTAAATCAGCCTGGTGTTAGGCTTCTTGCCAAGGAAAAAGCTGTGAAAGCAGCCATGTTGTGGCACTTTTGCACTCCCTTTTGGATGCCTTTCACAGCTCCAGTGTGCCTGGAACTCAGGGCTTCCTGATTTTAAAAATCCTAGCCCTAGGCCGAACCCCAACCCTAAGACGAGAAAGGCAAATCAGCCAGGAATTAGGCATGTCCCCAAGGAAAAAGCTGTGGAGGCAGGCATGTTGTGCTACTTTTGCGCTCTTCTTGGCTAGTCCTTCGCAGCTGCTGTGTTCTTGGAACTCAGGGCTTTCTGGTTAATAGAGCCCTTACCCTAGGCGTAACTCAAACCTTAACCCTAGGAAGGAAAATCAGCCTATGGTTCGGGATGGTCTCATGGAAATATCAGTGGTGGCAGCCAAGTTGCGTCACTTTTGCGCTCCCCTTGGGATGCCTTTTGCAGCTGCAGTGTGCCTGGAGCCCAGGGCTTCCTGGTTTTAAAAGTCCTAGGCCTAAGCCTAACAGTAACCCTAGGAAGGTAAATCAGCCGGGTATTAGGGTTCTTCCTAAGGGAAAAGCCGTGAAAGCAGCCATGTTGTGGCACTTCTGCACTCCCTTTGGGATGCCTTTGGCAGATGAAGTAAGCCTGGAACTCAGGGCTTCCTGGTTAAAGAAATCCAAGCCCTAGGCTGAAGCCTAACCCTAACCCTAGGCAGATCAATCAGCCTAGGTATAGGGATGGTGCCAAGGAAAAAGCTGTGAAAGCTGCCATGTTGTTGCACTTTTGTACTCCCCTTGGGATGCCTTGAACAGCTGCAGTGTGCCTGGAGCCCAGGGCTTCCTAGTTTCAAAAATCCTAGCCCTAGGCCTAAGCCTAACAGTAAGCCTGGGAAGGTAAATCAGCCTGGTGTTAGGCTTCTTGCCAAGGAAAAAGCCGTGAAAGCAGCCATGTTGTGGCACTTTTGCACTCCCTTTGGGATGCCTTTGGCAGATGAAGTAAGCCTGGAACTTAGGGCTTCCTGGTTGAAGTAATCCAAGCCCTAGGTTGAAGCCTAACCCTAACCCTAGGCAGATAAATCAGCCTAGGTATAGGGATGGTGCCAAGGAAAAAGCTGTGAAAGCTGCCATGTTGTTGCACTTTTGTACTCCCCTTGGGATGCCTTGAACAACTGCAGTGTGCCTGGAGCCCAGGGCTTCCTAGTTTCAAAAATCCTAGCCCTGGGCCTAAGCCTAACAGTAACCCTGGGAAGGTAAATCAGCCTGGTGTTAGGCTTCTTGCCAAGGAAAAACCGTGAAAGCAGCCATGTTGTGGCACTTTTGCACTCCCTTTTGGATGCCTTTCACAGCTGCAGTGTGCCTGGAACTCAGGGCTTCCTGATTTTAAAAATCCTAGCCCTAGGCCGAACCCCAACCCTAAGACGAGAAAGGCAAATCAGCCAGGAATTAGGCATGTCCCCAAGGAAAAAGCTGTGGAGGCAGGCATGTTGTGCTACTTTTGCGCTCTTCTTGGCTAGTCCTTCGCAGCTGCTGTGTTCTTGGAACTCAGGGCTTTCTGGTTAATAGAGCCCTTACCCTAGGCGTAACTCAAACCTTAAGCCTAGGAAGGAAAATCAGCCTATGGTTCGGGATGGTCTCATGGAAATATCAGTGGTGGCAGCCAAGTTGCGTCACTTTTGCGCTCCCCTTGGGATGCCTTTCGCAGCTGCAGTGTGCCTGGAGCCCAGGGCTTCCTGGTTTTAAAAGTCCTAGGCCTAAGCCTAACAGTAACCCTAGGAAGGTAAATCAGCCGGGTATTAGGGTTCTTCCTAAGGGAAAAGCCGTGAAAGCAGCCATGTTGTGGCACTTCTGCACTCCCTTTGGGATGCCTTTGGCAGATGAAGTAAGCCTGGAACTCAGGGCTTCCTGGTTAAAGAAATCCAAGCCCTAGGCTGAAGCCTAACCCTAACCCTAGGCAGATAAATCAGCCTAGGTATAGGGATGGTGCCAAGGAAAAAGCTGTGAAAGCTGCCATGTTGTTGCACTTTTGTACTCCCCTTGGGATGCCTTGAACAGCTGCAGTGTGCCTGGAGCCCAGGGCTTCCTAGTTTTAAAAATCCTAGCCCTGGGCCTAAGCCTAACAGTAACCCTGGGAAGGTAAATCAGCCTGGTGTTAGGCTTCTTGCCAAGGAAAAAGCCGTGAAAGCAGCCATGTTGTGGCACTTTTGCACTCCCTTTTGGATGCCTTTCACAGCTCCAGTGTGCCTGGAACTCAGGGCTTCCTGATTTTAAAAATCCTAGCCCTAGGCCGAACCCCAGCCCTAAGACGAGAAAGGCAAATCAGCCAGGAATTAGGCATGTCCCCAAGGAAAAAGCTGTGAAGGCAGGCATGTTGTGCTACTTTTGCGCTCTTCTTGGCTAGTCCTTCGCAGCTGCTGTGTTCTTGGAACTCAGGGCTTTCTGGTTAATAGAGCCCT
This sequence comes from Ammospiza nelsoni, assembly GCF_027579445.1. Classification (NCBI taxonomy): domain Eukaryota; kingdom Metazoa; phylum Chordata; class Aves; order Passeriformes; family Passerellidae; genus Ammospiza; species Ammospiza nelsoni. Next base: position 3,224,772 of record NW_026683188.1, on the reverse strand, counting down.
TACCCTAGGCGTAACTCAAACCTTAAGCCTAGGAAGGAAAATCAGCCTATGGTTCGGGATGGTCTCATGGAAATATCAGTGGTGGCAGCCAAGTTGCGTCACTTTTGCGCTCCCCTTGGGATGCCTTTCGCAGCTGCAGTGTGCCTGGAGCCCAGGGCTTCCTGGTTTTAAACGTCCTAGGCCTAAGCCTAACAGTAACCCTAGGAAGGTAAATCAGCCGGGTATTAGGGTTCTTCCTAAGGGAAAAGCCGTGAAAGCAGCCATGTTGTGGCACTTCTGCACTCCCTTTGGGATGCCTTTGGCAGATGAAGTAAGCCTGGAACTCAGGGCTTCCTGGTTAAAGAAATCCAAGCCCTAGGCTGAACCCTAACCCTAACCCTAGGCAGATAAATCAGCCTAGGTATAGGGATGGTGCCAAGGAAAAAGCTGTGAAAGCTGCCATGTTGTTGCACTTTTGTACTCCCCTTGGGATGCCTTGAACAGCTGCAGTGTGCCTGGAGCCCAGGGCTTCCTAGTTTTAAAAATCCTAGCCCTGGGCCTAAGCCTAACAGTAACCCTGGGAAGGTAAATCAGCCTGGTGTTAGGCTTCTTGCCAAGGAAAAAGCTGTGAAAGCAGCCATGTTGTGGCACTTTTGCACTCCCTTTTGGATGCCTTTCACAGCTCCAGTGTGCCTGGAACTCAGGGCTTCCTGATTTTAAAAATCCTAGCCCTAGGCCGAACCCCAACCCTAAGACGAGAAAGGCAAATCAGCCAGGAATTAGGCATGTCCCCAAGGAAAAAGCTGTGGAGGCAGGCATGTTGTGGTACTTTTGCGCTCTTCTTGGCTAGTCCTTCGCAGCTGCTGTGTTCTTGGAACTCAGGGCTTTCTGGTTAATAGAGCCCTTACCCTAGGCGTAACTCAAACCTTAACCCTAGGAAGGAAAATCAGCCTATGGTTCGGGATGGTCTCATGGAAATATCAGTGGTGGCAGCCAAGTTGCGTCACTTTTGCGCTCCCCTTGGGATGCCTTTTGCAGCTGCAGTGTGCCTGGAGCCCAGGGCTTCCTGGTTTTAAAAGTCCTAGGCCTAAGCCTAACAGTAACCCTAGGAAGGTAAATCAGCCGGGTATTAGGGTTCTTCCTAAGGGAAAAGCCGTGAAAGCAGCCATGTTGTGGCACTTCTGCACTCCCTTTGGGATGCCTTTGGCAGATGAAGTAAGCCTGGAACTCAGGGCTTCCTGGTTAAAGAAATCCAAGCCCTAGGCTGAAGCCTAACCCTAACCCTAGGCAGATCAATCAGCCTAGGTATAGGGATGGTGCCAAGGAAAAAGCTGTGAAAGCTGCCATGTTGTTGCACTTTTGTACTCCCCTTGGGATGCCTTGAACAGCTGCAGTGTGCCTGGAGCCCAGGGCTTCCTAGTTTCAAAAATCCTAGCCCTAGGCCTAAGCCTAACAGTAAGCCTGGGAAGGTAAATCAGCCTGGTGTTAGGCTTCTTGCCAAGGAAAAAGCCGTGAAAGCAGCCATGTTGTGGCACTTTTGCACTCCCTTTGGGATGCCTTTGGCAGATGAAGTAAGCCTGGAACTTAGGGCTTCCTGGTTGAAGTAATCCAAGCCCTAGGTTGAACCCTAACCCTAACCCTAGGCAGATAAATCAGCCTAGGTATAGGGATGGTGCCAAGGAAAAAGCTGTGAAAGCTGCCATGTTGTTGCACTTTTGTACTCCCCTTGGGATGCCTTGAACAACTGCAGTGTGCCTGGAGCCCAGGGCTTCCTAGTTTCAAAAATCCTAGCCCTGGGCCTAAGCCTAACAGTAACCCTGGGAAGGTAAATCAGCCTGGTGTTAGGCTTCTTGCCAAGGAAAAACCGTGAAAGCAGCCATGTTGTGGCACTTTTGCACTCCCTTTTGGATGCCTTTCACAGCTGCAGTGTGCCTGGAACTCAGGGCTTCCTGATTTTAAAAATCCTAGCCCTAGGCCGAACCCCAACCCTAAGACGAGAAAGGCAAATCAGCCAGGAATTAGGCATGTCCCCAAGGAAAAAGCTGTGGAGGCAGGCATGTTGTGCTACTTTTGCGCTCTTCTTGGCTAGTCCTTCGCAGCTGCTGTGTTCTTGGAACTCAGGGCTTTCTGGTTAATAGAGCCCTTACCCTAGGCGTAACTCAAACCTTAAGCCTAGGAAGGAAAATCAGCCTATGGTTCGGGATGGTCTCATGGAAATATCAGTGGTGGCAGCCAAGTTGCGTCACTTTTGCGCTCCCCTTGGGATGCCTTTCGCAGCTGCAGTGTGCCTGGAGCCCAGGGCTTCCTGGTTTTAAAAGTCCTAGGCCTAAGCCTAACAGTAACCCTAGGAAGGTAAATCAGCCGGGTATTAGGGTTCTTCCTAAGGGAAAAGCCGTGAAAGCAGCCATGTTGTGGCACTTCTGCACTCCCTTTGGGATGCCTTTGGCAGATGAAGTAAGCCTGGAACTCAGGGCTTCCTGGTTAAAGAAATCCAAGCCCTAGGCTGAAGCCTAACCCTAACCCTAGGCAGATCAATCAGCCTAGGTATAGGGATGGTGCCAAGGAAAAAGCTGTGAAAGCTGCCATGTTGTTGCACTTTTGTACTCCCCTTGGGATGCCTTGAACAGCTGCAGTGTGCCTGGAGCCCAGGGCTTCCTAGTTTCAAAAATCCTAGCCCTAGGCCTAAGCCTAACAGTAACCCTGGGAAGGTAAATCAGCCAGGTGTTAGGCTTCTTGCCAAGGAAAAAGCCGTGAAAGCAGCCATGTTGTGGCACTTTTGCACACCCTTTGGGATGCCTTTGGCAGATGAAGTAAGCCTGGAACTCAGGGCTTCCTGGTTAAAGAAATCCAAGCCCTAGGCTGAACCCTAACCCTAACCCTAGGCAGATAAATCCGCCTAGGTATAGGGATGGTGCCAAGGAAAAAGCTGTGAAAGCTGCCATGTTGTTGCACTTTTGTACTCCCCTTGGGATGCCTTGAACAGCTGCAGTGTGCCTGGAGCCCAGGGCTTCCTAGTTTCAAAAATCCTAGCCCTAGGCCTAAGCCTAACAGTAACCCTGGGAAGGTAAATCAGCCTGGTGTTAGGCTTCTTGCCAAGGAAAAAGCCGTGAAAGCAGCCATGTTGTGGCACTTTTGCACTCCCTTTTGGATGCCTTTCACAGCTGCAGTGTGCCTGGAACTCAGGGCTTCCTGATTTTAAAAATCCTAGCCCTAGGCCGAACCCCAACCCTAAGACGAGAAAGGCAAATCAGCCAGGAATTAGGCATGTCCCCAAGGAAAAAGCTGTGGAGGCAGGCATGTTGTGCTACTTTTGCGCTCTTCTTGGCTAGTCCTTCGCAGCTGCTGTGTTCTTGGAACTCAGGGCTTTCTGGTTAATAGAACCCTTACCCTAGGCGTAACTCAAACCTTAACCCTAGGAAGGAAAATCAGCCTATGGTTCGGGATGGTCTCATGGAAATATCAGTGGTGGCAGCCAAGTTGCGTCACTTTTGCGCTCCCCTTGGGATGCCTTTCGCAGCTGCAGTGTGCCTGGAGCCCAGGGCTTCCTGGTTTTAAAAGTCCTAGGCCTAAGCCTAACAGTAACCCTAGGAAGGTAAATCAGCCGGGTATTAGGGTTCTTCCTAAGGGAAAAGCCGTGAAAGCAGCCATGTTGTGGCACTTCTGCACTCCCTTTGGGATGCCTTTGGCAGATGAAGTAAGCCTGGAACTCAGGGCTTCCTGGTTAAAGAAATCCAAGCCCTAGGCTGAACCCTAACCCTAACCCTAGGCAGATAAATCAGCCTAGGTATAGGGATGGTGCCAAGGAAAAAGCTGTGAAAGCTGCCATGTTGTTGCACTTTTGTACTCCCCTTGGGATGCCTTGAACAGCTGCAGTGTGCCTGGAGCTAAGGGCTTCCTAGTTTTAAAAATCCTAGCCCTAGGCCTAAGCCTAACAGTAACCCTGGGAAGGTAAATCAGCCTGGTGTTAGGCTTCTTGCCAAGGAAAAAGCCGTGAAAGCAGCCATGTTGTGGCACTTTTGCACTCCCTTTTGGATGCCTTTCACAGCTCCAGTGTGCCTGGAACTCAGGGCTTCCTGATTTTAAAAATCCTAGCCCTAGGCCGAACCCCAACCCTATGACGAGAAAGGCAAATCAGCCAGGAATTAGGCATGTCCCCAAGGAAAAAGCTGTGGAGGCAGGCATGTTGTGCTACTTTTGCGCTCTTCTTGGCTAGTCCTTCGCAGCTGCTGTGTTCTTGGAACTCAGGGCTTTCTGGTTAATAGAGCCCTTACCCTAGGCGTAACTCAAACCTTAACCCTAGGAAGGAAAATCAGCCTATGGTTCGGGATGGTCTCATGGAAATATCAGTGGTGGCAGCCAAGTTGAGTCACTTTTGCGCTCCCCTTGGGATGCCTTTCGCAGCTGCAGTGTGCCTGGAGCCCAGGGCTTCCTGGTTTTAAAAGTCCTAGGCCTAAGCCTAACAGTAACCCTAGGAAGGTAAATCAGCCGGGTATTAGGGTTCTTCCTAAGGGAAAAGCCATGAAAGCAGCCATGTTGTGGCACTTCTGCACTCCCTTTGGGATGCCTTTGGCAGATGAAGTAAGCCTGGAACTCAGGGCTTCCTGGTTAAAGAAATCCAAGCCCTAGGCTGAACCCTAACCCTAACCCTAGGCAGATAAATCAGCCTAGGTATAGGGATGGTGCCAAGGAAAAAGCTGTGAAAGCTGCCATGTTGTTGCACTTTTGTACTCCCCTTGGGATGCCTTGAACAGCTGCAGTGTGCCTGGAGCCCAGGGCTTCCTAGTTTCAAAAATCCTAGCCCTAGGCCTAAGCCTAACAGTAACCCTGGGAAGGTAAATCAGCCTGGTGTTAGGCTTCTTGCCAAGGAAAAAGCCGTGAAAGCAGCCATGTTGTGGCACTTTTGCACTCCCTTTTGGATGCCTTTCACAGCTCCAGTGTGCCTGGAACTCAGGGCTTCCTGATTTTAAAAATCCTAGCCCTAGGCCGAACCCCAACCCTAAGACGAGAAAGGCAAATCAGCCAGGAATTAGGCATGTCCCCAAGGAAAAAGCTGTGGAGGCAGGCATGTTGTGCTACTTTTGCGCTCTTCTTGGCTAGTCCTTCGCAGCTGCTGTGTTCTTGGAACTCAGGGCTTTCTGGTTAATAGAGCCCTTACCCTAGGCGTAACTCAAACCTTAACCCTAGGAAGGAAAATCAGCCTATGGTTCGGGATGGTCTCATGGAAATATCAGTGGTGGCAGCCAAGTTGCGTCACTTTTGCGCTCCCCTTGGGATGCCTTTCGCAGCTGCAGTGTGCCTGGAGCCCAGGGCTTCCTGGTTTTAAAAGTCCTAGGCCTAAGCCTAACAGTAACCCTAGGAAGGTAAATCAGCCGGGTATTAGGGTTCTTCCTAAGGGAAAAGCCGTGAAAGCAGCCATGTTGTGGCACTTCTGCACTCCCTTTGGGATGCCTTTGGCAGATGAAGTAAGCCTGGAACTCAGGGCTTCCTGGTTAAAGAAATCCAAGCCCTAGGCTGAACCCTAACCCTAACCCTAGGCAGATAAATCAGCCTAGGTATAGGGATGGTGCCAAGGAAAAAGCTGTGAAAGCTGCCATGTTGTTGCACTTTTGTACTCCCCTTGGGATGCCTTGAACAGCTGCAGTGTGCCTGGAGCCCAGGGCTTCCTAGTTTCAAAAATCCTAGCCCTAGGCCTAAGCCTAACAGTAACCCTGGGAAGGTAAATCAGCCTGGTGTTAGGCTTCTTGCCAAGGAAAAAGCCGTGAAAGCAGCCATGTTGTGGCACTTTTGCACTCCCTTTTGGATGCCTTTCACAGCTCCAGTGTGCCTGGAACTCAGTGCTTCCTGATTTTAAAAATCCTAGCCCTAGGCCGAACCCCAACCCTAAGACGAGAAAGGCAAATCAGCCAGGAATTAGGCATGTCCCCAAGGAAAAAGCTGTGGAGGCAGGCATGTTGTGCTACTTTTGCGCTCTTCTTGGCTTGTCTTTCGCAGCTGCTGTGTTCTTGAAACTCAGGGCTTTCTGGTTAATAGAACCCTTACCCTAGGCGTAACTCAAACCTTAACCCTAGGAAGGAAAATCAGCCTATGGTTCGGGATGGTCTCATGGAAATATCAGTGGTGGCAGCCAAGTTGCGTCACTTTTGCGCTCCCCTTGGGATGCCTTTCGCAGCTGCAGTGTGCCTGGAGCCCAGGGCTTCCTGGTTTTAAAAGTCCTAGGCCTAAGCCTAACAGTAACCCTAGGAAGGTAAATCAGCCGGGTATTAGGGTTCTTCCTAAGGGAAAAGCCGTGAAAGCAGCCATGTTGTGGCACTTCTGCACTCCCTTTGGGATGCCTTTGGCAGATGAAGTAAGCCTGGAACTCAGGGCTTCCTGGTTAAAGAAATCCAAGCCCTAGGCTGAACCCTAACCCTAACCCTAGGCAGATAAATCAGCCTAGGTATAGGGATGGTGCCAAGGAAAAAGCTGTGAAAGCTGCCATGTTGTTGCACTTTTGTACTCCCCTTGGGATGCCTTGAACAGCTGCAGTGTGCCTGGAGCTAAGGGCTTCCTAGTTTTAAAAATCCTAGCCCTAGGCCTAAGCCTAACATTAACCCTGGGATGGTAAATCAGCCTGGTGTTAGGCTTCTTGCCAAGGAAAAAGCCTTGAAAGCAGCCATGTTGTGGCACTTTTGCACTCCCTTTTGGATGCCTTTCACAGCTCCAGTGTGCCTGGAACTCAGGGCTTCCTGATTTTAAAAATCCTAGCCCTAGGCCGAACCCCAACCCTAAGACGAGAAAGGCAAATCAGCCAGGAATTAGGCATGTCCCCAAGGAAAAAGCTGTGGAGGCAGGCATGTTGTGCTACTTTTGCGCTCTTCTTGGCTAGTCCTTCGCAGCTGCTGTGTTCTTGGAACTCAGGGCTTTCTGGTTAATAGAGCCCTTACCCTAGGCGTAACTCAAACCTTAACCCTAGGAAGGAAAATCAGCCTATGGTTCGGGATGGTCTCATGGAAATATCAGTGGTGGCAGCCAAGTTGCGTCACTTTTGCGCTCCCCTTGGGATGCCTTTCGCAGCTGCAGTGTGCCTGGAGCCCAGGGCTTCCTGGTTTTAAAAGTCCTAGGCCTAAGCCTAACAGTAACCCTAGGAAGGTAAATCAGCCGGGTATTAGGGTTCTTCCTAAGGGAAAAGCCGTGAAAGCAGCCATGTTGTGGCACTTCTGCACTCCCTTTGGGATGCCTTTGGCAGATGAAGTAAGCCTGGAACTCAGGGCTTCCTGGTTAAAGAAATCCAAGCCCTAGGCTGAACCCTAACCCTAACCCTAGGCAGATAAATCAGCCTAGGTATAGGGATGGTGCCAAGGAAAAAGCTGTGAAAGCTGCCATGTTGTTGCACTTTTGTACTCCCCTTGGGATGCCTTGAACAGCTGCAGTGTGCCTGGAGCCCAGGGCTTCCTAGTTTCAAAAATCCTAGCCCTAGGCCTAAGCCTAACAGTAACCCTGGGAAGGTAAATCAGCCTGGTGTTAGGCTTCTTGCCAAGGAAAAAGCCGTGAAAGCAGCCATGTTGTGGCACTTTTGCACTCCCTTTTGGATGCCTTTCACAGCTCCAGTGTGCCTGGAACTCAGTGCTTCCTGATTTTAAAAATCCTAGCCCTAGGCCGAACCCCAACCCTAAGACGAGAAAGGCAAATCAGCCAGGAATTAGGCATGTCCCCAAGGAAAAAGCTGTGGAGGCAGGCATGTTGTGGTACTTTTGCGCTCTTCTTGGCTTGTCTTTCGCAGCTGCTGTGTTCTTGAAACTCAGGGCTTTCTGGTTAATAGAACCCTTACCCTAGGCGTAACTCAAACCTTAACCCTAGGAAGGAAAATCAGCCTATGGTTCGGGATGGTCTCATGGAAATATCAGTGGTGGCAGCCAAGTTGCGTCACTTTTGCGCTCCCCTTGGGATGCCTTTCGCAGCTGCAGTGTGCCTGGAGCCCAGGGCTTCCTGGTTTTAAAAGTCCTAGGCCTAAGCCTAACAGTAACCCTAGGAAGGTAAATCAGCCGGGTATTAGGGTTCTTCCTAAGGGAAAAGCCGTGAAAGCAGCCATGTTGTGGCACTTCTGCACTCCCTTTGGGATGCCTTTGGCAGATGAAGTAAGCCTGGAACTCAGGGCTTCCTGGTTAAAGAAATCCAAGCCCTAGGCTGAACCCTAACCCTAACCCTAGGCAGATAAATCAGCCTAGGTATAGGGATGGTGCCAAGGAAAAAGCTGTGAAAGCTGCCATGTTGTTGCACTTTTGTACTCCCCTTGGGATGCCTTGAACAGCTGCAGTGTGCCTGGAGCTAAGGGCTTCCTAGTTTTAAAAATCCTAGCCCTAGGCCTAAGCCTTACATTAACCCTGGGATGGTAAATCAGCCTGGTGTTAGGCTTCTTGCCAAGGAAAAAGCCGTGAAAGCAGCCATGTTGTGGCACTTTTGCACTCCCTTTTGGATGCCTTTCACAGCTGCAGTGTGCCTGGAACTCAGGGCTTCCTGATTTTAAAAATCCTAGCCCTAGGCCGAACCCCAACCCTAAGACGAGAAAGGCAAATCAGCCAGGAATTAGGCATGTCCCCAAGGAAAAAGCTGTGGAGGCAGGCATGTTGTGCTACTTTTGCGCTCTTCTTGGCTAGTCCTTCGCAGCTGCTGTGTTCTTGGAACTCAGGGCTTTCTGGTTAATAGAGCCCTTACCCTAGGCGTAACTCAAACCTTAAGCCTAGGAAGGAAAATCAGCCTATGGTTCGGGATGGTCTCATGGAAATATCAGTGGTGGCAGCCAAGTTGCGTCACTTTTGCGCTCCCCTTGGGATGCCTTTCGCAGCTGCAGTGTGCCTGGAGCCCAGGGCTTCCTGGTTTTAAAAGTCCTAGGCCTAAGCCTAACAGTAACCCTAGGAAGGTAAATCAGCCGGGTATTAGGGTTCTTCCTAAGGGAAAAGCCGTGAAAGCAGCCATGTTGTGGCACTTCTGCACTCCCTTTGGGATGCCTTTGGCAGATGAAGTAAGCCTGGAACTCAGGGCTTCCTGGTTAAAGAAATCCAAGCCCTAGGCTGAAGCCTAACCCCAACCCTAGGCAGATCAATCAGCCTAGGTATAGGGATGGTGCCAAGGAAAAAGCTGTGAAAGCTGCCATGTTGTTGCACTTTTGTACTCCCCTTGGGATGCCTTGAACAGCTGCAGTGTGCCTGGAGCCCAGGGCTTCCTAGTTTCAAAAATCCTAGCCCTAGGCCTAAGCCTAACAGTAACCCTGGGAAGGTAAATCAGCCTGGTGTTAGGCTTCTTGCCAAGGAAAAAGCCGTGAAAGCAGCCATGTTGTGGCACTTTTGCACTCCCTTTGGGATGCCTTTGGCAGATGAAGTAAGCCTGGAACTCAGGGCTTCCTGGTTAAAGAAATCCAAGCCCTAGGCTGAACCCTAACCCTAACCCTAGGCAGATAAATCCGCCTAGGTATAGGGATGGTGCCAAGGAAAAAGCTGTGAAAGCTGCCATGTTGTTGCACTTTTGTACTCCCCTTGGGATGCCTTGAACAGCTGCAGTGTGCCTGGAGCCCTGGGCTTCCTAGTTTCAAAAATCCTAGCCCTAGGCCTAAGCCTAACAGTAACCCTGGGAAGGTAAATCAGCCTGGTGTTAGGCTTCTTGCCAAGGAAAAAGCCGTGAAAGCAGCCATGTTGTGGCACTTTTGCACTCCCTTTTGGATGCCTTTCACAGCTGCAGTGTGCCTGGAACTCAGGGCTTCCTGATTTTAAAAATCCTAGCCCTAGGCCGAACCCCAACCCTAAGACGAGAAAGGCAAATCAGCCAGGAATTAGGCATGTCCCCAAGGAAAAAGCTGTGGAGGCAGGCATGTTGTGCTACTTTTGCGCTCTTCTTGGCTAGTCCTTCGCAGCTGCTGTGTTCTTGGAACTCAGGGCTTTCTGGTTAATAGAACCCTTACCCTAGGCGTAACTCAAACCTTAACCCTAGGAAGGAAAATCAGCCTATGGTTCGGGATGGTCTCATGGAAATATCAGTGGTGGCAGCCAAGTTGCGTCACTTTTGCGCTCCCCTTGGGATGCCTTTCGCAGCTGCAGTGTGCCTGGAGCCCAGGGCTTCCTGGTTTTAAAAGTCCTAGGCCTAAGCCTAACAGTAACCCTAGGAAGGTAAATCAGCCGGGTATTAGGGTTCTTCCTAAGGGAAAAGCCGTGAAAGCAGCCATGTTGTGGCACTTCTGCACTCCCTTTGGGATGCCTTTGGCAGATGAAGTAAGCCTGGAACTCAGGGCTTCCTGGTTAAAGAAATCCAAGCCCTAGGCTGAACCCTAACCCTAACCCTAGGCAGATAAATCAGCCTAGGTATAGGGATGGTGCCAAGGAAAAAGCTGTGAAAGCTGCCATGTTGTTGCACTTTTGTACTCCCCTTGGGATGCCTTGAACAGCTGCAGTGTGCCTGGAGCTAAGGGCTTCCTAGTTTTAAAAATCCTAGCCCTAGGCCTAAGCCTAACAGTAACCCTGGGAAGGTAAATCAGCCTGGTGTTAGGCTTCTTGCCAAGGAAAAAGCCGTGAAAGCAGCCATGTTGTGGCACTTTTGCACTCCCTTTTGGATGCCTTTCACAGCTCCAGTGTGCCTGGAACTCAGGGCTTCCTGATTTTAAAAATCCTAGCCCTAGGCCGAACCCCAACCCTATGACGAGAAAGGCAAATCAGCCAGGAATTAGGCATGTCCCCAAGGAAAAAGCTGTGGAGGCAGGCATGTTGTGCTACTTTTGCGCTCTTCTTGGCTAGTCCTTCGCAGCTGCTGTGTTCTTGGAACTCAGGGCTTTCTGGTTAATAGAGCCCTTACCCTAGGCGTAACTCAAACCTTAACCCTAGGAAGGAAAATCAGCCTATGGTTCGGGATGGTCTCATGGAAATATCAGTGGTGGCAGCCAAGTTGAGTCACTTTTGCGCTCCCCTTGGGATGCCTTTCGCAGCTGCAGTGTGCCTGGAGCCCAGGGCTTCCTGGTTTTAAAAGTCCTAGGCCTAAGCCTAACAGTAACCCTAGGAAGGTAAATCAGCCGGGTATTAGGGTTCTTCCTAAGGGAAAAGCCATGAAAGCAGCCATGTTGTGGCACTTCTGCACTCCCTTTGGGATGCCTTTGGCAGATGAAGTAAGCCTGGAACTCAGGGCTTCCTGGTTAAAGAAATCCAAGCCCTAGGCTGAACCCTAACCCTAACCCTAGGCAGATAAATCAGCCTAGGTATAGGGATGGTGCCAAGGAAAAAGCTGTGAAAGCTGCCATGTTGTTGCACTTTTGTACTCCCCTTGGGATGCCTTGAACAGCTGCAGTGTGCCTGGAGCCCAGGGCTTCCTAGTTTCAAAAATCCTAGCCCTAGGCCTAAGCCTAACAGTAACCCTGGGAAGGTAAATCAGCCTGGTGTTAGGCTTCTTGCCAAGGAAAAAGCCGTGAAAGCAGCCATGTTGTGGCACTTTTGCACTCCCTTTTGGATGCCTTTCACAGCTCCAGTGTGCCTGGAACTCAGGGCTTCCTGATTTTAAAAATCCTAGCCCTAGGCCAAACCCCAACCCTAAGACGAGAAAGGCAAATCAGCCAGGAATTAGGCATGTCCCCAAGGAAAAAGCTGTGGAGGCAGGCATGTTGTGCTACTTTTGCGCTCTTCTTGGCTAGTCCTTCGCAGCTGCTGTGTTCTTGGAACTCAGGGCTTTCTGGTTAATAGAGCCCTTACCCTAGGCGTAACTCAAACCTTAAGCCTAGGAAGGAAAATCAGCTATGGTTCGGGATGGTCTCATGGAAATATCAGTGGTGGCAGCCAAGTTGCGTCACTTTTGCGCTCCCCTTGGGATGCCTTTCGCAGCTGCAGTGTGCCTGGAGCCCAGGGCTTCCTGGTTTTAAAAGTCCTAGGCCTAAGCCTAACAGTAACCCTAGGAAGGTAAATCAGCCGGGTATTAGGGTTCTTCCTAAGGGAAAAGCCGTGAAAGCAGCCATGTTGTGGCACTTCTGCACTCCCTTTGGGATGCCTTTGGCAGATGAAGTAAGCCTGGAACTCAGGGCTTCCTGGTTAAAGAAATCCAAGCCCTAGGCTGAACCCTAACCCTAACCCTAGGCAGATAAATCAGCCTAGGTATAGGGATGGTGCCAAGGAAAAAGCTGTGAAAGCTGCCATGTTGTTGCACTTTTGTACTCCCCTTGGGATGCCTTGAACAGCTGCAGTGTGCCTGGAGCCCAGGGCTTCCTAGTTTCAAAAATCCTAGCCCTAGGCCTAAGCCTAACAGTAACCCTGGGAAGGTAAATCAGCCTGGTGTTAGGCTTCTTGCCAAGGAAAAAGCCGTGAAAGCAGCCATGTTGTGGCACTTTTGCACTCCCTTTTGGATGCCTTTCACAGCTCCAGTGTGCCTGGAACTCAGTGCTTCCTGATTTTAAAAATCCTAGCCCTAGGCCGAACCCCAACCCTAAGACGAGAAAGGCAAATCAGCCAGGAATTAGGCATGTCCCCAAGGAAAAAGCTGTGGAGGCAGGCATGTTGTGGTACTTTTGCGCTCTTCTTGGCTTGTCTTTCGCAGCTGCTGTGTTCTTGAAACTCAGGGCTTTCTGGTTAATAGAACCCTTACCCTAGGCGTAACTCAAACCTTAACCCTAGGAAGGAAAATCAGCCTATGGTTCGGGATGGTCTCATGGAAATATCAGTGGTGGCAGCCAAGTTGCGTCACTTTTGCGCTCCCCTTGGGATGCCTTTCGCAGCTGCAGTGTGCCTGGAGCCCAGGGCTTCCTGGTTTTAAAAGTCCTAGGCCTAAGCCTAACAGTAACCCTAGGAAGGTAAATCAGCCGGGTATTAGGGTTCTTCCTAAGGGAAAAGCCGTGAAAGCAGCCATGTTGTGGCACTTCTGCACTCCCTTTGGGATGCCTTTGGCAGATGAAGTAAGCCTGGAACTCAGGGCTTCCTGGTTAAAGAAATCCAAGCCCTAGGCTGAACCCTAACCCTAACCCTAGGCAGATAAATCAGCCTAGGTATAGGGATGGTGCCAAGGAAAAAGCTGTGAAAGCTGCCATGTTGTTGCACTTTTGTACTCCCCTTGGGATGCCTTGAACAGCTGCAGTGTGCCTGGAGCTAAGGGCTTCCTAGTTTTAAAAATCCTAGCCCTAGGCCTAAGCCTAACAGTAACCCTGGGAAGGTAAATCAGCCTGGTGTTAGGCTTCTTGCCAAGGAAAAAGCCGTGAAAGCAGCCATGTTGTGGCACTTTTGCACTCCCTTTTGGATGCCTTTCACAGCTCCAGTGTGCCTGGAACTCAGGGCTTCCTGATTTTAAAAATCCTAGCCCTAGGCCGAACCCCAACCCTAAGACGAGAAAGGCAAATCAGCCAGGAATTAGGCATGTCCCCAAGGAAAAAGCTGTGGAGGCAGGCATGTTGTGCTACTTTTGCGCTCTTCTTGGCTAGTCCTTCGCAGCTGCTGTGTTCTTGGAACTCAGGGCTTTCTGGTTAATAGAGCCCTTACCCTAGGCGTAACTCAAACCTTAACCCTAGGAAGGAAAATCAGCCTATGGTTCGGGATGGTCTCATGGAAATATCAGTGGTGGCAGCCAAGTTGAGTCACTTTTGCGCTCCCCTTGGGATGCCTTTCGCAGCTGCAGTGTGCCTGGAGCCCAGGGCTTCCTGGTTTTAAAAGTCCTAGGCCTAAGCCTAACAGTAACCCTAGGAAGGTAAATCAGCCGGGTATTAGGGTTCTTCCTAAGGGAAAAGCCATGAAAGCAGCCATGTTGTGGCACTTCTGCACTCCCTTTGGGATGCCTTTGGCAGATGAAGTAAGCCTGGAACTCAGGGCTTCCTGGTTAAAGAAATCCAAGCCCTAGGCTGAACCCTAACCCTAACCCTAGGCAGATAAATCAGCCTAGGTATAGGGATGGTGCCAAGGAAAAAGCTGTGAAAGCTGCCATGTTGTTGCACTTTTGTACTCCCCTTGGGATGCCTTGAACAGCTGCAGTGTGCCTGGAGCCCAGGGCTTCCTAGTTTCAAAAATCCTAGCCCTAGGCCTAAGCCTAACAGTAACCCTGGGAAGGTAAATCAGCCTGGTGTTAGGCTTCTTGCCAAGGAAAAAGCCGTGAAAGCAGCCATGTTGTGGCACTTTTGCACTCCCTTTTGGATGCCTTTCACAGCTCCAGTGTGCCTGGAACTCAGGGCTTCCTGATTTTAAAAATCCTAGCCCTAGGCCGAACCCCAACCCTAAGACGAGAAAGGCAAATCAGCCAGGAATTAGGCATGTCCCCAAGGAAAAAGCTGTGGAGGCAGGCATGTTGTGCTACTTTTGCGCTCTTCTTGGCTAGTCCTTCGCAGCTGCTGTGTTCTTGGAACTCAGGGCTTTCTGGTTAATAGAGCCCTTACCCTAGGCGTAACTCAAACCTTAAGCCTAGGAAGGAAAATCAGCTATGGTTCGGGATGGTCTCATGGAAATATCAGTGGTGGCAGCCAAGTTGCGTCACTTTTGCGCTCCCCTTGGGATGCCTTTCGCAGCTGCAGTGTGCCTGGAGCCCAGGGCTTCCTGGTTTTAAAAGTCCTAGGCCTAAGCCTAACAGTAACCCTAGGAAGGTAAATCAGCCGGGTATTAGGGTTCTTCCTAAGGGAAAAGCCGTGAAAGCAGCCATGTTGTGGCACTTCTGCACTCCCTTTGGGATGCCTTTGGCAGATGAAGTAAGCCTGGAACTCAGGGCTTCCTGGTTAAAGAAATCCAAGCCCTAGGCTGAACCCTAACCCTAACCCTAGGCAGATAAATCAGCCTAGGTATAGGGATGGTGCCAAGGAAAAAGCTGTGAAAGCTGCCATGTTGTTGCACTTTTGTACTCCCCTTGGGATGCCTTGAACAGCTGCAGTGTGCCTGGAGCCCAGGGCTTCCTAGTTTCAAAAATCCTAGCCCTAGGCCTAAGCCTAACAGTAACCCTGGGAAGGTAAATCAGCCTGGTGTTAGGCTTCTTGCCAAGGAAAAAGCCGTGAAAGCAGCCATGTTGTGGCACTTTTGCACTCCCTTTTGGATGCCTTTCACAGCTCCAGTGTGCCTGGAACTCAGTGCTTCCTGATTTTAAAAATCCTAGCCCTAGGCCGAACCCCAACCCTAAGACGAGAAAGGCAAATCAGCCAGGAATTAGGCATGTCCCCAAGGAAAAAGCTGTGGAGGCAGGCATGTTGTGGTACTTTTGCGCTCTTCTTGGCTTGTCTTTCGCAGCTGCTGTGTTCTTGAAACTCAGGGCTTTCTGGTTAATAGAACCCTTACCCTAGGCGTAACTCAAACCTTAACCCTAGGAAGGAAAATCAGCCTATGGTTCGGGATGGTCTCATGGAAATATCAGTGGTGGCAGCCAAGTTGCGTCACTTTTGCGCTCCCCTTGGGATGCCTTTCGCAGCTGCAGTGTGCCTGGAGCCCAGGGCTTCCTGGTTTTAAAAGTCCTAGGCCTAAGCCTAACAGTAACCCTAGGAAGGTAAATCAGCCGGGTATTAGGGTTCTTCCTAAGGGAAAAGCCGTGAAAGCAGCCATGTTGTGGCACTTCTGCACTCCCTTTGGGATGCCTTTGGCAGATGAAGTAAGCCTGGAACTCAGGGCTTCCTGGTTAAAGAAATCCAAGCCCTAGGCTGAACCCTAACCCTAACCCTAGGCAGATAAATCAGCCTAGGTATAGGGATGGTGCCAAGGAAAAAGCTGTGAAAGCTGCCATGTTGTTGCACTTTTGTACTCCCCTTGGGATGCCTTGAACAGCTGCAGTGTGCCTGGAGCTAAGGGCTTCCTAGTTTTAAAAATCCTAGCCCTAGGCCTAAGCCTAACAGTAACCCTGGGAAGGTAAATCAGCCTGGTGTTAGGCTTCTTGCCAAGGAAAAAGCCTTGAAAGCAGCCATGTTGTGGCACTTTTGCACTCCCTTTTGGATGCCTTTCACAGCTCCAGTGTGCCTGGAACTCAGGGCTTCCTGATTTTAAAAATCCTAGCCCGAGGCCGAACCCCAACCCTAAGACGAGAAAGGCAAATCAGCCGGGAATTAGGCATGTCCCCAAGGAAAAAGCTGTGGAGGCAGGCATGTTGTGCTACTTTTGCGCTCTTCTTGGCTAGTCCTTCGCAGCTGCTGTGTTCTTGGAACTCAGGGCTTTCTGGTTAATAGAGCCCTTACCCTAGGCGTAACTCAAACCTTAAGCCTAGGAAGGAAAATCAGCCTATGGTTCGGGATGGTCTCATGGAAATATCAGTGGTGGCAGCCAAGTTGCGTCACTTTTGCGCTCCCCTTGGGATGCCTTTCGCAGCTGCAGTGTGCCTGGAGCCCAGGGCTTCCTGGTTTTAAAAGTCCTAGGCCTAAGCCTAACAGTAACCCTAGGAAGGTAAATCAGCCGGGTATTAGGGTTCTTCCTAAGGGAAAAGCCGTGAAAGCAGCCATGTTGTGGCACTTCTGCACTCCCTTTGGGATGCCTTTGGCAGATGAAGTAAGCCTGGAACTCAGGGCTTCCTGGTTAAAGAAATCCAAGCCCTAGGCTGAAGCCTAACCCTAACCCTAGGCAGATAAATCAGCCTAGGTATAGGGATGGTGCCAAGGAAAAAGCTGTGAAAGCTGCCATGTTGTAGCACTTTTGTACTCCCCTTGGGATGCCTTGAACAGCTGCAGTGTGCCTGGAGCCCAGGGCTTCCTAGTTTTAAAAATCCTAGCCCTAGGCCTAAGCCTAACAGTAACCCAGGGAAGGTAAATCAGCCTGGTGTTAGGCTTCTTGCCAAGGAAAAAGCCGTGAAAGCAGCCATGTTGTGGCACTTTTGCACTCCCTTTTGGATGCCTTTCACAGCTCCAGTGTGCCTGGAACTCAGGGCTTCCTGATTTTAAAAATCCTAGCCCTAGGCCGAACCCCAACCCTAAGACGAGAAAGGCAAATCAGCCAGGAATTAGGCATGTCCCCAAGGAAAAAGCTGTGGAGGCAGGCATGTTGTGCTACTTTTGCGCTCTTCTTGGCTAGTCCTTCGCAGCTGCTGTGTTCTTGGAACTCAGGGCTTTCTGGTTAATAGAGCCCTTACCCTAGGCGTAACTCAAACCTTAAGCCTAGGAAGGAAAATCAGCCTATGGTTCGGGATGGTCTCATGGAAATATCAGTGGTGGCAGCCAAGTTGCGTCACTTTTGCGCTCCCCTTGGGATGCCTTTCGCAGCTGCAGTGTGCCTGGAGCCCAGGGCTTCCTGGTTTTAAAAGTCCTAGGCCTAAGCCTAACAGTAACCCTAGGAAGGTAAATCAGCCGGGTATTAGGGTTCTTCCTAAGGGAAAAGCCGTGAAAGCAGCCATGTTGTGGCACTTCTGCACTCCCTTTGGGATGCCTTTGGCAGATGAAGTAAGCCTGGAACTCAGGGCTTCCTGGTTAAAGAAATCCAAGCCCTAGGCTGAAGCCTAACCCTAACCCTAGGCAGATAAATCAGCCTAGGTATAGGGATGGTGCCAAGGAAAAAGCTGTGAAAGCTGCCATGTTGTTGCACTTTTGTACTCCCCTTGGGATGCCTTGAACAGCTGCAGTGTGCCTGGAGCCCAGGGCTTCCTAGTTTCAAAAATCCTAGCCCTAGGCCTAAGCCTAACAGTAACCCTGGGAAGGTAAATCAGCCTGGTGTTAGGCTTCTTGCCAAGGAAAAAGCCGTGAAAGCAGCCATGTTGTGGCACTTTTGCACTCCCTTTTGGATGCCTTTCACAGCTCCAGTGTGCCTGGAACTCAGGGCTCCCTGATTTTAAAAATCCTAGCCCTAGGCCGAACCCCAGCCCTAAGACGAGAAAGGCAAATCAGCCAGGAATTAGGCATGTCCCCAAGGAAAAAGCTGTGGAGGCAGGCATGTTGTGCAACTTTTGCGCTCTTCTTGGCTAGTCCTTCGCAGCTGCTGTGTTCTTGGAACTCAGGGCTTTCTGGTTAATAGAACCCTTACCCTAGGCGTAACTCAAACCTTAAGCCTAGGAAGGAAAATCAGCCTATGGTTCGGGATGGTCTCATGGAAATAGCAGTGGTGGCAGCCAAGTTGCGTCACTTTTGCGCTCCCCTTGGGATGCCTTTCGCAGCTGCAGTGTGCCTGGAGCCCAGGGCTTCCTGGTTTTAAAAGTCCTAGGCCTAAGCCTAACAGTAACCCTAGGAAGGTAAATCAGCCGGGTATTAGGGTTCTTCCTAAGGGAAAAGCCGTGAAAGCAGCCATGTTGTGGCACTTCTGCACTCCCTTTGGGATGCCTTTGGCAGATGAAGTAAGCCTGGAACTCAGGGCTTCCTGGTTAAAGAAATCCAAGCCCTAGGCTGAACCCTAACCCTAACCCTAGGCAGATAAATCAGCCTAGGTATAGGGATGGTGCCAAGGAAAAAGCTGTGAAAGCTGCCATGTTGTTGCACTTTTGTACTCCCCTTGGGATGCCTTGAACAGCTGCAGTGTGCCTGGAGCCCAGGGCTTCCTAGTTTTAAAAATCCTAGCCCTAGGCCTAAGCCTAACAGTAACCCTGGGAAGGTAAATCAGCCTGGTGTTAGGCTTCTTGCCAAGGAAAAAGCCGTGAAAGCAGCCATGTTGTGGCACTTTTGCACTCCCTTTTGGATGCCTTTCACAGCTGCAGTGTGCCTGGAACTCAGGGCTTCCTGATTTTAAAAATCCTAGCCCTAGGCCGAACCCCAACCCTAAGACGAGAAAGGCAAATCAGCCAGGAATTAGGCATGTCCCCAAGGAAAAAGCTGTGGAGGCAGGCATGTTGTGCTACTTTTGCGCTCTTCTTGGCTAGTCCTTCGCAGCTGCTGTGTTCTTGGAACTCAGGGCTTTCTGGTTAATAGAGCCCTTACCCTAGGCGTAACTCAAACCTTAACCCTAGGAAGGAAAATCAGCCTATGGTTCGGGATGGTCTCATGGAAATATCAGTGGTGGCAGCCAAGTTGCGTCACTTTTGCGCTCCCCTTGGGATGCCTTTCGCAGCTGCAGTGTGCCTGGAGCCCAGGGCTTCCTGGTTTTAAAAGTCCTAGGCCTAAGCCGAACAGTAACCCTAGGAAGGTAAATCAGCCGGGTATTAGGGTTCTTCCTAAGGGAAAAGCCGTGAAAGCAGCCATGTTGTGGCACTTCTGCACTTCCTTTGGGATGCCTTTGGCAGATGAAGTAAGCCTGGAACTCAGGGCTTCCTGGTTAAAGAAATCCAAGCCCTAGGCTGAAGCCTAACCCTAACCCTAGGCAGATAAATCAGCCTAGGTATAGGGATGGTGCCAAGGAAAAAGCTGTGAAAGCTGCCATGTTGTTGCACTTTTGTACTCCCCTTGGGATGCCTTGAACAGCTGCAGTGTGCCTGGAGCCCAGGGCTTCCTAGTTTCAAAAATCCTAGCCCTAGGCCTAAGCCTAACAGTAACCCTGGGAAGGTAAATCAGCCTGGTGTTAGGCTTCTTGCCAAGGAAAAAGCCGTGAAAGCAGCCATGTTGTGGCACTTTTGCACTCCCTTTTGGATGCCTTTCACAGCTCCAGTGTGCCTGGAACTCAGGGCTTCCTGATTTTAAAAATCCTAGCCCTAGGCCAAACCCCAACCCTAAGACGAGAAAGGCAAATCAGCCAGGAATTAGGCATGTCCCCAAGGAAAAAGCTGTGGAGGCAGGCATGTTGTGCTACTTTTGCGCTCTTCTTGGCTAGTCCTTCGCAGCTGCTGTGTTCTTGGAACTCAGGGCTTTCTGGTTAATAGAGCCCTTACCCTAGGCGTAACTCAAACCTTAACCCTAGGAAGGAAAATCAGCCTATGATTCGGGATGGTCTCATGGAAATATCAGTGGTGGCAGCCAAGTTGCGTCACTTTTGTGCTCCCCTTGGGATGCCTTTCGCAGCTGCAGTGTGCCTGGAGCCCAGGGCTTCCTGGTTTTAAAAGTCCTAGGCCTAAGCCTAACAGTAACCCTAGGAAGGTAAATCAGCCGGGTATTAGGGTTCTTCCTAAGGGAAAAGCCGTGAAAGCAGCCATGTTGTGGCACTTCTGCACTCCCTTTGGGATGCCTTTGGCAGATGAAGTAAGCCTGGAACTCAGGGCTTCCTGGTTAAAGAAATCCAAGCCCTAGGCTGAACCCTAACCCTAACCCTAGGCAGATAAATCAGCCTAGGTATAGGGATGGTGCCAAGGAAAAAGCTGTGAAAGCTGCCATGTTGTTGCACTTTTGTACTCCCCTTGGGATGCCTTGAACAGCTGCAGTGTGCCTGGAGCCCAGGGCTTCCTAGTTTTAAAAATCCTAGCCCTAGGCCTAAGCCTAACAGTAACCCTGGGAAGGTAAATCAGCCTGGTGTTAGGCTTCTTGCCAAGGAAAAAGCCGTGAAAGCAGCCATGTTGTGGCACTTTTGCACTCCCTTTTGGATGCCTTTCACAGCTGCAGTGTGCCTGGAACTCAGGGCTTCCTGATTTTAAAAATCCTAGCCCTAGGCCGAACCCCAACCCTAAGACGAGAAAGGCAAATCAGCCAGGAATTAGGCATGTCCCCAAGGAAAAAGCTGTGGAGGCAGGCATGTTGTGGTACTTTTGCGCTCTTCTTGGCTAGTCCTTCGCAGCTGCTGTGTTCTTGGAACTCAGGGCTTTCTGGTTAATAGAGCCCTTACCATAGGCGTAACTCAAACCTTAACCCTAGGATGGAAAATCAGCCTATGGTTCGGGATGGTCTCATGGAAATATCAGTGGTGGCAGCCAAGTTGCGTCACTTTTGCGCTCCCCTTGGGATGCCTTTCGCAGCTGCAGTGTGCCTGGAGCCCAGGGCTTCCTGGTTTTAAAAGTCCTAGGCCTAAGCCTAACAGTAACCCTAGGAAGGTAAATCAGCCGGGTATTAGGGTTCTTCCTAAGGGAAAAGCCGTGAAAGCAGCCATGTTGTGGCACTTCTGCACTCCCTTTGGGATGCCTTTGGCAGATGAAGTAAGCCTGGAACTCAGGGCTTCCTGGTTAAAGAAATCCAAGCCCTAGGCTGAAGCCTAACCCTAACCCTAGGCAGATAAATCAGCCTAGGTATAGGGATGTTGCCAAGGAAAAAGCCGTGAAAGCTGCCATGTTGTTGCACTTTTGTACTCCCCTTGGGATGCCTTGAACAGCTGCAGTGTGCCTGGAGCTAAGGGCTTCCTAGTTTTAAAAATCCTAGCCCTAGGCCTAAGCCTAACAGTAACCCTGGGAAGGTAAATCAGCCTGGTGTTAGGCTTCTTGCCAAGGAAAAAGCCGTGAAAGCAGCCATGTTGTGGCACTTTTGCACTCCCTTTTGGATGCCTTTCACAGCTCCAGTGTGCCTGGAACTCAGGGCTTCCTGATTTTAAAAATCCTAGCCCTAGGCCGAACCCCAACCCTAAGACGAGAAAGGCAAATCAGCCAGGAATTAGGCATGTCCCCAAGGAAAAAGCTGTGGAGGCAGGCATGTTGTGCTACTTTTGCGCTCTTCTTGGCTAGTCCTTCGCAGCTGCTGTGTTCTTGGAACTCAGGGCTTTCTGGTTAATAGAGCCCTTACCCTAGGCGTAACTCAAACCTTAAGCCTAGGAAGGAAAATCAGCCTATGATTGGGGATGGTCTCATGGAAATATCAGTGGTGGCAGCCAAGTTGCGTCACTTTTGCGCTCCCCTTGGGATGCCTTGAACAGCTGCAGTGTGCCTGGAGCCCAGGGCTTCCTGGTTTTAAAAGTCCTAGGCCTAAGCCTAACAGTAACCCTAGGAAGGTAAATCAGCCGGGTATTAGGGTTCTTCCTAAGGGAAAAGCCGTGAAAGCAGCCATGTTGTGGCACTTCTGCACTCCCTTTGGGATGCCTTTGGCAGATGAAGTAAGCCTGGAACTCAGGGCTTCCTGGTTAAAGAAATCCAAGCCCTAGGCTGAAGCCTAACCCTAACCCTAGGCAGATAAATCAGCCTAGGTATAGGGATGGTGCCAAGGAAAAAGCTGTGAAAGCTGCCATGTTGTTGCACTTTTGTACTCCCCTTGGGATGCCTTGAACAGCTGCAGTGTGCCTGGAGCTAAGGGCTTCCTAGTTTTAAAAATCCTAGCCCTAGGCCTAAGCCTAACAGTAACCCTGGGAAGGTAAATCAGCCTGGTGTTAGGCTTCTTGCCAAGGAAAAAGCCGTGAAAGCAGCCATGTTGTGGCACTTTTGCACTCCCTTTTGGATGCCTTTCACAGCTCCAGTGTGCCTGGAACTCAGGGCTTCCTGATTTTAAAAATCCTAGCCCTAGGCCGAACCCCAACCCTAAGACGAGAAAGGCAAATCAGCCAGGAATTAGGCATGTCCCCAAGGAAAAAGCTGTGGAGGCAGGCATGTTGTGGTACTTTTGCGCTCTTCTTGGCTAGTCCTTCGCAGCTGCTGTGTTCTTGGAACTCAGGGCTTTCTGGTTAATAGAACGCTTACCCTAGGCGTAACTCAAACCTTAAGCCTAGGAAGGAAAATCAGCCTATGGTTCGGGATGGTCTCATGGAAATATCAGTGGTGGCAGCCAAGTTGAGTCACTTTTGCGCTCCCCTTGGGATGCCTTTCGCAGCTGCAGTGTGCCTGGAGCCCAGGGCTTCCTGGTTTTAAAAGTCCTAGGCCTAAGCCTAACAGTAACCCTAGGAAGGTAAATCAGCCGGGTATTAGGGTTCTTCCTAAGGGAAAAGCCGTGAAAGCAGCCATGTTGTGGCACTTCTGCACTCCCTTTGGGATGCCTTTGGCAGATGAAGTAAGCCTGGAACTCAGGGCTTCCTGGTTAAAGAAATCCAAGCCCTAGGCTGAACCCTAACCCTAACCCTAGGCAGATAAATCAGCCTAGGTATAGGGATGGTGCCAAGGAAAAAGCTGTGAAAGCTGCCATGTTGTTGCACTTTTGTACTCCCCTTGGGATGCCTTGAACAGCTGCAGTGTGCCTGGAGCTAAGGGCTTCCTAGTTTTAAAAATCCTAGCCCTAGGCCTAAGCCTAACAGTAACCCTGGGAAGGTAAATCAGCCTGGTGTTAGGCTTCTTGCCAAGGAAAAAGCCGTGAAAGCAGCC
Organism: Ammospiza nelsoni; assembly: GCF_027579445.1. Lineage (NCBI taxonomy): Eukaryota > Metazoa > Chordata > Aves > Passeriformes > Passerellidae > Ammospiza > Ammospiza nelsoni. The sequence goes on along the minus strand of NW_026683188.1, from coordinate 3,201,873 downwards.
ATGTTGTGGCACTTTTGCACTCCCTTTTGGATGCCTTTCACAGCTCCAGTGTGCCTGGAACTCAGGGCTTCCTGATTTTAAAAATCCTAGCCCTAGGCCGAACCCCAACCCTAAGACGAGAAAGGCAAATCAGCCAGGAATTAGGCATGTCCCCAAGGAAAAAGCTGTGGAGGCAGGCATGTTGTGCTACTTTTGCGCTCTTCTTGGCTAGTCCTTCGCAGCTGCTGTGTTCTTGGAACTCAGGGCTTTCTGGTTAATAGAGCCCTTACCCTAGGCGTAACTCAAACCTTAAGCCTAGGAAGGAAAATCAGCTATGGTTCGGGATGGTCTCATGGAAATATCAGTGGTGGCAGCCAAGTTGCGTCACTTTTGCGCTCCCCTTGGGATGCCTTTCGCAGCTGCAGTGTGCCTGGAGCCCAGGGCTTCCTGGTTTTAAAAGTCCTAGGCCTAAGCCTAACAGTAACCCTAGGAAGGTAAATCAGCCGGGTATTAGGGTTCTTCCTAAGGGAAAAGCCGTGAAAGCAGCCATGTTGTGGCACTTCTGCACTCCCTTTGGGATGCCTTTGGCAGATGAAGTAAGCCTGGAACTCAGGGCTTCCTGGTTAAAGAAATCCAAGCCCTAGGCTGAACCCTAACCCTAACCCTAGGCAGATAAATCAGCCTAGGTATAGGGATGGTGCCAAGGAAAAAGCTGTGAAAGCTGCCATGTTGTTGCACTTTTGTACTCCCCTTGGGATGCCTTGAACAGCTGCAGTGTGCCTGGAGCCCAGGGCTTCCTAGTTTCAAAAATCCTAGCCCTAGGCCTAAGCCTAACAGTAACCCTGGGAAGGTAAATCAGCCTGGTGTTAGGCTTCTTGCCAAGGAAAAAGCCGTGAAAGCAGCCATGTTGTGGCACTTTTGCACTCCCTTTTGGATGCCTTTCACAGCTCCAGTGTGCCTGGAACTCAGTGCTTCCTGATTTTAAAAATCCTAGCCCTAGGCCGAACCCCAACCCTAAGACGAGAAAGGCAAATCAGCCAGGAATTAGGCATGTCCCCAAGGAAAAAGCTGTGGAGGCAGGCATGTTGTGGTACTTTTGCGCTCTTCTTGGCTTGTCTTTCGCAGCTGCTGTGTTCTTGAAACTCAGGGCTTTCTGGTTAATAGAACCCTTACCCTAGGCGTAACTCAAACCTTAACCCTAGGAAGGAAAATCAGCCTATGGTTCGGGATGGTCTCATGGAAATATCAGTGGTGGCAGCCAAGTTGCGTCACTTTTGCGCTCCCCTTGGGATGCCTTTCGCAGCTGCAGTGTGCCTGGAGCCCAGGGCTTCCTGGTTTTAAAAGTCCTAGGCCTAAGCCTAACAGTAACCCTAGGAAGGTAAATCAGCCGGGTATTAGGGTTCTTCCTAAGGGAAAAGCCGTGAAAGCAGCCATGTTGTGGCACTTCTGCACTCCCTTTGGGATGCCTTTGGCAGATGAAGTAAGCCTGGAACTCAGGGCTTCCTGGTTAAAGAAATCCAAGCCCTAGGCTGAACCCTAACCCTAACCCTAGGCAGATAAATCAGCCTAGGTATAGGGATGGTGCCAAGGAAAAAGCTGTGAAAGCTGCCATGTTGTTGCACTTTTGTACTCCCCTTGGGATGCCTTGAACAGCTGCAGTGTGCCTGGAGCTAAGGGCTTCCTAGTTTTAAAAATCCTAGCCCTAGGCCTAAGCCTAACAGTAACCCTGGGAAGGTAAATCAGCCTGGTGTTAGGCTTCTTGCCAAGGAAAAAGCCGTGAAAGCAGCCATGTTGTGGCACTTTTGCACTCCCTTTTGGATGCCTTTCACAGCTGCAGTGTGCCTGGAACTCAGGGCTTCCTGATTTTAAAAATCCTAGCCCTAGGCCGAACCCCAACCCTAAGACGAGAAAGGCAAATCAGCCGGGAATTAGGCATGTCCCCAAGGAAAAAGCTGTGGAGGCAGGCATGTTGTGCTACTTTTGCGCTCTTCTTGGCTAGTCCTTCGCAGCTGCTGTGTTCTTGGAACTCAGGGCTTTCTGGTTAATAGAGCCCTTACCCTAGGCGTAACTCAAACCTTAAGCCTAGGAAGGAAAATCAGCCTATGGTTCGGGATGGTCTCATGGAAATATCAGTGGTGGCAGCCAAGTTGCGTCACTTTTGCGCTCCCCTTGGGATGCCTTTCGCAGCTGCAGTGTGCCTGGAGCCCAGGGCTTCCTGGTTTTAAAAGTCCTAGGCCTAAGCCTAACAGTAACCCTAGGAAGGTAAATCAGCCGGGTATTAGGGTTCTTCCTAAGGGAAAAGCCGTGAAAGCAGCCATGTTGTGGCACTTCTGCACTCCCTTTGGGATGCCTTTGGCAGATGAAGTAAGCCTGGAACTCAGGGCTTCCTGGTTAAAGAAATCCAAGCCCTAGGCTGAAGCCTAACCCTAACCCTAGGCAGATAAATCAGCCTAGGTATAGGGATGGTGCCAAGGAAAAAGCTGTGAAAGCTGCCATGTTGTAGCACTTTTGTACTCCCCTTGGGATGCCTTGAACAGCTGCAGTGTGCCTGGAGCCCAGGGCTTCCTAGTTTTAAAAATCCTAGCCCTAGGCCTAAGCCTAACAGTAACCCAGGGAAGGTAAATCAGCCTGGTGTTAGGCTTCTTGCCAAGGAAAAAGCCGTGAAAGCAGCCATGTTGTGGCACTTTTGCACTCCCTTTTGGATGCCTTTCACAGCTCCAGTGTGCCTGGAACTCAGGGCTTCCTGATTTTAAAAATCCTAGCCCTAGGCCGAACCCCAACCCTAAGACGAGAAAGGCAAATCAGCCAGGAATTAGGCATGTCCCCAAGGAAAAAGCTGTGGAGGCAGGCATGTTGTGCTACTTTTGCGCTCTTCTTGGCTAGTCCTTCGCAGCTGCTGTGTTCTTGGAACTCAGGGCTTTCTGGTTAATAGAGCCCTTACCCTAGGCGTAACTCAAACCTTAAGCCTAGGAAGGAAAATCAGCCTATGGTTCGGGATGGTCTCATGGAAATATCAGTGGTGGCAGCCAAGTTGCGTCACTTTTGCGCTCCCCTTGGGATGCCTTTCGCAGCTGCAGTGTGCCTGGAGCCCAGGGCTTCCTGGTTTTAAAAGTCCTAGGCCTAAGCCTAACAGTAACCCTAGGAAGGTAAATCAGCCGGGTATTAGGGTTCTTCCTAAGGGAAAAGCCGTGAAAGCAGCCATGTTGTGGCACTTCTGCACTCCCTTTGGGATGCCTTTGGCAGATGAAGTAAGCCTGGAACTCAGGGCTTCCTGGTTAAAGAAATCCAAGCCCTAGGCTGAAGCCTAACCCTAACCCTAGGCAGATAAATCAGCCTAGGTATAGGGATGGTGCCAAGGAAAAAGCTGTGAAAGCTGCCATGTTGTTGCACTTTTGTACTCCCCTTGGGATGCCTTGAACAGCTGCAGTGTGCCTGGAGCCCAGGGCTTCCTAGTTTCAAAAATCCTAGCCCTAGGCCTAAGCCTAACAGTAACCCTGGGAAGGTAAATCAGCCTGGTGTTAGGCTTCTTGCCAAGGAAAAAGCCGTGAAAGCAGCCATGTTGTGGCACTTTTGCACTCCCTTTTGGATGCCTTTCACAGCTCCAGTGTGCCTGGAACTCAGGGCTCCCTGATTTTAAAAATCCTAGCCCTAGGCCGAACCCCAGCCCTAAGACGAGAAAGGCAAATCAGCCAGGAATTAGGCATGTCCCCAAGGAAAAAGCTGTGGAGGCAGGCATGTTGTGCAACTTTTGCGCTCTTCTTGGCTAGTCCTTCGCAGCTGCTGTGTTCTTGGAACTCAGGGCTTTCTGGTTAATAGAACCCTTACCCTAGGCGTAACTCAAACCTTAAGCCTAGGAAGGAAAATCAGCCTATGGTTCGGGATGGTCTCATGGAAATAGCAGTGGTGGCAGCCAAGTTGCGTCACTTTTGCGCTCCCCTTGGGATGCCTTTCGCAGCTGCAGTGTGCCTGGAGCCCAGGGCTTCCTGGTTTTAAAAGTCCTAGGCCTAAGCCTAACAGTAACCCTAGGAAGGTAAATCAGCCGGGTATTAGGGTTCTTCCTAAGGGAAAAGCCGTGAAAGCAGCCATGTTGTGGCACTTCTGCACTCCCTTTGGGATGCCTTTGGCAGATGAAGTAAGCCTGGAACTCAGGGCTTCCTGGTTAAAGAAATCCAAGCCCTAGGCTGAACCCTAACCCTAACCCTAGGCAGATAAATCAGCCTAGGTATAGGGATGGTGCCAAGGAAAAAGCTGTGAAAGCTGCCATGTTGTTGCACTTTTGTACTCCCCTTGGGATGCCTTGAACAGCTGCAGTGTGCCTGGAGCCCAGGGCTTCCTAGTTTTAAAAATCCTAGCCCTAGGCCTAAGCCTAACAGTAACCCTGGGAAGGTAAATCAGCCTGGTGTTAGGCTTCTTGCCAAGGAAAAAGCCGTGAAAGCAGCCATGTTGTGGCACTTTTGCACTCCCTTTTGGATGCCTTTCACAGCTGCAGTGTGCCTGGAACTCAGGGCTTCCTGATTTTAAAAATCCTAGCCCTAGGCCGAACCCCAACCCTAAGACGAGAAAGGCAAATCAGCCAGGAATTAGGCATGTCCCCAAGGAAAAAGCTGTGGAGGCAGGCATGTTGTGCTACTTTTGCGCTCTTCTTGGCTAGTCCTTCGCAGCTGCTGTGTTCTTGGAACTCAGGGCTTTCTGGTTAATAGAGCCCTTACCCTAGGCGTAACTCAAACCTTAACCCTAGGAAGGAAAATCAGCCTATGGTTCGGGATGGTCTCATGGAAATATCAGTGGTGGCAGCCAAGTTGCGTCACTTTTGCGCTCCCCTTGGGATGCCTTTCGCAGCTGCAGTGTGCCTGGAGCCCAGGGCTTCCTGGTTTTAAAAGTCCTAGGCCTAAGCCGAACAGTAACCCTAGGAAGGTAAATCAGCCGGGTATTAGGGTTCTTCCTAAGGGAAAAGCCGTGAAAGCAGCCATGTTGTGGCACTTCTGCACTTCCTTTGGGATGCCTTTGGCAGATGAAGTAAGCCTGGAACTCAGGGCTTCCTGGTTAAAGAAATCCAAGCCCTAGGCTGAAGCCTAACCCTAACCCTAGGCAGATAAATCAGCCTAGGTATAGGGATGGTGCCAAGGAAAAAGCTGTGAAAGCTGCCATGTTGTTGCACTTTTGTACTCCCCTTGGGATGCCTTGAACAGCTGCAGTGTGCCTGGAGCCCAGGGCTTCCTAGTTTCAAAAATCCTAGCCCTAGACCTAAGCCTAACAGTAACCCTGGGAAGGTAAATCAGCCTGGTGTTAGGCTTCTTGCCAAGGAAAAAGCCGTGAAAGCAGCCATGTTGTGGCACTTTTGCACTCCCTTTTGGATGCCTTTCACAGCTCCAGTGTGCCTGGAACTCAGGGCTTCCTGATTTTAAAAATCCTAGCCCTAGGCCAAACCCCAACCCTAAGACGAGAAAGGCAAATCAGCCAGGAATTAGGCATGTCCCCAAGGAAAAAGCTGTGGAGGCAGGCATGTTGTGCTACTTTTGCGCTCTTCTTGGCTAGTCCTTCGCAGCTGCTGTGTTCTTGGAACTCAGGGCTTTCTGGTTAATAGAGCCCTTACCCTAGGCGTAACTCAAACCTTAACCCTAGGAAGGAAAATCAGCCTATGATTCGGGATGGTCTCATGGAAATATCAGTGGTGGCAGCCAAGTTGCGTCACTTTTGTGCTCCCCTTGGGATGCCTTTCGCAGCTGCAGTGTGCCTGGAGCCCAGGGCTTCCTGGTTTTAAAAGTCCTAGGCCTAAGCCTAACAGTAACCCTAGGAAGGTAAATCAGCCGGGTATTAGGGTTCTTCCTAAGGGAAAAGCCGTGAAAGCAGCCATGTTGTGGCACTTCTGCACTCCCTTTGGGATGCCTTTGGCAGATGAAGTAAGCCTGGAACTCAGGGCTTCCTGGTTAAAGAAATCCAAGCCCTAGGCTGAACCCTAACCCTAACCCTAGGCAGATAAATCAGCCTAGGTATAGGGATGGTGCCAAGGAAAAAGCTGTGAAAGCTGCCATGTTGTTGCACTTTTGTACTCCCCTTGGGATGCCTTGAACAGCTGCAGTGTGCCTGGAGCCCAGGGCTTCCTAGTTTTAAAAATCCTAGCCCTAGGCCTAAGCCTAACAGTAACCCTGGGAAGGGAAATCAGCCTGGTGTTAGGCTTCTTGCCAAGGAAAAAGCCGTGAAAGCAGCCATGTTGTGGCACTTTTGCACTCCCTTTTGGATGCCTTTCACAGCTGCAGTGTGCCTGGAACTCAGGGCTTCCTGATTTTAAAAATCCTAGCCCTAGGCCAACCCCAACCCTAAGACGAGAAAGGCAAATCAGCCAGGAATTAGGCATGTCCCCAAGGAAAAAGCTGTGGAGGCAGGCATGTTGTGGTACTTTTGCGCTCTTCTTGGCTAGTCCTTCGCAGCTGCTGTGTTCTTGGAACTCAGGGCTTTCTGGTTAATAGAGCCCTTACCATAGGCGTAACTCAAACCTTAACCCTAGGATGGAAAATCAGCCTATGGTTCGGGATGGTCTCATGGAAATATCAGTGGTGGCAGCCAAGTTGCGTCACTTTTGCGCTCCCCTTGGGATGCCTTTCGCAGCTGCAGTGTGCCTGGAGCCCAGGGCTTCCTGGTTTTAAAAGTCCTAGGCCTAAGCCTAACAGTAACCCTAGGAAGGTAAATCAGCCGGGTATTAGGGTTCTTCCTAAGGGAAAAGCCGTGAAAGCAGCCATGTTGTGGCACTTCTGCACTCCCTTTGGGATGCCTTTGGCAGATGAAGTAAGCCTGGAACTCAGGGCTTCCTGGTTAAAGAAATCCAAGCCCTAGGCTGAACCCTAACCCTAACCCTAGGCAGATAAATCAGCCTAGGTATAGGGATGTTGCCAAGGAAAAAGCCGTGAAAGCTGCCATGTTGTTGCACTTTTGTACTCCCCTTGGGATGCCTTGAACAGCTGCAGTGTGCCTGGAGCTAAGGGCTTCCTAGTTTTAAAAATCCTAGCCCTAGGCCTAAGCCTAACAGTAACCCTGGGAAGGTAAATCAGCCTGGTGTTAGGCTTCTTGCCAAGGAAAAAGCCGTGAAAGCAGCCATGTTGTGGCACTTTTGCACTCCCTTTTGGATGCCTTTCACAGCTCCAGTGTGCCTGGAACTCAGGGCTTCCTGATTTTAAAAATCCTAGCCCTAGGCCGAACCCCAACCCTAAGACGAGAAAGGCAAATCAGCCAGGAATTAGGCATGTCCCCAAGGAAAAAGCTGTGGAGGCAGGCATGTTGTGCTACTTTTGCGCTCTTCTTGGCTAGTCCTTCGCAGCTGCTGTGTTCTTGGAACTCAGGGCTTTCTGGTTAATAGAGCCCTTACCCTAGGCGTAACTCAAACCTTAAGCCTAGGAAGGAAAATCAGCCTATGATTGGGGATGGTCTCATGGAAATATCAGTGGTGGCAGCCAAGTTGCGTCACTTTTGCGCTCCCCTTGGGATGCCTTGAACAGCTGCAGTGTGCCTGGAGCCCAGGGCTTCCTGGTTTTAAAAGTCCTAGGCCTAAGCCTAACAGTAACCCTAGGAAGGTAAATCAGCCGGGTATTAGGGTTCTTCCTAAGGGAAAAGCCGTGAAAGCAGCCATGTTGTGGCACTTCTGCACTCCCTTTGGGATGCCTTTGGCAGATGAAGTAAGCCTGGAACTCAGGGCTTCCTGGTTAAAGAAATCCAAGCCCTAGGCTGAAGCCTAACCCTAACCCTAGGCAGATAAATCAGCCTAGGTATAGGGATGGTGCCAAGGAAAAAGCTGTGAAAGCTGCCATGTTGTTGCACTTTTGTACTCCCCTTGGGATGCCTTGAACAGCTGCAGTGTGCCTGGAGCTAAGGGCTTCCTAGTTTTAAAAATCCTAGCCCTAGGCCTAAGCCTAACAGTAACCCTGGGAAGGTAAATCAGCCTGGTGTTAGGCTTCTTGCCAAGGAAAAAGCCGTGAAAGCAGCCATGTTGTGGCACTTTTGCACTCCCTTTTGGATGCCTTTCACAGCTCCAGTGTGCCTGGAACTCAGGGCTTCCTGATTTTAAAAATCCTAGCCCTAGGCCGAACCCCAACCCTAAGACGAGAAAGGCAAATCAGCCAGGAATTAGGCATGTCCCCAAGGAAAAAGCTGTGGAGGCAGGCATGTTGTGGTACTTTTGCGCTCTTCTTGGCTAGTCCTTCGCAGCTGCTGTGTTCTTGGAACTCAGGGCTTTCTGGTTAATAGAACGCTTACCCTAGGCGTAACTCAAACCTTAAGCCTAGGAAGGAAAATCAGCCTATGGTTCGGGATGGTCTCATGGAAATATCAGTGGTGGCAGCCAAGTTGAGTCACTTTTGCGCTCCCCTTGGGATGCCTTTCGCAGCTGCAGTGTGCCTGGAGCCCAGGGCTTCCTGGTTTTAAAAGTCCTAGGCCTAAGCCTAACAGTAACCCTAGGAAGGTAAATCAGCCGGGTATTAGGGTTCTTCCTAAGGGAAAAGCCGTGAAAGCAGCCATGTTGTGGCACTTCTGCACTCCCTTTGGGATGCCTTTGGCAGATGAAGTAAGCCTGGAACTCAGGGCTTCCTGGTTAAAGAAATCCAAGCCCTAGGCTGAAGCCTAACCCTAACCCTAGGCAGATAAATCAGCCTAGGTATAGGGATGGTGCCAAGGAAAAAGCTGTGAAAGCTGCCATGTTGTTGCACTTTTGTACTCCCCTTGGGATGCCTTGAACAGCTGCAGTGTGCCTGGAGCTAAGGGCTTCCTAGTTTTAAAAATCCTAGCCCTAGGCCTAAGCCTAACAGTAACCCTGGGAAGGTAAATCAGCCTGGTGTTAGGCTTCTTGCCAAGGAAAAAGCCATGAAAGCAGCCATGTTGTGGCACTTTTGCACTCCCTTTTGGATGCCTTTCACAGCTGCAGTGTGCCTGGAACTCAGGGCTTCCTGATTTTAAAAATCCTAGCCCTAGGCCGAACCCCAACCCTAAGACGAGAAAGGCAAATCAGCCAGGAATTAGGCATGTCCCCAAGGAAAAAGCTGTGGAGGCAGGCATGTTGTGCTACTTTTGCGCTCTTCTTGGCTAGTCCTTCGCAGCTGCTGTGTTCTTGGAACTCAGGGCTTTCTGGTTAATAGAGCCCTTACCCTAGGCGTAACTCAAACCTTAAGCCTAGGAAGGAAAATCAGCCTATGATTGGGGATGGTCTCATGGAAATATCAGTGGTGGCAGCCAAGTTGCGTCACTTTTGCGCTCCCCTTGGGATGCCTTTCGCAGCTGCAGTGTGCCTGGAGCCCAGGGCTTCCTGGTTTTAAAAGTCCTAGGCCTAAGCCTAACAGTAACCCTAGGAAGGTAAATCAGCCGGGTATTAGGGTTCTTCCTAAGGGAAAAGCCGTGAAAGCAGCCATGTTGTGGCACTTCTGCACTCCCTTTGGGATGCCTTTGGCAGATGAAGTAAGCCTGGAACTCAGGGCTTCCTGGTTAAAGAAATCCAAGCCCTAGGCTGAAGCCTAACCCTAACCCTAGGCAGATAAATCAGCCTAGGTATAGGGATGGTGCCAAGGAAAAAGCTGTGAAAGCTGCCATGTTGTTGCACTTTTGTACTCCCCTTGGGATGCCTTGAACAGCTGCAGTGTGCCTGGAGCCCAGGGCTTCCTAGTTTTAAAAATCCTAGCCCTAGGCCTAAGCCTAACAGTAACCCTGGGAAGGTAAATCAGCCTGGTGTTAGGCTTCTTGCCAAGGAAAAAGCCGTGAAAGCAGCCATGTTGTGGCACTTTTGCACTCCCTTTTGGATGCCTTTCACAGCTCCAGTGTGCCTGGAACTCAGGGCTTCCTGATTTTAAAAATCCTAGCCCTAGGCCGAACCCCAACCCTAAGACGAGAAAGGCAAATCAGCCAGGAATTAGGCATGTCCCCAAGGAAAAAGCTGTGGAGGCAGGCATGTTGTGCTACTTTTGCGCTCTTCTTGGCTAGTCCTTCGCAGCTGCTGTGTTCTTGGAACTCAGGGCTTTCTGGTTAATAGAGCCCTTACCCTAGGCGTAACTCAAACCTTAAGCCTAGGAAGGAAAATCAGCCTATGGTTCGGGATGGTCTCATGGAAATATCAGTGGTGGCAGCCAAGTTGAGTCACTTTTGCACTCCCCTTGGGATGCCTTTCGCAGCTGCAGTGTGCCTGGAGCCCAGGGCTTCCTGGTTTTAAAAGTCCTAGGCCTAAGCCTAACAGTAACCCTAGGAAGGTAAATCAGCCGGGTATTAGGGTTCTTCCTAAGGGAAAAGCCGTGAAAGCAGCCATGTTGTGGCACTTCTGCACTCCCTTTGGGATGCCTTTGGCAGATGAAGTAAGCCTGGAACTCAGGGCTTCCTGGTTAAAGAAATCCAAGCCCTAGGCTGAAGCCTAACCCTAACCCTAGGCAGATAAATCAGCCTAGGTATAGGGATGGTGCCAAGGAAAAAGCCGTGAAAGCTGCCATGTTGTTGCACTTTTGTACTCCCCTTGGGATGCCTTGAACAGCTGCAGTGTGCCTGGAGCTAAGGGCTTCCTAGTTTTAAAAATCCTAGCCCTAGGCCTAAGCCTAACAGTAACCCTGGGAAGGTAAATCAGCCTGGTGTTAGGCTTCTTGCCAAGGAAAAAGCCGTGAAAGCTGCCATGTTGTGGCACTTTTGCACTCCCTTTTGGATGCCTTTCACAGCTCCAGTGTGCCTGGAACTCAGGGCTTCCTGATTTTAAAAATCCTAGCCCTAGGCCGAACCCCAACCCTAAGACGAGAAAGGCAAATCAGCCAGGAATTAGGCATGTCCCCAAGGAAAAAGCTGTGGAGGCAGACATGTTGTGCTACTTTTGCGCTCTTCTTGGCTAGTCCTTCGCAGCTGCTGTGTTCTTGGAACTCAGGGCTTTCTGGTTAATAGAGCCCTTACCCTAGGCGTAACTCAAACCTTAACCCTAGGAAGGAAAATCAGCCTATGGTTCGGGATGGTCTCATGGAAATATCAGTGGTGGCAGCCAAGTTGCGTCACTTTTGCGCTCCCCTTGGGATGCCTTTCGCAGCTGCAGTGTGCCTGGAGCCCAGGGCTTCCTGGTTTTAAAAGTCCTAGGCCTAAGCCTAACAGTAACCCTAGGAAGGTAAATCAGCCGGGTATTAGGGTTCTTCCTAAGGGAAAAGCCGTGAAAGCAGCCATGTTGTGGCACTTCTGCACTCCCTTTGGGATGCCTTTGGCAGATGAAGTAAGCCTGGAACTCAGGGCTTCCTGGTTAAAGAAATCCAAGCCCTAGGCTGAACCCTAACCCTAACCCTAGGCAGATAAATCAGCCTAGGTATAGGGATGGTGCCAAGGAAAAAGCTGTGAAAGCTGCCATGTTGTTGCACTTTTGTACTCCCCTTGGGATGCCTTGAACAGCTGCAGTGTGCCTGGAGCTAAGGGCTTCCTAGTTTTAAAAATCCTAGCCCTAGGCCTAAGCCTAACAGTAACCCTGGGAAGGTAAATCAGCCTGGTGTTAGGCTTCTTGCCAAGGAAAAAGCCGTGAAAGCAGCCATGTTGTGGCACTTTTGCACTCCCTTTTGGATGCCTTTCACAGCTGCAGTGTGCCTGGAACTCAGGGCTTCCTGATTTTAAAAATCCTAGCCCTAGGCCGAACCCCAACCCTAAGACGAGAAAGGCAAATCAGCCAGGAATTAGGCATGTCCCCAAGGAAAAAGCTGTGGAGGCAGGCATGTTGTGGTACTTTTGCGCTCTTCTTGGCTAGTCCTTCGCAGCTGCTGTGTTCTTGGAACTCAGGGCTTTCTGGTTAATAGAGCCCTTACCCTAGGCGTAACTCAAACCTTAAGCCTAGGAAGGAAAATCAGCCTATGGTTCGGGATGGTCTCATGGAAATATCAGTGGTGGCAGCCAAGTTGCGTCACTTTTGCGCTCCCCTTGGGATGCCTTTGGCAGCTGCAGTGTGCCTGGAGCCCAGGGCTTCCTGGTTTTAAAAGTCCTAGGCCTAAGCCTAACAGTAACCCTAGGAAGGTAAATCAGCCGGGTATTAGGGTTCTTCCTAAGGGAAAAGCCGTGAAAGCAGCCATGTTGTGGCACTTCTGCACTCCCTTTGGGATGCCTTTGGCAGATGAAGTAAGCCTGGAACTCAGGGCTTCCTGGTTAAAGAAATCCAAGCCCTAGGCTGAAGCCTAACCCTAACCCTAGGCAGATAAATCAGCCTAGGTATAGGGATGGTGCCAAGGAAAAAGCCGTGAAAGCTGCCATGTTGTTGCACTTTTGTACTCCCCTTGGGATGCCTTGAACAGCTGCAGTGTGCCTGGAGCTAAGGGCTTCCTAGTTTTAAAAATCCTAGCCCTAGGCCTAAGCCTAACAGTAACCCTGGGAAGGTAAATCAGCCTGGTGTTAGGCTTCTTGCCAAGGAAAAAGCCGTGAAAGCAGCCATGTTGTGGCACTTTTGCACTCCCTTTTGGATGCCTTTCACAGCTGCAGTGTGCCTGGAACTCAGGGCTTCCTGATTTTAAAAATCCTAGCCCTAGGCCGAACCCCAACCCTAAGACGAGAAAGGCAAATCAGCCAGGAATTAGGCATGTCCCCAAGGAAAAAGCTGTGGAGGCAGGCATGTTGTGCTACTTTTGCGCTCTTCTTGGCTAGTCCTTCGCAGCTGCTGTGTTCTTGGAACTCAGGGCTTTCTGGTTAATAGAGCCCTTACCCTAGGCGTAACTCAAACCTTAACCCTAGGAAGGAAAATCAGCCTATGGTTCGGGATGGTCTCATGGAAATATCAGTGGTGGCAGCCAAGTTGAGTCACTTTTGCGCTCCCCTTGGGATGCCTTTCGCAGCTGCAGTGTGCCTGGAGCCCAGGGCTTCCTGGTTTTAAAAGTCCTAGGCCTAAGCCTAACAGTAACCCTAGGAAGGTAAATCAGCCGGGTATTAGGGTTCTTCCTAAGGGAAAAGCCGTGAAAGCAGCCATGTTGTGGCACTTCTGCACTCCCTTTGGGATGCCTTTGGCAGATGAAGTAAGCCTGGAACTCAGGGCTTCCTGGTTAAAGAAATCCAAGCCCTAGGCTGAAGCCTAACCCTAACCCTAGGCAGATAAATCAGCCTAGGTATAGGGATGGTGCCAAGGAAAAAGCCGTGAAAGCTGCCATGTTGTTGCACTTTTGTAGTTGTTGCACTTTTGTACTCCCCTTGGATGCCTTGAACAGCTGCAGTGTGCCTGGAGCCCAGGCTTCCTAGTTTAAAAATCCTAGCCCTAGGCCTAAGCCTAACAGTACCCTGGAAGGTAAATCAGCCTGGTGTTAGGCTTCTTGCCAAGGAAAAAGCCGTGAAAGCAGCCATGTTGTGGCACTTTTGCACTCACTTTTGGATGCCTTTCACAGCTCCAGTGTGCCTGGAACTCAGGGCTTCCTGATTTTAAAAATCCTAGCCCTAGGCCGAACCCCAACCCTAAGACGAGAAAGGCAAATCAGCCAGGAATTAGGCATGTCCCCAAGGAAAAAGCTGTGGAGGCAGGCATGTTGTGGTACTTTTGCGCTCTTCTTGGCTAGTCCTTCGCAGCTGCTGTGTTCTTGGAACTCAGGGCTTTCTGGTTAATAGAGCCCTTACCCTAGGCGTAACTCAAACCTTAACCCTAGGAAGAAAATCAGCCTATGGTTCGGGATGGGTCTCATGGAAATATCAGTGGTGGCAGCCAAGTTGCGTCACTTTTGCGCTCCCCCTTGGGATGCCTTTCGCAGCTGCAGTGTGCCTGGAGCCCAGGGCTTCCTGGTTTTAAAAGTCCTAGGCCTAAGCCTAACAGTAACCCTAGGAAGGTAAATCAGCCGGGTATTAGGGTTCTTCCTAGGGAAAAGCCCGTGAAAGCAGCCATGTTGTGGCACTTCTGCACTCCCTTTGGGATGCCTTTGGCAGATGAAGTAAGCCTGGAACTCAGGGCTTCCTGGTTAAAGAAATCCAAGCCCTAGGCTGAAGCCTAACCCTAACCCTAGGCAGATAAATCAGCCTAGGTATAGGGATGGTGCCAAGGAAAAAGCTGTGAAAGCTGCCATGTTGTTGCACTTTTGTACTCCCCTTGGGATGCCTTGAACAGCTGCAGTGTGCCTGGGAAGCCCAGGGCTTCCTAGTTTTAAAAATCCTAGCCCTAGGCCTAAGCTAACAGTAACCCTGGGAAGGTAAATCAGCCTGGTGTTAGGCTTCTTGCCAAGGAAAAACCGTGAAAGCAGCCATGTTGTGGCACTTTTGCACTCCCTTTTGGATGCCTTTCACAGCTCAGTGTGCCTGGAACTCAGGGCTTCCTGATTTTAAAAATCCTAGCCCTAGGCCAAACTCCCAACCCTAAGACGAGAAAGGCAAATCAGCCAGGAATTAGGCATGTCCCCAAGGAAAAGCTGTGGAGGCAGGCATGTTGTGCTACTTTTGCGCTCTTCTTGGCTAGTCCTTCGCAGCTGCTGTGTTCTTGGAACTCAGGGCTTTCTGGTTAATAGAGCCCTTACCCTAGGCGTAACTCAAACCTTAAGCCTAGGAAGGAAAATCAGCCTATGGTTCGGGATGGTCTCATGGAAATATCAGTGGTGGCAGCCAAGTTGCGTCACTTTTGCGCTCCCCTTGGGATGCCTTTCGCAGCTGCAGTGTGCCTGGAGCCCAGGGCTTCCTGGTTTTAAAAGTCCTAGGCCTAAGCCTAACAGTAACCCTAGGAAGGTAAATCAGCCGGGTATTAGGGTTCTTCCTAAGGGAAAAGCCGTGAAAGCAGCCATGTTGTGCACTTCTGCACTCCCTTTGGGATGCCTTTGGCAGATGAAGTAAGCCTGGAACTCAGGGCTTCCTGGTTAAAGAAATCCAAGCCCTAGGCTGAAGCCTAACCCTAACCCTAGGGCAGATAAATCAGCCTAGGTATAGGGATGGTGCCAAGGAAAAAGCTGTGAAAGCTGCCATGTTGTTGCACTTTTGTACTCCCCTTGGGATGCCTTGAACAGCTGCAGGTGTGCCTGGAGCTAAGGGCTTCCTAGTTTTAAAAATCCTAGCCCTAGGCCTAAGCCTAACAGTAACCCTGGGAAGGTAAATCAGCCTGGTGTTAGGCTTCTTGCCAAGGAAAAAGCCGTGAAAGCAGCCATGTTGTGGCACTTTTGCACTCCCTTTTGGATGTCTTTCACAGCTCCAGTGTGCCTGGAACTCAGGGCTTCCTGATTTTAAAATCCTAGCCCTAGGCCGAACCCCAACCCTAAGACGAGAAAGGCAAATCAGCCAGGAATTAGGCATGTCCCCAAGGAAAAAGCTGTGGAGGCAGGCATGTTGTGCTACTTTTGCGCTCTTCTTGGCTAGTCCTTCGCAGCTGCTGTGTTCTTGGAACTCAGGCTTTCTGGTTAATAGAGCCCTTACCCTAGGCGTAACTCAAACCTTAACCCTAGGAAGGAAAATCAGCCTATGGTTCGGGATGGTCTCATGGAATATCAGTGGTGGCAGCCAAGTTGAGTCACTTTTGCGCTCCCCTTGGGATGCTTTCGCAGCTGCAGTGTGCCTGGAGCCCAGGGCTTCCTGGTTTTAAAAGGTCCTAGGCCTAAGCCTAACAGTAACCCTAGGAAGGTAAATCAGCCGGGTATTAGGGTTCTTCCTAAGGGAAAAGCCGTGAAAGCAGCCCATGTTGTGGCACTTCTGCACTCCCTTTGGGATGCCTTTGGCAGATGAAGTAAGCCTGGAACTCAGGGCTTCTCCTGGTTAAAGAAAAACCAAGCCCTAGGCTGAAGCCTAACCCTAACCCTAGGCAGATAAATCAGCCTAGGGTATAGGGATGGTGCCAAGGAAAAAGCTGTGAAAGCTGCCATGTTGTTGCACTTTTGTACTCCCCTTGGGATGCCTTGAACAGCTGCAGTGTGCCTGGAGCTAAGGGCTTCCTAGTTTTAAAAATCCTAGCCCTAGGCCTAAGCCTAACAGTAACCCTGGAAGGTAAATCAGCCTGGTGTTAGGCTTCTTGCCAAGGAAAAAGCCGTGAAAGCAGCCATGTTGTGGCACTTTTGCACTCCCTTTGGATGCCTTTCACAGCTCCAGTGTGCCTGGAACTCAGGGCTTCCTGATTTTAAAAATCCTAGCCCTAGGCCGAACCCCAACCCTAAGACGAGAAAGGCAAATCAGCCAGGAATTAGGCATGTCCCCAAGGAAAAAGCTGTGGAGGCAGGCATGTTGTGGTACTTTTGCGCTCTTCTTGGCTAGTCCTTCGCAGCTGCTGTGTTCTTGGAACTCAGGGCTTTCTGGTTAATAGAACGCTTACCCTAGGCGTAACTCAAACCTTAAGCCTAGGAAGGAAAATCAGCCTATGGTTCGGGATGGTCTCATGGAAATATCAGTGGTGGCAGCCAAGTTGAGTCACTTTTGCGCTCCCCTTGGGATGCCTTTCGCAGCTGCAGTGTGCCTGGAGCCCAGGGCTTCTGGTTTTAAAAGTCCTAGGCCTAAGCCTAACAGTAACCCTAGGAAGGTAAATCAGCCGGGTATTAGGGTTCCTTCCTAAGGGGAAAAGCCGTGAAAGCAGCCATGTTGTGGCACTTCTGCACTCCCTTTGGGATGCCTTTGGCAGATGAAGTAAGCCTGGAACTCAGGGCTTCCTGGTTAAAGAAATCCAAGCCCTAGGCTGAACCCTAACCCTAACCCTAGGCAGATAAATCAGCCTAGGTATAGGGATGGTGCCAAGGAAAAAGCTGTGAAAGCTGCCATGTTGTTGCACTTTTGTACTCCCCTTGGGATGCCTTGAACAGCTGCAGTGTGCCTGGAGCTAAGGGCTTCCTAGTTTTAAAAATCCTAGCCCTAGGCCTAAGCCTAACAGTAACCCTGGGAAGGTAATCAGCCTGGTGTTAGGCTTCTTGCAAGGAAAAAGCCGTGAAAGCAGCCATGTTGTGGCACTTTTGCACTCCCTTTTGGATGCCTTTCACAGCTGCAGTGTGCCTGGAACTCAGGGCTTCCTGATTTTAAAAATCCTAGCCCTAGGCCGAACCCCAACCCTAAGACGAGAAAGGCAAATCAGCCAGGAATTAGGCATGTCCCCAAGGAAGAAAGCTGTGGAGGCAGGCATGTTGTGCTACTTTGCGCTCTTCTTGGCTAGTCCTTCGCAGCTGCTGTGTTCTTGGAACTCAGGGCTTTCTGGTTAATAGAGCCCTTACCCTAGGCGTAACTCAAACCTTAAGCCTAGGAAGGAAAATCAGCCTATGATTGGGGATGGTCTCATGGAAATATCAGTGGTGGCAGCCAAGTTGCGTCACTTTTGCGCTCCCCTTGGGATGCCTTTCGCAGCTGCAGTGTGCCTGGAGCCCAGGGCTTCCTGGTTTTAAAAGTCCTAGGCCTAAGCCTAACAGTAACCCTAGGAAGGTAAATCAGCCGGGTATTAGGGTTCTTCCTAAGGGAAAAGCCGTGAAAGCAGCCATGTTGTGGCACTTCTGCACTCCCTTTGGGATGCCTTGTGGCAGTATGAAGTAAGCCTGGAACTCAGGGCTTCCTGGTTAAAGAAATCCAAGCCCTAGCTGAAGCCTAACCCCTAACCCTAGGCAGATAAATCAGCCTAGGTATAGGGATGGTGCCAAGGAAAAAGCTGTGAAAGCTGCCATGTTGTTGCACTTTTGTACTCCCCTTGGATGCCTTGAACAGCTGCAGTGTGCCTGGAGCCCAGGGCTTCCTAGTTTTAAAAATCCTAGCCCTAGGCCTAAGCCTAACAGTAACCCTGGGAAGGTAAATCAGCCTGGTGTTAGGCTTCTTGCAAGGAAAAAGCCGTGAAAGCAGCCATGTTGTGGCACTTTTGCACTCCTCTTTTGGATGCCTTTCACAGCTCCAGTGTGCCTGGAACTCAGGGCTTCCTGATTTTAAAAATCCTAGCCCTAGGCCGAACCCCAACCCTAAGACGAGAAAGGCAAATCAGCCAGGAATTAGGCATGTCCCCAAGGAAAAAGCTGTGGAGGCAGGCATGTTGTGCTACTTTTGCGCTCTTCTTGGCTAGTCCTTCGCAGCTGCTGTGTGTCTTGGAACTCAGGGCTTTCTGGTTAATAGAGCCCTTACCCTAGGCGTACCACTCAAACCTTAAGCCTAGGAAGGAAAATCAGCCTATGGTTCGGGATGGTCTCATGGAAATATCAGTGGTGGCAGCCAAGTTGAGTCACTTTTGCACTCCACCCTTGGGATGCCTTTCGCAGCTGCAGTGTGCCTGGAGCCCAGGGCTTCCTGGTTTTAAAAGTCCTAGGCCTAAGCCTAACAGTAACCCTAGGAAGGTAAATCAGCCGGGTATTAGGGGTTCTTCCTAAGGGAAAAGCCGTGAAAGCAGCCATGTTGTGGCACTTCTGCACTCCCTTTGGGATGCCTTTGGCAGATGAAGTAAGCCTGGAACTCAGGGCTTCCTGGTTAAAGAAATCCAAGCCCTAGGCTGAAGCCTAACCCCTAACCCTAGGCAGATAAATCAGCCTAGGTATAGGGATGGTGCCAAGGAAAAAGCCGTGAAAGCTGCCATGTTGTTGCACTTTTGTACTCCCCCTTGGGATGCCTTGAACAGCTGCAGTGTGCCTGGAGCTAAGGGCTTCCTAGTTTTAAAAATCCTAGCCCTAGGCCTAAGCCTAACAGTAACCCTGGGAAGGTAAATCAGCCTGGTGTTAGGCTTCTTGCCAAGGAAAAGCCGTGAAAGCTGCCATGTTGTGGCACTTTTGCACTCCCTTTTGGATGCCTTTCACAGCTCCAGTGTGCTGGAACTCAGGGCTTCCTGATTTTAAAAATCCTAGCCCTAGGCCGAACCCCAACCCTAAGACGAGAAAGGCAAATCAGCCAGGAATTAGGCATGTCCCCAAGGAAAAAGCTGTGGAGGCAGACATGTTGTGCTACTTTTGCGCTCTTCTTGGCTAGTCCTTCGCAGCTGCTGTGTTCTTGGAACTCAGGGCTTTCTGGTTAATAGAGCCCTTACCCTAGGCGTAACTCAAACCTTAACCCTAGGAAGGAAAATCAGCCTATGGTTCGGGATGGTCTCATGGAAATATCAGTGGTGGCAGCCAAGTTGCGTCACTTTTGCGCTCCCCTTGGGATGCCTTTCGCAGCTGCAGTGTGCCTGGAGCCCAGGGCTTCCTGGTTTTAAAAGTCCTAGGCCTAAGCCTAACAGTAACCCTAGGAAGGTAAATCAGCCGGGTATTAGGGTTCTTCCTAAGGGAAAAGCCGTGAAAGCAGCCATGTTGTGGCACTTCTGCACTCCCTTTGGGATGCCTTTGGCAGATGAAGTAAGCCTGGAACTCAGGGCTTCCTGGTTAAAGAAATCCAAGCCCTAGGCTGAACCCTAACCCTAACCCTAGGCAGATAAATCAGCCTAGGTATAGGGATGGTGCCAAGGAAAAAGCTGTGAAAGCTGCCATGTTGTTGCACTTTTGTACTCCCCTTGGGATGCCTTGAACAGCTGCAGTGTGCCTGGAGCTAAGGGCTTCCTAGTTTTAAAAATCCTAGCCCTAGGCCTAAGCCTAACAGTAACCCTGGGAAGGTAAATCAGCCTGGTGTTAGGCTTCTTGCCAAGGAAAAAGCCGTGAAAGCAGCCATGTTGTGGCACTTTTGCACTCCCTTTTGGATGCCTTTCACAGCTGCAGTGTGCCTGGAACTCAGGGCTTCCTGATTTTAAAAATCCTAGCCCTAGGCCGAACCCCAACCCTAAGACGAGAAAGGCAAATCAGCCAGGAATTAGGCATGTCCCCAAGGAAAAAGCTGTGGAGGCAGGCATGTTGTGGTACTTTTGCGCTCTTCTTGGCTAGTCCTTCGCAGCTGCTGTGTTCTTGGAACTCAGGGCTTTCTGGTTAATAGAGCCCTTACCCTAGCCGTAACTCAAACCTTAAGCCTAGGAAGGAAAATCAGCCTATGGTTCGGGATGGTCTCATGGAAATATCAGTGGTGGCAGCCAAGTTGCGTCACTTTTGCGCTCCCCTTGGGATGCCTTTCGCAGCTGCAGTGTGCCTGGAGCCCAGGGCTTCCTGGTTTTAAAAGTCCTAGGCCTAAGCCTAACAGTAACCCTAGGAAGGTAAATCAGCCGGGTATTAGGGTTCTTCCTAAGGGAAAAGCCGTGAAAGCAGCCATGTTGTGGCACTTCTGCACTCCCTTTGGGATGCCTTTGGCAGATGAAGTAAGCCTGGAACTCAGGGCTTCCTGGTTAAAGAAATCCAAGCCCTAGGCTGAACCCTAACCCTAACCCTAGGCAGATAAATCAGCCTAGGTATAGGGATGGTGCCAAGGAAAAAGCCGTGAAAGCTGCCATGTTGTTGCACTTTTGTACTCCCCTTGGGATGCCTTGAACAGCTGCAGTGTGCCTGGAGCTAAGGGCTTCCTAGTTTTAAAAATCCTAGCCCTAGGCCTAAGCCTAACAGTAACCCTGGGAAGGTAAATCAGCCTGGTGTTAGGCTTCTTGCCAAGGAAAAAGCCGTGAAAGCAGCCATGTTGTGGCACTTTTGCACTCCCTTTTGGATGCCTTTCACAGCTGCAGTGTGCCTGGAACTCAGGGCTTCCTGATTTTAAAAATCCTAGCCCTAGGCCGAACCCCAACCCTAAGACGAGAAAGGCAAATCAGCCAGGAATTAGGCATGTCCCCAAGGAAAAAGCTGTGGAGGCAGGCATGTTGTGCTACTTTTGCGCTCTTCTTGGCTAGTCCTTCGCAGCTGCTGTGTTCTTGGAACTCAGGGCTTTCTGGTTAATAGAGCCCTTACCCTAGGCGTAACTCAAACCTTAACCCTAGGAAGGAAAATCAGCCTATGGTTCGGGATGGTCTCATGGAAATATCAGTGGTGGCAGCCAAGTTGAGTCACTTTTGCGCTCCCCTTGGGATGCCTTTCGCAGCTGCAGTGTGCCTGGAGCCCAGGGCTTCCTGGTTTTAAAAGTCCTAGGCCTAAGCCTAACAGTAACCCTAGGAAGGTAAATCAGCCGGGTATTAGGGTTCTTCCTAAGGGAAAAGCCGTGAAAGCAGCCATGTTGTGGCACTTCTGCACTCCCTTTGGGATGCCTTTGGCAGATGAAGTAAGCCTGGAACTCAGGGCTTCCTGGTTAAAGAAATCCAAGCCCTAGGCTGAAGCCTAACCCTAACCCTAGGCAGATAAATCAGCCTAGGTATAGGGATGGTGCCAAGGAAAAAGCCGTGAAAGCTGCCATGTTGTTGCACTTTTGTACTCCCCTTGGGATGCCTTGAACAGCTGCAGTGTGCCTGGAGCCCAGGGCTTCCTAGTTTTAAAAATCCTAGCCCTAGGCCTAAGCCTAACAGTAACCCTGGGAAGGTAAATCAGCCTGGTGTTAGGCTTCTTGCCAAGGAAAAAGCCGTGAAAGCAGCCATGTTGTGGCACTTTTGCACTCCCTTTTGGATGCCTTTCACAGCTCCAGTGTGCCTGGAACTCAGGGCTTCCTGATTTTAAAAATCCTAGCCCTAGGCCGAACCCCAACCCTAAGACGAGAAAGGCAAATCAGCCAGGAATTAGGCATGTCCCCAAGGAAAAAGCTGTGGAGGCAGGCATGTTGTGGTACTTTTGCGCTCTTCTTGGCTAGTCCTTCGCAGCTGCTGTGTTCTTGGAACTCAGGGCTTTCTGGTTAATAGAGCCCTTACCCTAGGCGTAACTCAAACCTTAACCCTAGGAAGGAAAATCAGCCTATGGTTCGGGATGGTCTCATGGAAATATCAGTGGTGGCAGCCAAGTTGCGTCACTTTTGCGCTCCCCTTGGGATGCCTTTCGCAGCTGCAGTGTGCCTGGAGCCCAGGGCTTCCTGGTTTTAAAAGTCCTAGGCCTAAGCCTAACAGTAACCCTAGGAAGGTAAATCAGCCGGGTATTAGGGTTCTTCCTAAGGGAAAAGCCGTGAAAGCAGCCATGTTGTGGCACTTCTGCACTCCCTTTGGGATGCCTTTGGCAGATGAAGTAAGCCTGGAACTCAGGGCTTCCTGGTTAAAGAAATCCAAGCCCTAGGCTGAACCCTAACCCTAACCCTAGGCAGATAAATCAGCCTAGGTATAGGGATGTTGCCAAGGAAAAAGCTGTGAAAGCTGCCATGTTGTTGCACTTTTGTACTCCCCTTGGGATGCCTTGAACAGCTGCAGTGTGCCTGGAGCCCAGGGCTTCCTAGTTTTAAAAATCCTAGCCCTAGGCCTAAGCCTAACAGTAACCCTGGGAAGGTAAATCAGCCTGGTGTTAGGCTTCTTGCCAAGGAAAAACCGTGAAAGCAGCCATGTTGTGGCACTTTTGCACTCCCTTTTGGATGCCTTTCACAGCTCCAGTGTGCCTGGAACTCAGGGCTTCCTGATTTTAAAAATCCTAGCCCTAGGCCGAACCCCAACCCTAAGACGAGAAAGGCAAATCAGCCAGGAATTAGGCATGTCCCCAAGGAAAAAGCTGTGGAGGCAGGCATGTTGTGCTACTTTTGCGCTCTTCTTGGCTAGTCCTTCGCAGCTGCTGTGTTCTTGGAACTCAGGGCTTTCTGGTTAATAGAGCCCTTACCCTAGGCGTAACTCAAACCTTAAGCCTAGGAAGGAAAATCAGCCTATGGTTCGGGATGGTCTCATGGAAATATCAGTGGTGGCAGCCAAGTTGCGTCACTTTTGCGCTCCCCTTGGGATGCCTTTCGCAGCTGCAGTGTGCCTGGAGCCCAGGGCTTCCTGGTTTTAAAAGTCCTAGGCCTAAGCCTAACAGTAACCCTAGGAAGGTAAATCAGCCGGGTATTAGGGTTCTTCCTAAGGGAAAAGCCGTGAAAGCAGCCATGTTGTGGCACTTCTGCACTCCCTTTGGGATGCCTTTGGCAGATGAAGTAAGCCTGGAACTCAGGGCTTCCTGGTTAAAGAAATCCAAGCCCTAGGCTGAAGCCTAACCCTAACCCTAGGCAGATAAATCAGCCTAGGTATAGGGATGGTGCCAAGGAAAAAGCTGTGAAAGCTGCCATGTTGTTGCACTTTTGTACTCCCCTTGGGATGCCTTGAACAGCTGCAGTGTGCCTGGAGCTAAGGGCTTCCTAGTTTTAAAAATCCTAGCCCTAGGCCTAAGCCTAACAGTAACCCTGGGAAGGTAAATCAGCCTGGTGTTAGGCTTCTTGCCAAGGAAAAAGCCGTGAAAGCAGCCATGTTGTGGCACTTTTGCACTCCCTTTTGGATGTCTTTCACAGCTCCAGTGTGCCTGGAACTCAGGGCTTCCTGATTTTAAAAATCCTAGCCCTAGGCCGAACCCCAACCCTAAGACGAGAAAGGCAAATCAGCCAGGAATTAGGCATGTCCCCAAGGAAAAAGCTGTGGAGGCAGGCATGTTGTGCTACTTTTGCGCTCTTCTTGGCTAGTCCTTCGCAGCTGCTGTGTTCTTGGAACTCAGGGCTTTCTGGTTAATAGAGCCCTTACCCTAGGCGTAACTCAAACCTTAACCCTAGGAAGGAAAATCAGCCTATGGTTCGGGATGGTCTCATGGAAATATCAGTGGTGGCAGCCAAGTTGAGTCACTTTTGCGCTCCCCTTGGGATGCCTTTCGCAGCTGCAGTGTGCCTGGAGCCCAGGGCTTCCTGGTTTTAAAAGTCCTAGGCCTAAGCCTAACAGTAACCCTAGGAAGGTAAATCAGCCGGGTATTAGGGTTCTTCCTAAGGGAAAAGCCGTGAAAGCAGCCATGTTGTGGCACTTCTGCACTCCCTTTGGGATGCCTTTGGCAGATGAAGTAAGCCTGGAACTCAGGGCTTCCTGGTTAAAGAAATCCAAGCCCTAGGCTGAACCCTAACCCTAACCCTAGGCAGATAAATCAGCCTAGGTATAGGGATGGTGCCAAGGAAAAAGCTGTGAAAGCTGCCATGTTGTTGCACTTTTGTACTCCCCTTGGGATGCCTTGAACAGCTGCAGTGTGCCTGGAGCTAAGGGCTTCCTAGTTTTAAAAATCCTAGCCCTAGGCCTAAGCCTAACACTAACCCTGGGAAGGTAAATCAGCCTGGTGTTAGGCTTCTTGCCAAGGAAAAAGCCGTGAAAGCAGCCATGTTGTGGCACTTTTGCACTCCCTTTTGGATGCCTTTCACAGCTCCAGTGTGCCTGGAACTCAGGGCTTCCTGATTTTAAAAATCCTAGCCCTAGGCCGAACCCCAACCCTAAGACGAGAAAGGCAAATCAGCCAGGAATTAGGCATGTCCCCAAGGAAAAAGCTGTGGAGGCAGGCATGTTGTGCTACTTTTGCGCTCTTCTTGGCTAGTCCTTCGCAGCTGCTGTGTTCTTGCAACTCAGGGCTTTCTGGTTAATAGAACCCTTACCCTAGGCGTAACTCAAACCTTAAGCCTAGGAAGGAAAATCAGCCTATGGTTCGGGATGGTCTCATGGAAATATCAGTGGTGGCAGCCAAGTTGCGTCACTTTTGTGCTCCCCTTGGGATGCCTTTCGCAGCTGCAGTGTGCCTGGAGCCCAGGGCTTCCTGGTTTTAAAAGTCCTAGGCCTAAGCCTAACAGTAACCCTAGGAAGGTAAATCAGCCGGGTATTAGGGTTCTTCCTAAGGGAAAAGCCGTGAAAGCAGCCATGTTGTGGCACTTCTGCACTCCCTTTGGGATGCCTTTGGCAGATGAAGTAAGCCTGGAACTCAGGGCTTCCTGGTTAAAGAAATCCAAGCCCTAGGCTGAACCCTAACCCTAACCCTAGGCAGATCAATCAGCCTAGGTATAGGGATGGTGCCAAGGAAAAAGCTGTGAAAGCTGCCATGTTGTTGCACTTTTGTACTCCCCTTGGGATGCCTTGAACAGCTGCAGTGTGCCTGGAGCTAAGGGCTTCCTAGTTTCAAAAAACCTAGCCCTAGGCCTAAGCCTAACAGTAACCCTGGGAAGGTAAATCAGCCTGGTGTTAGGCTTCTTGCCAAGGAAAAAGCCGTGAAAGCAGCCATGTTGTGGCACTTTTGCACTCCCTTTTGGATGCCTTTCACAGCTCCAGTGTGCCTGGAACTCAGGGCTTCCTGATTTTAAAAATCCTAGCCCTAGGCCGAACCCCAACCCTATGACGAGAAAGGCAAATCAGCCGGGAATTAGGCATGTCCCCAAGGAAAAAGCTGTGGAGGCAGGCATGTTGTGGTACTTTTGCGCTCTTCTTGGCTAGTCCTTCGCAGCTGCTGTGTTCTTGGAACTCAGGGCTTTCTGGTTAATAGAACCCTTACCCTAGGCGTAACTCAAACCTTAACCCTAGGAAGGAAAATCAGCCTATGGTTCGGGATGGTCTCATGGAAATATCAGTGGTGACAGCCAAGTTGCGTCACTTTTGCGCTCCCCTTGGGATGCCTTTCGCAGCTGCAGTGTGCCTGGAGCCCAGGGCTTCCTGGTTTTAAAAGTCCTAGGACTAAGCCTAACAGTAACCCTAGGAAGGTAAATCAGCCGGGTATTAGGGTTCTTCCTAAGGGAAAAGCCGTGAAAGCAGCCATGCTGTGGCACTTCTGCACTCCCTTTGGGATGCCTTTGGCAGATGAAGTAAGCCTGGAACTCAGGGCTTCCTGGTTAAAAAAATCCAAGCCCTAGGCTGAAGCCTAACCCTAACCCTAGGCAGATAAATCAGCCTAGGTATAGGGATGGTGCCAAGGAAAAAGCTGTGAAAGCTGCCATGTTGTTGCACTTTTGTACTCCCCTTGGGATGCCTTGAACAGCTGCAGTGTGCCTGGAGCCCAGGGCTTCCTAGTTTTAAAAATCCTAGCCCTAGGCCTAAGCCTAACAGTAACCCTGGGAAGGTAAATCAGCCTGGTGTTAGGCTTCTTGCCAAGGAAAAAGCCGTGAAAGCAGCCATGTTGTGGCACTTTTGCACTCCCTTTTGGATGCCTTTCACAGCTCCAGTGTGCCTGGAACTCAGGGCTTCCTGATTTTAAAAATCCTAGCCCTAGGCCGAACCCCAACCCTAAGACGAGAAAGGCAAATCAGCCAGGAATTAGGCATGTCCCCAAGGAAAAAGCTGTGGAGGCAGGCATGTTGTGCTACTTTTGCGCTCTTCTTGGCTAGTCCTTCGCAGCTGCTGTGTTCTTGGAACTCAGGGCTTTCTGGTTAATAGAGCCCTTACCCTAGGCGTAACTCAAACCTTAACCCTAGGAAGGAAAATCAGCCTATGGTTCGGGATGGTCTCATGGAAATATCAGTGGTGGCAGCCAAGTTGCGTCACTTTTGTGCTCCCCTTGGGATGCCTTTCGCAGCTGCAGTGTGCCTGGAGCCCAGGGCTTCCTGGTTTTAAAAGTCCTAGGCCTAAGCCTAACAGTAACCCTAGGAAGGTAAATCAGCCGGGTATTAGGGTTCTTCCTAAGGGAAAAGCCGTGAAAGCAGCCATGTTGTGGCACTTCTGCACTCCCTTTGGGATGCCTTTGGCAGATGAAGTAAGCCTGGAACTCAGGGCTTCCTGGTTAAAGAAATCCAAGCCCTAGGCTGAAGCCTAACCCTAACCCTAGGCAGATAAATCAGCCTAGGTATAGGGATGGTGCCAAGGAAAAAGCTGTGAAAGCTGCCATGTTGTTGCACTTTTGTACTCCCCTTGGGATGCCTTGAACAGCTGCAGTGTGCCTGGAGCTAAGGGCTTCCTAGTTTTAAAAATCCTAGCCCTAGGCCTAAGCCTAACAGTAACCCTGGGAAGGTAAATCAGCCTGGTGTTAGGCTTCTTGCCAAGGAAAAACCGTGAAAGCAGCCGTGTTGTGGCACTTTTGCACTCCCTTTTGGATGCCTTTCACAGCTCCAGTGTGCCTGGAACTCAGGGCTTCCTGATTTTAAAAATCCTAGCCCTAGGCCGAACCCCAACCCTAAGACGAGAAAGGCAAATCAGCCAGGAATTAGGCATGTCCCCAAGGAAAAAGCTGTGGAGGCAGGCATGTTGTGCTACTTTTGCGCTCTTCTTGGCTAGTCCTTCGCAGCTGCTGTGTTCTTGGAACTCAGGGCTTTCTGGTTAATAGAGCCCTTACCCTAGGCGTAACTCAAACCTTAAGCCTAGGAAGGAAAATCAGCCTATGGTTCGGGATGGTCTCATGGAAATATCAGTGGTGGCAGCCAAGTTGCGTCACTTTTGCGCTCCCCTTGGGATGCCTTTCGCAGCTGCAGTGTGCCTGGAGCCCAGGGCTTCCTGGTTTTAAAAGTCCTAGGCCTAAGCCTAACAGTAACCCTAGGAAGGTAAATCAGCCGGGTATTAGGGTTCTTCCTAAGGGAAAAGCCGTGAAAGCAGCCATGTTGTGGCACTTCTGCACTCCCTTTGGGATGCCTTTGGCAGATGAAGTAAGCCTGGAACTCAGGGCTTCCTGGTTAAAGAAATCCAAGCCCTAGGCTGAAGCCTAACCCTAACCCTAGGCAGATAAATCAGCCTAGGTATAGGGATGGTGCCAAGGAAAAAGCTGTGAAAGCTGCCATGTTGTTGCACTTTTGTACTCCCCTTGGGATGCCTTGAACAGCTGCAGTGTGCCTGGAGCTAAGGGCTTCCTAGTTTTAAAAATCCTAGCCCTAGGCCTAAGCCTAACAGTAACCCTGGGAAGGTAAATCAGCCTGGTGTTAGGCTTCTTGCCAAGGAAAAAGCCGTGAAAGCAGCCATGTTGTGGCACTTTTGCACTCCCTTTTGGATGTCTTTCACAGCTCCAGTGTGCCTGGAACTCAGGGCTTCCTGATTTTAAAAATCCTAGCCCTAGGCCGAACCCCAACCCTAAGACGAGAAAGGCAAATCAGCCAGGAATTAGGCATGTCCCCAAGGAAAAAGCTGTGGAGGCAGGCATGTTGTGCTACTTTTGCGCTCTTCTTGGCTAGTCCTTCGCAGCTGCTGTGTTCTTGGAACTCAGGGCTTTCTGGTTAATAGAGCCCTTACCCTAGGCGTAACTCAAACCTTAACCCTAGGAAGGAAAATCAGCCTATGGTTCGGGATGGTCTCATGGAAATATCAGTGGTGGCAGCCAAGTTGAGTCACTTTTGCGCTCCCCTTGGGATGCCTTTCGCAGCTGCAGTGTGCCTGGAGCCCAGGGCTTCCTGGTTTTAAAAGTCCTAGGCCTAAGCCTAACAGTAACCCTAGGAAGGTAAATCAGCCGGGTATTAGGGTTCTTCCTAAGGGAAAAGCCGTGAAAGCAGCCATGTTGTGGCACTTCTGCACTCCCTTTGGGATGCCTTTGGCAGATGAAGTAAGCCTGGAACTCAGGGCTTCCTGGTTAAAGAAATCCAAGCCCTAGGCTGAACCCTAACCCTAACCCTAGGCAGATAAATCAGCCTAGGTATAGGGATGGTGCCAAGGAAAAAGCTGTGAAAGCTGCCATGTTGTTGCACTTTTGTACTCCCCTTGGGATGCCTTGAACAGCTGCAGTGTGCCTGGAGCTAAGGGCTTCCTAGTTTTAAAAATCCTAGCCCTAGGCCTAAGCCTAACAGTAACCCTGGGAAGGTAAATCAGCCTGGTGTTAGGCTTCTTGCCAAGGAAAAAGCCGTGAAAGCAGCCATGTTGTGGCACTTTTGCACTCCCTTTTGGATGCCTTTCACAGCTGCAGTGTGCCTGGAACTCAGGGCTTCCTGATTTTAAAAATCCTAGCCCTAGGCCGAACCCCAACCCTAAGACGAGAAAGGCAAATCAGCCAGGAATTAGGCATGTCCCCAAGGAAAAAGCTGTGGAGGCAGGCATGTTGTGCTACTTTTGCGCTCTTCTTGGCTAGTCCTTCGCAGCTGCTGTGTTCTTGCAACTCAGGGCTTTCTGGTTAATAGAACCCTTACCCTAGGCGTAACTCAAACCTTAACCCTAGGAAGGAAAATCAGCCTATGGTTCGGGATGGTCTCATGGAAATATCAGTGGTGGCAGCCAAGTTGCGTCACTTTTGCGCTCCCCTTGGGATGCCTTTCGCAGCTGCAGTGTGCCTGGAGCCCAGGGCTTCCTGGTTTTAAAAGTCCTAGGCCTAAGCCTAACAGTAACCCTAGGAAGGTAAATCAGCCGGGTATTAGGGTTCTTCCTAAGGGAAAAGCCGTGAAAGCAGCCATGCTGTGGCACTTCTGCACTCCCTTTGGGATGCCTTTGGCAGATGAAGTAAGCCTGGAACTCAGGGCTTCCTGGTTAAAAAAATCCAAGCCCTAGGCTGAAGCCTAACCCTAACCCTAGGCAGATAAATCAGCCTAGGTATAGGGATGGTGCCAAGGAAAAAGCTGTGAAAGCTGCCATGTTGTTGCACTTTTGTACTCCCCTTGGGATGCCTTGAACAGCTGCAGTGTGCCTGGAGCCCAGGGCTTCCTAGTTTTAAAAATCCTAGCCCTAGGCCTAAGCCTAACAGTAACCCTGGGAAGGTAAATCAGCCTGGTGTTAGGCTTCTTGCCAAGGAAAAAGCCGTGAAAGCAGCCATGTTGTGGCACTTTTGCACTCCCTTTTGGATGCCTTTCACAGCTCCAGTGTGCCTGGAACTCAGGGCTTCCTGATTTTAAAAATCCTAGCCCTAGGCCGAACCCCAACCCTAAGACGAGAAAGGCAAATCAGCCAGGAATTAGGCATGTCCCCAAGGAAAAAGCTGTGGAGGCAGGCATGTTGTGCTACTTTTGCGCTCTTCTTGGCTAGTCCTTCGCAGCTGCTGTGTTCTTGGAACTCAGGGCTTTCTGGTTAATAGAGCCCTTACCCTAGGCGTAACTCAAACCTTAACCCTAGGAAGGAAAATCAGCCTATGGTTCGGGATGGTCTCATGGAAATATCAGTGGTGGCAGCCAAGTTGCGTCACTTTTGTGCTCCCCTTGGGATGCCTTTCGCAGCTGCAGTGTGCCTGGAGCCCAGGGCTTCCTGGTTTTAAAAGTCTTAGGCCTAAGCCTAACAGTAACCCTAGGAAGGTAAATCAGCCGGGTATTAGGGTTCTTCCTAAGGGAAAAGCCGTGAAAGCAGCCATGTTGTGGCACTTCTGCACTCCCTTTGGGATGCCTTTGGCAGATGAAGTAAGCCTGGAACTCAGGGCTTCCTGGTTAAAGAAATCCAAGCCCTAGGCTGAACCCTAACCCTAGGCAGATCAATCAGCCTAGGTAGAGGGATGGTGCCAAGGAAAAAGCTGTGAAAGCTGCCATGTTGTTGCACTTTTGTACTCCCCTTGGGATGCCTTGAACAGCTGCAGTGTGCCTGGAGCCCAGGGCTTCCAGGTTTTAAAAATCCTAGCCCTAGGCCTAAGCCTAACAGTAACCCTGGGAAGGTAAATCAGCCTGGTGTTAGGCTTCTTGCCAAGGAAAAAGCCATGAAAGCAGCCATGTTGTGGCACTTTTGCACTCCCTTTTGGATGCCTTTCACAGCTCCAGTGTGCCTGGAACTCAGGGCTTCCTGATTTTAAAAATCCTAGCCCTAGGCCGAACCCCAACCCTAAGACGAGAAAGGCAAATCAGCCAGGAATTAGGCATGTCCCCAAGGAAAAAGCTGTGGAGGCAGGCATGTTGTGCTACTTTTGCGCTCTTCTTGGCTAGTCCTTCGCAGCTGCTGTGTTCTTGGAACTCAGGGCTTTCTGGTTAATAGAGCCCTTACCCTAGGCGTAACTCAAACCTTAAGCCTAGGAAGGAAAATCAGCCTATGGTTCGGGATGGTCTCATGGAAATATCAGTGGTGGCAGCCAAGTTGCGTCACTTTTGTGCTCCCCTTGGGATGCCTTTCGCAGCTGCAGTGTGCCTGGAGCCCAGGGCTTCCTGGTTTTAAAAGTCCTAGGCCTAAGCCTAACAGTAACCCTAGGAAGGTAAATCAGCCGGGTATTAGCGTTCTTCCTAAGGGAAAAGCCGTGAAAGCAGCCATGTTGTGGCACTTCTGCACTCCCTTTGGGATGCCTTTGGCAGATGAAGTAAGCCTGGAACTCAGGGCTTCCTGGTTAAAGAAATCCAAGCCCTAGGCTGAACCCTAACCCTAACCCTAGGCAGATAAATCAGCCTAGGTATAGGGATGGTGCCAAGGAAAAAGCTGTGAAAGCTGCCATGTTGTTGCACTTTTGTACTCCCCTTGGGATGCCTTGAACAGCTGCAGTGTGCCTGGAGCCCAGGGCTTCCTAGTTTTAAAAATCCTAGCCCTAGGCCTAAGCCTAAGAGTAACCCTGGGAAGGTAAATCAGCCTGGTGTTAGGCTTCTTGCCAAGGAAAAAGCCGTGAAAGCAGCCATGTTGTGGCACTTTTGCACTCCCTTTTGGATGCCTTTCACAGCTCCAGTGTGCCTGGAACTCAGGGCTTCCTGATTTTAAAAATCCTAGCCCTAGGCCGAACCCCAACCCTAAGACGAGAAAGGCAAATCAGCCAGGAATTAGGCATGTCCCCAAGGAAAAAGCTGTGGAGGCAGGCATGTTGTGCTACTTTTGCGCTCTTCTTGGCTAGTCCTTCGCAGCTACTGTGTTCTTGGAACTCAGGGCTTTCTGGTTAATAGAGCCCTTACCCTAGGCGTAACTCAAACCTTAAGCCTAGGAAGGAAAATCAGCCTATGGTTCGGGATGGTCTCATGGAAATATCAGTGGTGGCAGCCAAGTTGCGTCACTTTTGCGCTCCCCTTGGGATGCCTTTCGCAGCTGCAGTGTGCCTGGAGCCCAGGGCTTCCTGGTTTTAAAAGTCCTAGGCCTAAGCCTAACAGTAACCCTAGGAAGGTAAATCAGCCGGGTATTAGGGTTCTTCCTAAGGGAAAAGCCGTGAAAGCAGCCATGTTGTGGCACTTCTGCACTCCCTTTGGGATGCCTTTGGCAGATGAAGTAAGCCTGGAACTCAGGGCTTCCTGGTTAAAGAAATCCAAGCCCTAGGCTGAACCCTAACCCTAACCCTAGGCAGATAAATCAGCCTAGGTATAGGGATGTTGCCAAGGAAAAAGCTGTGAAAGCTGCCATGTTGTTGCACTTTTGTACTCCCCTTGGGATGCCTTGAACAGCTGCAGTGTGCCTGGAGCCCAGGGCTTCCTAGTTTTAAAAATCCTAGCCCTAGGCCTAAGCCTAACAGTAACCCTGGGAAGGTAAATCAGCCTGGTGTTAGGCTTCTTGCCAAGGAAAAACCGTGAAAGCAGCCGTGTTGTGGCACTTTTGCACTCCCTTTTGGATGCCTTTCACAGCTCCAGTGTGCCTGGAACTCAGGGCTTCCTGATTTTAAAAATCCTAGCCCTAGGCCGAACCCCAACCCTAAGACGAGAAAGGCAAATCAGCCAGGAATTAGGCATGTCCCCAAGGAAAAAGCTGTGGAGGCAGGCATGTTGTGCTACTTTTGCGCTCTTCTTGGCTAGTCCTTCGCAGCTGCTGTGTTCTTGGAACTCAGGGCTTTCTGGTTAATAGAGCCCTTACCCTAGGCGTAACTCAAACCTTAAGCCTAGGAAGGAAAATCAGCCTATGGTTCGGGATGGTCTCATGGAAATATCAGTGGTGGCAGCCAAGTTGCGTCACTTTTGCGCTCCCCTTGGGATGCCTTTCGCAGCTGCAGTGTGCCTGGAGCCCAGGGCTTCCTGGTTTTAAAAGTCCTAGGCCTAAGCCTAACAGTAACCCTAGGAAGGTAAATCAGCCGGGTATTAGGGTTCTTCCTAAGGGAAAAGCCGTGAAAGCAGCCATGTTGTGGCACTTCTGCACTCCCTTTGGGATGCCTTTGGCAGATGAAGTAAGCCTGGAACTCAGGGCTTCCTGGTTAAAGAATTCCAAGCCCTAGGCTGAACCCTAACCCTAACCCTAGGCAGATAAATCAGCCTAGGTATAGGGATGGTGCCAAGGAAAAAGCTGTGAAAGCTGCCATGTTGTTGCACTTTTGTACTCCCCTTGGGATGCCTTGAACAGCTGCAGTGTGCCTGGAGCTAAGGGCTTCCTAGTTTTAAAAATCCTAGCCCTAGGCCTAAGCCTAACAGTAACCCTGGGAAGGGAAATCAGCCTGGTGTTAGGCTTCTTGCCAAGGAAAAAGCCGTGAAAGCAGCCATGTTGTGGCACTTTTGCACTCCCTTTTGGATGCCTTTCACAGCTGCAGTGTGCCTGGAACTCAGGGCTTCCTGATTTTAAAAATCCTAGCCCTAGGCCGAACCCCAACCCTAAGACGAGAAAGGCAAATCAGCCAGGAATTAGGCATGTCCCCAAGGAAAAAGCTGTGGAGGCAGGCATGTTGTGCTACTTTTGCGCTCTTCTTGGCTAGTCCTTCGCAGCTGCTGTGTTCTTGGAACTCAGGGCTTTCTGGTTAATAGAGCCCTTACCCTAGGCGTAACTCAAACCTTAACCCTAGGAAGGAAAATCAGCCTATGGTTCGGGATGGTCTCATGGAAATATCAGTGGTGGCAGCCAAGTTGCGTCACTTTTGCGCTCCCCTTGGGATGCCTTTCGCAGCTGCAGTGTGCCTGGAGCCCAGGGCTTCCTGGTTTTAAAAGTCCTAGGCCTAAGCCTAACAGTAACCCTAGGAAGGTAAATCAGCCGGGTATTAGGGTTCTTCCTAAGGGAAAAGCCGTGAAAGCAGCCATGTTGTGGCACTTCTGCACTCCCTTTGGGATGCCTTTGGCAGATGAAGTAAGCCTGGAACTCAGGGCTTCCTGGTTAAAGAAATCCAAGCCCTAGGCTGAACCCTAACCCTAACCCTAGGCAGATAAATCAGCCTAGGTATAGGGATGGTGCCAAGGAAAAAGCTGTGAAAGCTGCCATGTTGTTGCACTTTTGTACTCCCCTTGGGATGCCTTGAACAGCTGCAGTGTGCCTGGAGCTAAGGGCTTCCTAGTTTTAAAAATCCTAGCCCTAGGCCTAAGCCTAACAGTAACCCTGGGAAGGCAAATCAGCCTGGTGTTAGGCTTCTTACCAAGGAAAAAGCCGTGAAAGCAGCCATGTTGTGGCACTTTTGCACTCCCTTTTGGATGCCTTTCACAGCTGCAGTGTGCCTGGAACTCAGGGCTTCCTGATTTTAAAAATCCTAGCCCTAGGCCGAACCCCAACCCTAAGACGAGAAAGGCAAATCAGCCAGGAATTAGGCATGTCCCCAAGGAAAAAGCTGTGGAGGCAGGCATGTTGTGGTACTTTTGCGCTCTTCTTGGCTAGTCCTTCGCAGCTGCTGTGTTCTTGGAACTCAGGGCTTTCTGGTTAATAGAGCCCTTACCCTAGGCGTAACTCAAACCTTAAGCCTAGGAAGGAAAATCAGCCTATGGTTCGGGATGGTCTCATGGAAATATCAGTGGTGGCAGCCAAGTTGCGTCACTTTTGCGCTCCCCTTGGGATGCCTTTCGCAGCTGCAGTGTGCCTGGAGCCCAGGGCTTCCTGGTTTTAAAAGTCCTAGGCCTAAGCCTAACAGTAACCCTAGGAAGGTAAATCAGCCGGGTATTAGGGTTCTTCCTAAGGGAAAAGCCGTGAAAGCAGCCATGTTGTGGCACTTCTGCACTCCCTTTGGGATGCCTTTGGCAGATGAAGTAAGCCTGGAACTCAGGGCTTCCTGGTTAAAGAATTCCAAGCCCTAGGCTGAACCCTAACCCTAACCCTAGGCAGATAAATCAGCCTAGGTATAGGGATGGTGCCAAGGAAAAAGCTGTGAAAGCTGCCATGTTGTTGCACTTTTGTACTCCCCTTGGGATGCCTTGAACAGCTGCAGTGTGCCTGGAGCTAAGGGCTTCCTAGTTTTAAAAATCCTAGCCCTAGGCCTAAGCCTAACAGTAACCCTGGGAAGGTAAATCAGCCTGGTGTTAGGCTTCTTGCCAAGGAAAAAGCCGTGAAAGCAGCCATGTTGTGGCACTTTTGCACTCCCTTTTGGATGCCTTTCACAGCTCCAGTGTGCCTGGAACTCAGGGCTTCCTGATTTTAAAAATCCTAGCCCTAGGCCGAACCCCAACCCTAAGACGAGAAAGGCAAATCAGCCAGGAATTAGGCATGTCCCCAAGGAAAAAGCTGTGGAGGCAGGCATGTTGTGCTACTTTTGCGCTCTTCTTGGCTAGTCCTTCGCAGCTGCTGTGTTCTTGGAACTCAGGGCTTTCTGGTTAATAGAGCCCTTACCATAGGCGTAACTCAAACCTTAACCCTAGGAAGGAAAATCAGCCTATGGTTCGGGATGGTCTCATGGAAATATCAGTGGTGGCAGCCAAGTTGTGTCACTTTTGCGCTCCCCTTGGGATGCCTTTCGCAGCTGCAGTGTGCCTGGAGCCCAGGGCTTCCTGGTTTTAAAAGTCCTAGGCCTAAGCCTAACAGTAACCCTAGGAAGGTAAATCAGCCGGGTATTAGGGTTCTTCCTAAGGGAAAAGCCGTGAAAGCAGCCATGTTGTGGCACTTCTGCACTCCCTTTGGGATGCCTTTGGCAGATGAAGTAAGCCTGGAACTCAGGGCTTCCTGGTTAAAGAATTCCAAGCCCTAGGCTGAACCCTAACCCTAACCCTAGGCAGATAAATCAGCCTAGGTATAGGGATGGTGCCAAGGAAAAAGCTGTGAAAGCTGCCATGTTGTTGCACTTTTGTACTCCCCTTGGGATGCCTTGAACAGCTGCAGTGTGCCTGGAGCCCAGGGCTTCCTAGTTTCAAAAATCCTAGCGCTAGGCCTAAGCATAACAGTAACCCTGGGAAGGTAAATCAGCCTGGTGTTAGGCTTCTTGCCAAGGAAAAAGCCGTGAAAGCAGCCATGTTGTGGCACTTTTGCACTCCCTTTTGGATGCCTTTCACAGCTCCAGTGTGCCTGGAACTCAGGGCTTCCTGATTTTAAAAATCCTAGCCCTAGGCCGAACCCCAACCCTAAGACGAGAAAGGCAAATCAGCCAGGAATTAGGCATGTCCCCAAGGAAAAAGCTGTGGAGGCAGGCATGTTGTGCTACTTTTGCGCTCTTCTTGGCTAGTCCTTCGCAGCTGCTGTGTTCTTGGAACTCAGGGCTTTCTGGTTAATAGAGCCCTTACCCTAGGCGTAACTCAAACCTTAAGCCTAGGAAGGAAAATCAGCCTATGGTTCGGGATGGTCTCATGGAAATATCAGTGGTGGCAGCCAAGTTGCGTCACTTTTGCGCTCCCCTTGGGATGCCTTTCGCAGCTGCAGTGTGCCTGGAGCCCAGGGCTTCCTGGTTTTAAAAGTCCTAGGCCTAAGCCTAACAGTAACCCTAGGAAGGTAAATCAGCCGGGTATTAGGGTTCTTCCTAAAGGAAAAGCCGTGAAAGCAGCCATGTTGTGGCACTTCTGCACTCCCTTTGGGATGCCTTTGGCAGATGAAGTAAGCCTGGAACTCAGGGCTTCCTGGTTAAAGAAATCCAAGCCCTAGGCTGAAGCCTAACCCTAACCCTAGGCAGATAAATCAGCCTAGGTATAGGGATGGTGCCAAGGAAAAAGCTGTGAAAGCTGCCATGTTGTTGCACTTTTGTACTCCCCTTGGGATGCCTTGAACAGCTGCAGTGTGCCTGGAGCTAAGGGCTTCCTAGTTTTAAAAATCCTAGCCCTAGGCCTAAGCCTAACAGTAACCCTGGGAAGGGAAATCAGCCTGGTGTTAGGCTTCTTGCCAAGGAAAAAGCCATGAAAGCAGCCATGTTGTGGCACTTTTGCACTCCCTTTTGGATGCCTTTCACAGCTGCAGTGTGCCTGGAACTCAGGGCTTCCTGATTTTAAAAATCCTAGCCCTAGGCCGAACCCCAACCCTAAGACGAGAAAGGCAAATCAGCCAGGAATTAGGCATGTCCCCAAGGAAAAAGCTGTGGAGGCAGGCATGTTGTGCTACTTTTGCGCTCTTCTTGGCTAGTCCTTCGCAGCTGCTGTGTTCTTGGAACTCAGGGCTTTCTGGTTAATAGAGCCCTTACCCTAGGCGTAACTCAAACCTTAAGCCTAGGAAGGAAAATCAGCCTATGGTTCGGGATGGTCTCATGGAAATATCAGTGGTGGCAGCCAAGTTGCGTCACTTTTGCGCTCCCCTTGGGATGCCTTTCGCAGCTGCAGTGTGCCTGGAGCCCAGGGCTTCCTGGTTTTAAAAGTCCTAGGCCTAAGCCTAACAGTAACCCTAGGAAGGTAAATCAGCCGGGTATTAGGGTTCTTCCTAAGGGAAAAGCCGTGAAAGCAGCCATGTTGTGGCACTTCTGCACTCCCTTTGGGATGCCTTTGGCAGATGAAGTAAGCCTGGAACTCAGGGCTTCCTGGTTAAAGAAATCCAAGCCCTAGGCTGAACCCTAACCCTAACCCTAGGCAGATAAATCAGCCTAGGTATAGGGATGGTGCCAAGGAATAAGCCGTGAAAGCTGCCATGTTGTTGCACTTTTGTACTCCCCTTGGGATGCCTTGAACAGCTGCAGTGTGCCTGGAGCTAAGGGCTTCCTAGTTTTAAAAATCCTAGCCCTAGGCCTAAGCCGAACAGTAACCCTGGGAAGGTAAATCAGCCTGGTGTTAGGCTTCTTGCCAAGGAAAAAGCCGTGAAAGCAGCCATGTTGTGGCACTTTTGCACTCCCTTTTGGATGCCTTTCACAGCTCCAGTGTGCCTGGAACTCAGGGCTTCCTGATTTTAAAAATCCTAGCCCTAGGCCGAACCCCAACCCTAAGACGAGAAAGGCAAATCAGCCAGGAATTAGGCATGTCCCCAAGGAAAAAGCTGTGGAGGCAGGCATGTTGTGGTACTTTTGCGCTCTTCTTGGCTAGTCCTTCGCAGCTGCTGTGTTCTTGGAACTCAGGGCTTTCTGGTTAATAGAGCCCTTACCCTAGGCGTAACTCAAACCTTAAGCCTAGGAAGGAAAATCAGCCTATGATTCGGGATGGTCTCATGGAAATATCAGTGGTGGCAGCCAAGTTGCGTCACTTTTGCGCTCCCCTTGGGATGCCTTTCGCAACTGCAGTGTGCCTGGAGCCCAGGGCTTCCTGGTTTTAAAAGTCCTAGGCCTAAGCCTAACAGTAACCCTAGGAAGGTAAATCAGCCGGGTATTAGGGTTCTTCCTAAGGGAAAAGCCGTGAAAGCAGCCATGTTGTGGCACTTCTGCACTCCCTTTGGGATGCCTTTGGCAGATGAAGTAAGCCTGGAACTCAGGGCTTCCTGGTTAAAGAAATCCAAGCCCTAGG
Organism: Ammospiza nelsoni; assembly: GCF_027579445.1. Taxonomy (NCBI): domain Eukaryota; kingdom Metazoa; phylum Chordata; class Aves; order Passeriformes; family Passerellidae; genus Ammospiza; species Ammospiza nelsoni. The sequence continues at coordinate 3,164,112 of NW_026683188.1, read as the reverse complement.
CTGAACCCTAACCCTAACCCTAGGCAGATAAATCAGCCTAGGTATAGGGATGGTGCCAAGGAAAAAGCTGTGAAAGCTGCCATGTTGTTGCACTTTTGTACTCCCCTTGGGATGCCTTGAACAGCTGCAGTGTGCCTGGAGCCCAGGGCTTCCTAGTTTTAAAAATCCTAGCCCTAGGCCTAAGCCTAACAGTAACCCTGGGAAGGTAAATCAGCCTGGTGTTAGGCTTCTTGCCAAGGAAAAAGCCGTGAAAGCAGCCATTTGTGGCACTTTTGCACTCCCTTTTGGATGCCTTTCACAGCTGCAGTGTGCCTGGAACTCAGGGCTTCCTGATTTTAAAAATCCTAGCCCTAGGCCGAACCCCAACCCTAAGACGAGAAAGGCAAATCAGCCAGGAATTAGGCATGTCCCCAAGGAAAAAGCTGTGGAGGCAGGCATGTTGTGGTACTTTTGCGCTCTTCTTGGGTAGTCCTTCGCAGCTGCTGTGTTCTTGGAACTCAGGGCTTTCTGGTTAATAGAGCCCTTACCCTAGGCGTAACTCAAACCTTAACCCTAGGAAGGAAAATCAGCCTATGGTTCGGGATGCTCTCATGGAAATATCAGTGGTGGCAGCCAAGTTGCGTCACTTTTGCGCTCCCCTTGGGATGCCTTTCGCAGCTGCAGTGTGCCTGGAGCCCAGGGCTTCCTGGTTTTAAAAGTCCTAGGCCTAAGCCTAACACTAACCCTAGGAAGGTAAATCAGCCGGGTATTAGGGTTCTTCCTAAGGGAAAAGCCGTGAAAGCAGCCATGTTGTGGCACTTCTGCACTCCCTTTGGGATGCCTTTGGCAGATGAAGTAAGCCTGGAACTCAGGGCTTCCTGGTTAAAGAAATCCAAGCCCTAGGCTGAAGCCTAACCCTAACCCTAGGCAGATCAATCAGCCTAGGTATAGGGATGGTGCCAAGGAAAAAGCTGTGAAAGCTGCCATGTTGTTGCACTTTTGTACTCCCCTTGGGATGCCTTGAACAGCTGCAGTGTGCCTGGAGCCCAGGGCTTCCTAGTTTTAAAAATCCTAGCCCTAGACCTAAGCCTAACAGTAACCCTGGGAAGGTAAATCAGCCTGGTGTTAGGCTTCTTGCCAAGGAAAAAGCCGTGAAAGCAGCCATGTTGTGGCACTTTTGCACTCCCTTTTGGATGCCTTTCACAGCTCCAGTGTGCCTGGAACTCAGGGCTTCCTGATTTTAAAAATCCTAGCCCTAGGCCGAACCCCAACCCTAAGACGAGAAAGGCAAATCAGCCAGGAATTAGGCATGTCCCCAAGGAAAAAGCTGTGGAGGCAGGCATGTTGTGCTACTTTTGCGCTCTTCTTGGGTAGTCCTTCGCAGCTGCTGTGTTCTTGGAACTCAGGGCTTTCTGGTTAATAGAGCCCTTACCCTAGGCGTAACTCAAACCTTAACCCTAGGAAGGAAAATCAGCCTATGGTTCGGGATGGTCTCATGGAAATATCAGTGGTGGCAGCCAAGTTGCGTCACTTTTGCGCTCCCCTTGGGATGCCTTTCGCAGCTGCAGTGTGCCTGGAGCCCAGGGCTTCCTGGTTTTAAAAGTCCTAGGCCTAAGCCTAACAGAACCCTAGGAAGGTAAATCAGCCGGGTATTAGGGTTCTTCCTAAGGGAAAAGCCGTGAAAGCAGCCATGTTGTGGCACTTCTGCACTCCCTTTGGGATGCCTTTGGCAGATGAAGTAAGCCTGGAACTCAGGGCTTCCTGGTTAAAGAAATCCAAGCCCTAGGCTGAACCCTAACCCTAACCCTAGGCAGATAAATCAGCCTAGGTATAGGGATGTTGCCAAGGAAAAAGCTGTGAAAGCTGCCATGTTGTTGCACTTTTGTACTCCCCTTGGGATGCCTTGAACAGCTGCAGTGTGCCTGGAGCCCAGGGCTTCCTAGTTTTAAAAATCCTAGCCCTAGGCCTAAGCCTAACAGTAACCCTGGGAAGGTAAATCAGCCTGGTGTTAGGCTTCTTGCCAAGGAAAAACCGTGAAAGCAGCCGTGTTGTGGCACTTTTGCACTCCCTTTTGGATGCCTTTCACAGCTCCAGTGTGCCTGGAATTCAGGGCTTACTGATTTTAAAAATCCTAGCCCTAGGCCGAACCCCAACCCTAAGACGAGAAAGGCAAATCAGCCAGGAATTAGGCATGTCCCCAAGGAAAAAGCTGTGGAGGCAGGCATGTTGTGCTACTTTTGCGCTCTTCTTGGCTAGTCCTTCGCAGCTGCTGTGTTCTTGGAACTCAGGGCTTTCTGGTTAATAGAGCCCTTACCCTAGGCGTAACTCAAACCTTAACCCTAGGAAGGAAAATCAGCCTATGGTTCGGGATGGTCTCATGGAAATATCAGTGGTGGCAGCCAAGTTGCGTCACTTTTGCGCTCCCCTTGGGATGCCTTTCGCAGCTGCAGTGTGCCTGGAGCCCAGGGCTTCCTGGTTTTAAAAGTCCTAGGCCTAAGCCTAACAGTAACCCTAGGAAGGTAAATCAGCCGGGTATTAGGGTTCTTCCTAAGGGAAAAGCCGTGAAAGCAGCCATGTTGTGGCACTTCTGCACTCCCTTTGGGATGCCTTTGGCAGATGAAGTAAGCCTGGAACTCAGGGCTTCCTGGTTAAAGAAATCCAAGCCCTAGGCTGAACCCTAACCCTAACCCTAGGCAGATAAATCAGCCTAGGTATAGGGATGGTGCCAAGGAAAAAGCTGTGAAAGCTGCCATGTTGTTGCACTTTTGTACTCCCCTTGGGATGCCTTGAACAGCTGCAGTGTGCCTGGAGCCCAGGGCTTCCTAGTTTTAAAAATCCTAGCCCTAGGCCTAAGCCTAACACTAACCCTGGGAAGGTAAATCAGCCTGGTGTTAGGCTTCTTGCCAAGGAAAAAGCCGTGAAAGCAGCCATGTTGTGGCACTTTTGCACTCCCTTTTGGATGCCTTTCACAGCTCCAGTGTGCCTGGAACTCAGGGCTTCCTGATTTTAAAAATCCTAGCCCTAGGCCGAACCCCAACCCTAAGACGAGAAAGGCAAATCAGCCAGGAATTAGGCATGTCCCCAAGGAAAAAGCTGTGGAGGCAGGCATGTTGTGCTACTTTTGCGCTCTTCTTGGCTAGTCCTTCGCAGCTGCTGTGTTCTTGGAACTCAGGGCTTTCTGGTTAATAGAGCCCTTACCCTAGGCGTAACTCAAACCTTAAGCCTAGGAAGGAAAATCAGCCTATGGTTCGGGATGGTCTCATGGAAATATCAGTGGTGGCAGCCAAGTTGCGTCACTTTTGCGCTCCCCTTGGGATGCCTTTCGCAGCTGCAGTGTGCCTGGAGCCCAGGGCTTCCTGGTTTTAAAAGTCCTAGGCCTAAGCCTAACAGTAACCCTAGGAAGGTAAATCAGCCGGGTATTAGGGTTCTTCCTAAGGGAAAAGCCGTGAAAGCAGCCATGTTGTGGCACTTCTGCACTCCCTTTGGGATGCCTTTGGCAGATGAAGTAAGCCTGGAACTCAGGGCTTCCTGGTTAAAGAAATCCAAGCCCTAGGCTGAACCCTAACCCTAACCCTAGGCAGATAAATCAGCCTAGGTATAGGGATGGTGCCAAGGAAAAAGCTGTGAAAGCTGCCATGTTGTTGCACTTTTGTACTCCCCTTGGGATGCCTTGAACAGCTGCAGTGTGCCTGGAGCCCAGGGCTTCCTAGTTTTAAAAATCCTAGCCCTAGGCCTAAGCCTAAGAGTAACCCTGGGAAGGTAAATCAGCCTGGTGTTAGGCTTCTTGCCAAGGAAAAAGCCGTGAAAGCAGCCATGTTGTGGCACTTTTGCACTCCCTTTTGGATGCCTTTCACAGCTCCAGTGTGCCTGGAACTCAGGGCTTCCTGATTTTAAAAATCCTAGCCCTAGGCCGAACCCCAACCCTAAGACGAGAAAGGCAAATCAGCCAGGAATTAGGCATGTCCCCAAGGAAAAAGCTGTGGAGGCAGGCATGTTGTGCTACTTTTGCGCTCTTCTTGGCTAGTCCTTCGCAGCTGCTGTGTTCTTGGAACTCAGGGCTTTCTGGTTAATAGAGCCCTTACCCTAGGCGTAACTCAAACCTTAACCCTAGGAAGGAAAATCAGCCTATGGTTCGGGATGGTCTCATGGAAATATCAGTGGTGGCAGCCAAGTTGCGTCACTTTTGCGCTCCCCTTGGGATGCCTTTCGCAGCTGCAGTGTGCCTGGAGCCCAGGGCTTCCTGGTTTTAAAAGTCCTAGGCCTAAGCCTAACAGTAACCCTAGGAAGGTAAATCAGCCGGGTATTAGGGTTCTTCCTAAGGGAAAAGCCGTGAAAGCAGCCATGTTGTGGCACTTCTGCACTCCCTTTGGGATGCCTTTGGCAGATGAAGTAAGCCTGGAACTCAGGGCTTCCTGGTTAAAGAAATCCAAGCCCTAGGCTGAACCCTAACCCTAACCCTAGGCAGATAAATCAGCCTAGGTATAGGGATGTTGCCAAGGAAAAAGCTGTGAAAGCTGCCATGTTGTTGCACTTTTGTACTCCCCTTGGGATGCCTTGAACAGCTGCAGTGTGCCTGGAGCCCAGGGCTTCCTAGTTTTAAAAATCCTAGCCCTAGGCCTAAGCCTAACAGTAACCCTGGGAAGGTAAATCAGCCTGGTGTTAGGCTTCTTGCCAAGGAAAAACCGTGAAAGCAGCCGTGTTGTGGCACTTTTGCACTCCCTTTTGGATGCCTTTCACAGCTGCAGTGTGCCTGGAACTCAGGGCTTCCTGATTTTAAAAATCCTAGCCCTAGGCCGAACCCCAACCCTAAGACGAGAAAGGCAAATCAGCCAGGAATTAGGCATGTCCCCAAGGAAAAAGCTGTGGAGGCAGGCATGTTGTGGTACTTTTGCGCTCTTCTTGGCTAGTCCTTCGCAGCTGCTGTGTTCTTGGAACTCAGGGCTTTCTGGTTAATAGAGCCCTTACCCTAGGCGTAACTCAAACCTTAAGCCTAGGAAGGAAAATCAGCCTATGGTTCGGGATGGTCTCATGGAAATATCAGTGGTGGCAGCCAAGTTGCGTCACTTTTGCGCTCCCCTTGGGATGCCTTTCGCAGCTGCAGTGTGCCTGGAGCCCAGGGCTTCCTGGTTTTAAAAGTCCTAGGCCTAGGCCTAACAGTAACCCTAGGAAGGTAAATCAGCCGGGTATTAGGGTTCTTCCTAAGGGAAAAGCCGTGAAAGCAGCCATGTTGTGGCACTTCTGCACTCCCTTTGGGATGCCTTTGGCAGATGAAGTAAGCCTGGAACTCAGGGCTTCCTGGTTAAAGAAATCCAAGCCCTAGGCTGAACCCTAACCCTAACCCTAGGCAGATAAATCAGCCTAGGTATAGGGATGGTGCCAAGGAAAAAGCTGTGAAAGCTGCCATGTTGTTGCACTTTTGTACTCCCCTTGGGATGCCTTGAACAGCTGCAGTGTGCCTGGAGCTAAGGGCTTCCTAGTTTTAAAAATCCTAGCCCTAGGCCTAAGCCTAACAGTAACCCTGGGAAGGCAAATCAGCCTGGTGTTAGGCTTCTTGCCAAGGAAAAAGCCGTGAAAGCAGCCATGTTGTGGCACTTTTGCACTCCCTTTTGGATGCCTTTCACAGCTCCAGTGTGCCTGGAACTCAGGGCTTCCTGATTTTAAAAATCCTAGCCCTAGGCCGAACCCCAACCCTAAGACGAGAAAGGCAAATCAGCCAGGAATTAGGCATGTCCCCAAGGAAAAAGCTGTGGAGGCAGGCATGTTGTGGTACTTTTGCGCTCTTCTTGGCTAGTCCTTCGCAGCTGCTGTGTTCTTGGAACTCAGGGCTTTCTGGTTAATAGAGCCCTTACCCTAGGCGTAACTCAAACCTTAAGCCTAGGAAGGAAAATCAGCCTATGGTTCGGGATGGTCTCATGGAAATATCAGTGGTGGCAGCCAAGTTGCGTCACTTTTGCGCTCCCCTTGGGATGCCTTTCGCAGCTGCAGTGTGCCTGGAGCCCAGGGCTTCCTGGTTTTAAAAGTCCTAGGCCTAAGCCTAACAGTAACCCTAGGAAGGTAAATCAGCCGGGTATTAGGGTTCTTCCTAAGGGAAAAGCCGTGAAAGCAGCCATGTTGTGGCACTTCTGCACTCCCTTTGGGATGCCTTTGGCAGATGAAGTAAGCCTGGAACTCAGGGCTTCCTGGTTAAAGAATTCCAAGCCCTAGGCTGAACCCTAACCCTAACCCTAGGCAGATAAATCAGCCTAGGTATAGGGATGGTGCCAAGGAAAAAGCTGTGAAAGCTGCCATGTTGTTGCACTTTTGTACTCCCCTTGGGATGCCTTGAACAGCTGCAGTGTGCCTGGAGCTAAGGGCTTCCTAGTTTTAAAAATCCTAGCCCTAGGCCTAAGCCTAACAGTAACCCTGGGAAGGTAAATCAGCCTGGTGTTAGGCTTCTTGCCAAGGAAAAAGCCGTGAAAGCAGCCATGTTGTGGCACTTTTGCACTCCCTTTTGGATGCCTTTCACAGCTCCAGTGTGCCTGGAACTCAGGGCTTCCTGATTTTAAAAATCCTAGCCCTAGGCCGAACCCCAACCCTAAGACGAGAAAGGCAAATCAGCCAGGAATTAGGCATGTCCCCAAGGAAAAAGCTGTGGAGGCAGGCATGTTGTGCTACTTTTGCGCTCTTCTTGGCTAGTCCTTCGCAGCTGCTGTGTTCTTGGAAGTCAGGGCTTTCTGGTTAATAGAGCCCTTACCATAGGCGTAACTCAAACCTTAAGCCTAGGAAGGAAAATCAGCCTATGGTTCGGGATGGTCTCATGGAAATATCAGTGGTGGCAGCCAAGTTGCGTCACTTTTGCGCTCCCCTTGGGATGCCTTTCGCAGCTGCAGTGTGCCTGGAGCCCAGGGCTTCCTGGTTTTAAAAGTCCTAGGCCTAAGCCTAACAGTAACCCTAGGAAGGTAAATCAGCCGGGTATTAGGGTTCTTCCTAAGGGAAAAGCCGTGAAAGCAGCCATGTTGTGGCACTTCTGCACTCCCTTTGGGATGCCTTTGGCAGATGAAGTAAGCCTGGAACTCAGGGCTTCCTGGTTAAAGAATTCCAAGCCCTAGGCTGAACCCTAACCCTAACCCTAGGCAGATAAATCAGCCTAGGTATAGGGATGGTGCCAAGGAAAAAGCTGTGAAAGCTGCCATGTTGTTGCACTTTTGTACTCCCCTTGGGATGCCTTGAACAGCTGCAGTGTGCCTGGAGCCAAGGGCTTCCTAGTTTCAAAAATCCTAGCCCTAGGCCTAAGCCTAACAGTAACCCTGGGAAGGTAAATCAGCCTGGTGTTAGGCTTCTTGCCAAGGAAAAAGCCGTGAAAGCAGCCATGTTGTGGCACTTTTGCACTCCCTTTTGGATGCCTTTCACAGCTGCAGTGTGCCTGGAACTCAGGGCTTCCTGATTTTAAAAATCCTAGCCCTAGTCCGAACCCCAACCCTATGACGAGAAAGGCAAATCAGCCAGGAATTAGGCATGTCCCCAAGTAAAAAGCTGTGGAGGCAGGCATGTTGTGGTACTTTTGCGCTCTTCTTGGCTAGTCCTTCGCAGCTGCTGTGTTCTTGGAAGTCAGGGCTTTCTGGTTAATAGAGCCCTTACCCTAGGCGTAACTCAAACCTTAAGCCTAGGAAGGAAAATCAGCCTATGGTTCGGGATGGTCTCATGGAAATATCAGTGGTGGCAGCCAAGTTGCGTCACTTTTGCGCTCCCCTTGGGATGCCTTTCTCAGCTGCAGTGTGCCTGGAGCCCAGGGCTTCCTGGTTTTAAAAGTCCTAGGCCTAAGCCTAACAGTAACCCTAGGAAGGTAAATCAGCCGGGTATTAGGGTTCTTCCTAAGGGAAAAGCCGTGAAAGCAGCCATGTTGTGGCACTTCTGCACTCCCTTTGGGATGCCTTTGGCAGATGAAGTAAGCCTGGAACTCAGGGCTTCCTGGTTAAAGAATTCCAAGCCCTAGGCTGAACCCTAACCCTAACCCTAGGCAGATAAATCAGCCTAGGTATAGGGATGGTGCCAAGGAAAAAGCTGTGAAAGCTGCCATGTTGTTGCACTTTTGTACTCCCCTTGGGATGCCTTGAACAGCTGCAGTGTGCCTGGAGCTAAGGGCTTCCTAGTTTTAAAAATCCTAGCCCTAGGCCTAAGCCTAACAGTAACCCTGGGAAGGTAAATCAGCCTGGTGTTAGGCTTCTTGCCAAGGAAAAAGCCGTGAAAGCAGCCATGTTGTGGCACTTTTGCACTCCCTTTTGGATGCCTTTCACAGCTCCAGTGTGCCTGGAACTCAGGGCTTCCTGATTTTAAAAATCCTAGCCCTAGGCCGAACCCCAACCCTAAGACGAGAAAGGCAAATCAGCCAGGAATTAGGCATGTCCCCAAGGAAAAAGCTGTGGAGGCAGGCATGTTGTGCTACTTTTGCGCTCTTCTTGGCTAGTCCTTCGCAGCTGCTGTGTTCTTGGAAGTCAGGGCTTTCTGGTTAATAGAGCCCTTACCATAGGCGTAACTCAAACCTTAAGCCTAGGAAGGAAAATCAGCCTATGGTTCGGGATGGTCTCATGGAAATATCAGTGGTGGCAGCCAAGTTGCGTCACTTTTGCGCTCCCCTTGGGATGCCTTTCGCAGCTGCAGTGTGCCTGGAGCCCAGGGCTTCCTGGTTTTAAAAGTCCTAGGCCTAAGCCTAACAGTAACCCTAGGAAGGTAAATCAGCCGGGTATTAGGGTTCTTCCTAAGGGAAAAGCCGTGAAAGCAGCCATGTTGTGGCACTTCTGCACTCCCTTTGGGATGCCTTTAGCAGATGAAGTAAGCCTGGAACTCAGGGCTTCCTGGTTAAAGAATTCCAAGCCCTAGGCTGAACCCTAACCCTAACCCTAGGCAGATAAATCAGCCTAGGTATAGGGATGGTGCCAAGGAAAAAGCTGTGAAAGCTGCCATGTTGTTGCACTTTTGTACTCCCCTTGGGATGCCTTGAACAGCTGCAGTGTGCCTGGAGCCAAGGGCTTCCTAGTTTCAAAAATCCTAGCCCTAGGCCTAAGCCTAACAGTAACCCTGGGAAGGTAAATCAGCCTGGTGTTAGGCTTCTTGCCAAGGAAAAAGCCGTGAAAGCAGCCATGTTGTGGCACTTTTGCACTCCCTTTTGGATGCCTTTCACAGCTCCAGTGTGCCTGGAACTCAGGGCTTCCTGATTTTAAAAATCCTAGCCCTAGGCCGAACCCCAACCCTAAGACGAGAAAGGCAAATCAGCCAGGAATTAGGCATGTCCCCAAGGAAAAAGCTGTGGAGGCAGGCATGTTGTGGTACTTTTGCGCTCTTCTTGGCTAGTCCTTCGCAGCTGCTGTGTTCTTGGAAGTCAGGGCTTTCTGGTTAATAGAGCCCTTACCATAGGCGTAACTCAAACCTTAACCCTAGGAAGGAAAATCAGCCTATGGTTCGGGATGGTCTCATGGAAATATCAGTGGTGGCAGCCAAGTTGCGTCACTTTTGCGCTCCCCTTGGGATGCCTTTCGCAGCTGCAGTGTGCCTGGAGCCCAGGGCTTCCTGGTTTTAAAAGTCCTAGGCCTAAGCCTAACAGTAACCCTAGGAAGGTAAATCAGCCGGGTATTAGGGTTCTTCCTAAGGGAAAAGCCGTGAAAGCAGCCATGTTGTGGCACTTCTGCACTCCCTTTGGGATGCCTTTGGCAGATGAAGTAAGCCTGGAACTCAGGGCTTCCTGGTTAAAGAATTCCAAGCCCTAGGCTGAACCCTAACCCTAACCCTAGGCAGATAAATCAGCCTAGGTATAGGGATGGTGCCAAGGAAAAAGCTGTGAAAGCTGCCATGTTGTTGCACTTTTGTACTCCCCTTGGGATGCCTTGAACAGCTGCAGTGTGCCTGGAGCCAAGGGCTTCCTAGTTTCAAAAATCCTAGCCCTAGGCCTAAGCCTAACAGTAACCCTGGGAAGGTAAATCAGCCTGGTGTTAGGCTTCTTGCCAAGGAAAAAGCCGTGAAAGCAGCCATGTTGTGGCACTTTTGCACTCCCTTTTGGATGCCTTTCACAGCTCCAGTGTGCCTGGAACTCAGGGCTTCCTGATTTTAAAAATCCTAGCCCTAGTCCGAACCCCAACCCTATGACGAGAAAGGCAAATCAGCCAGGAATTAGGCATGTCCCCAAGGAAAAAGCTGTGGAGGCAGGCATGTTGTGGTACTTTTGCGCTCTTCTTGGCTAGTCCTTCGCAGCTGCTGTGTTCTTGGAAGTCAGGGCTTTCTGGTTAATAGAGCCCTTACCCTAGGCGTAACTCAAACCTTAAGCCTAGGAAGGAAAATCAGCCTATGGTTCGGGATGGTCTCATGGAAATATCAGTGGTGGCAGCCAAGTTGCGTCACTTTTGCGCTCCCCTTGGGATGCCTTTCTCAGCTGCAGTGTGCCTGGAGCCCAGGGCTTCCTGGTTTTAAAAGTCCTAGGCCTAAGCCTAACAGTAACCCTAGGAAGGTAAATCAGCCGGGTATTAGGGTTCTTCCTAAGGGAAAAGCCGTGAAAGCAGCCATGTTGTGGCACTTCTGCACTCCCTTTGGGATGCCTTTGGCAGATGAAGTAAGCCTGGAACTCAGGGCTTCCTGGTTAAAGAATTCCAAGCCCTAGGCTGAACCCTAACCCTAACCCTAGGCAGATAAATCAGCCTAGGTATAGGGATGGTGCCAAGGAAAAAGCTGTGAAAGCTGCCATGTTGTTGCACTTTTGTACTCCCCTTGGGATGCCTTGAACAGCTGCAGTGTGCCTGGAGCTAAGGGCTTCCTAGTTTTAAAAATCCTAGCCCTAGGCCTAAGCCTAACAGTAACCCTGGGAAGGTAAATCAGCCTGGTGTTAGGCTTCTTGCCAAGGAAAAAGCCGTGAAAGCAGCCATGTTGTGGCACTTTTGCACTCCCTTTTGGATGCCTTTCACAGCTCCAGTGTGCCTGGAACTCAGGGCTTCCTGATTTTAAAAATCCTAGCCCTAGGCCGAACCCCAACCCTAAGACGAGAAAGGCAAATCAGCCAGGAATTAGGCATGTCCCCAAGGAAAAAGCTGTGGAGGCAGGCATGTTGTGCTACTTTTGCGCTCTTCTTGGCTAGTCCTTCGCAGCTGCTGTGTTCTTGGAAGTCAGGGCTTTCTGGTTAATAGAGCCCTTACCATAGGCGTAACTCAAACCTTAAGCCTAGGAAGGAAAATCAGCCTATGGTTCGGGATGGTCTCATGGAAATATCAGTGGTGGCAGCCAAGTTGCGTCACTTTTGCGCTCCCCTTGGGATGCCTTTCGCAGCTGCAGTGTGCCTGGAGCCCAGGGCTTCCTGGTTTTAAAAGTCCTAGGCCTAAGCCTAACAGTAACCCTAGGAAGGTAAATCAGCCGGGTATTAGGGTTCTTCCTAAGGGAAAAGCCGTGAAAGCAGCCATGTTGTGGCACTTCTGCACTCCCTTTGGGATGCCTTTGGCAGATGAAGTAAGCCTGGAACTCAGGGCTTCCTGGTTAAAGAATTCCAAGCCCTAGGCTGAACCCTAACCCTAACCCTAGGCAGATAAATCAGCCTAGGTATAGGGATGGTGCCAAGGAAAAAGCTGTGAAAGCTGCCATGTTGTTGCACTTTTGTACTCCCCTTGGGATGCCTTGAACAGCTGCAGTGTGCCTGGAGCCAAGGGCTTCCTAGTTTCAAAAATCCTAGCCCTAGGCCTAAGCCTAACAGTAACCCTGGGAAGGTAAATCAGCCTGGTGTTAGGCTTCTTGCCAAGGAAAAAGCCGTGAAAGCAGCCATGTTGTGGCACTTTTGCACTCCCTTTTGGATGCCTTTCACAGCTCCAGTGTGCCTGGAACTCAGGGCTTCCTGATTTTAAAAATCCTAGCCCTAGGCCGAACCCCAACCCTATGACGAGAAAGGCAAATCAGCCAGGAATTAGGCATGTCCCCAAGGAAAAAGCTGTGGAGGCAGGCATGTTGTGGTACTTTTGCGCTCTTCTTGGCTAGTCCTTCGCAGCTGCTGTGTTCTTGGAAGTCAGGGCTTTCTGGTTAATAGAGCCCTTACCATAGGCGTAACTCAAACCTTAAGCCTAGGAAGGAAAATCAGCCTATGGTTCGGGATGGTCTCATGGAAATATCAGTGGTGGCAGCCAAGTTGCGTCACTTTTGCGCTCCCCTTGGGATGCCTTTCGCAGCTGCAGTGTGCCTGGAGCCCAGGGCTTCCTGGTTTTAAAAGTCCTAGGCCTAAGCCTAACAGTAACCCTAGGAAGGTAAATCAGCCGGGTATTAGGGTTCTTCCTAAGGGAAAAGCCGTGAAAGCAGCCATGTTGTGGCACTTCTGCACTCCCTTTGGGATGCCTTTGGCAGATGAAGTAAGCCTGGAACTCAGGGCTTCCTGGTTAAAGAATTCCAAGCCCTAGGCTGAACCCTAACCCTAACCCTAGGCAGATAAATCAGCCTAGGTATAGGGATGGTGCCAAGGAAAAAGCTGTGAAAGCTGCCATGTTGTTGCACTTTTGTACTCCCCTTGGGATGCCTTGAACAGCTGCAGTGTGCCTGGAGCCAAGGGCTTCCTAGTTTCAAAAATCCTAGCCCTAGGCCTAAGCCTAACAGTAACCCTGGGAAGGTAAATCAGCCTGGTGTTAGGCTTCTTGCCAAGGAAAAAGCCGTGAAAGCAGCCATGTTGTGGCACTTTTGCACTCCCTTTTGGATGCCTTTCACAGCTCCAGTGTGCCTGGAACTCAGGGCTTCCTGATTTTAAAAATCCTAGCCCTAGGCCGAACCCCAACCCTATGACGAGAAAGGCAAATCAGCCAGGAATTAGGCATGTCCCCAAGGAAAAAGCTGTGGAGGCAGGCATGTTGTGGTACTTTTGCGCTCTTCTTGGCTAGTCCTTCGCAGCTGCTGTGTTCTTGGAAGTCAGGGCTTTCTGGTTAATAGAGCCCTTACCCTAGGCGTAACTCAAACCTTAAGCCTAGGAAGGAAAATCAGCCTATGGTTCGGGATGGTCTCATGGAAATATCAGTGGTGGCAGCCAAGTTGCGTCACTTTTGCGCTCCCCTTGGGATGCCTTTCTCAGCTGCAGTGTGCCTGGAGCCCAGGGCTTCCTGGTTTTAAAAGTCCTAGGCCTAAGCCTAACAGTAACCCTAGGAAGGTAAATCAGCCGGGTATTAGGGTTCTTCCTAAGGGAAAAGCCGTGAAAGCAGCCATGTTGTGGCACTTCTGCACTCCCTTTGGGATGCCTTTGGCAGATGAAGTAAGCCTGGAACTCAGGGCTTCCTGGTTAAAGAAATCCAAGCCCTAGGCTGAACCCTAACCCTAACCCTAGGCAGATAAATCAGCCTAGGTATAGGGATGGTGCCAAGGAAAAAGCTGTGAAAGCTGCCATGTTGTTGCACTTTTGTACTCCCCTTGGGATGCCTTGAACAGCTGCAGTGTGCCTGGAGCCCAGGGCTTCCTAGTTTCAAAAATCCTAGCCCTAGGCCTAAGCCTAACAGTAACCCTGGGAAGGTAAATCAGCCTGGTGTTAGGCTTCTTGCCAAGGAAAAAGCCGTCAAAGCAGCCAGGTTGTGGCACTTTTGCACTCCCTTTTGGATGCCTTTCACAGCTCCAGTGTGCCTGGAACTCAGGGCTTCCTGATTTTAAAAATCCTAGCCCTAGTCCGAACCCCAACCCTATGACGAGAAAGGCAAATCAGCCAGGAATTAGGCATGTCCCCAAGGAAAAAGCTGTGGAGGCAGGCATGTTGTGGTACTTTTGCGCTCTTCTTGGCTAGTCCTTCGCAGCTGCTGTGTTCTTGGAACTCAGGGCTTTCTGGTTAATAGAACCCTTACCCTAGGCGTAACTCAAACCTTAAGCCTAGGAAGGAAAATCAGCCTATGGTTCGGGATGGTCTCATGGAAATATCAGTGGTGGCAGCCAAGTTGCGTCACTTTTGCGCTCCCCTTGGGATGCCTTTCGCAGCTGCAGTGTGCCTGGAGCCCAGGGCTTCCTGGTTTTAAAAGTCCTAGGCCTAAGCCTAACAGTAACCCTAGGAAGGTAAATCAGCCGGGTATTAGGGTTCTTCCTAAGGGAAAAGCCGTGAAAGCAGCCATGTTGTGGCACTTCTGCACTCCCTTTGGGATGCCTTTGGCAGATGAAGTAAGCCTGGAACTCAGGGCTTCCTGGTTAAAGAAATCCAAGCCCTAGGCTGAACCCTAACCCTAACCCTAGGCAGATAAATCAGCCTAGTTATAGGGATGGTGCCAAGGAAAAAGCTGTGAAAGCTGCCATGTTGTTGCACTTTTGTACTCCCCTTGGGATGCCTTGAACAGCTGCAGTGTGCCTGGAGCTAAGGGCTTCCTAGTTTCAAAAATCCTAGCCCTAGGCCTAAGCCAAACAGTAACCCTGGGAAGGTAAATCAGCCTGGTGTTAGGCTTCTTGCCAAGGAAAAAGCCGTGAAAGCAGCCATGTTGTGGCACTTTTGCACTCCCTTTTGGATGCCTTTCACAGCTGCAGTGTGCCTGGAACTCAGGGCTTCCTGATTTTAAAAATCCTAGCCCTAGGCCGAACCCCAACCCTAAGACGAGAAAGGCAAATCAGCCAGGAATTAGGCATGTCCCCAAGGAAAAAGCTGTGGAGGCAGGCATGTTGTGGTACTTTTGCGCTCTTCTTGGCTAGTCCTTCGCAGCTGCTGTGTTCTTGGAACTCAGGGCTTTCTGGTTAATAGAACCCTTACCCTAGGCGTAACTCAAACCTTAAGCCTAGGAAGGAAAATCAGCCTATGGTTCGGGATGGTCTCATGGAAATATCAGTGGTGGCAGCCAAGTTGCGTCACTTTTGCGCTCCCCTTGGGATGCCTTTCGCAGCTGCAGTGTGCCTGGAGCCCAGGGCTTCCTGGTTTTAAAAGTCCTAGGCCTAAGCCTAACAGTAACCCTAGGAAGGTAAATCAGCCGGGTATTAGGGTTCTTCCTAAGGGAAAAGCCGTGAAAGCAGCCATGTTGTGGCACTTCTGCACTCCCTTTGGGATGCCTTTGGCAGATGAAGTAAGCCTGGAACTCAGGGCTTCCTGGTTAAAGAATTCCAAGCCCTAGGCTGAACCCTAACCCTAGGCAGATAAATCAGCCTAGGTATAGGGATGGTGCCAAGGAAAAAGCTGTGAAAGCTGCCATGTTGTTGCACTTTTGTACTCCCCTTGGGATGCCTTGAACAGCTGCAGTGTGCCTGGAGCTAAGGGCTTCCTAGTTTTAAAAATCCTAGCCCTAGGCCTAAGCCTAACAGTAACCCTGGGAAGGTAAATCAGCCTGGTGTTAGGCTTCTTGCCAAGGAAAAAGCCGTGAAAGCAGCCATGTTGTGGCACTTTTGCACTCCCTTTTGGATGCCTTTCACAGCTCCAGTGTGCCTGGAACTCAGGGCTTCCTGATTTTAAAAATCCTAGCCCTAGGCCGAACCCCAACCCTAAGACGAGAAAGGCAAATCAGCCAGGAATTAGGCATGTCCCCAAGGAAAAAGCTGTGGAGGCAGGCATGTTGTGCTACTTTTGCGCTCTTCTTGGCTAGTCCTTCGCAGCTGCTGTGTTCTTGGAACTCAGGGCTTTCTGGTTAATAGAACCCTTACCCTAGGCGTAACTCAAACCTTAAGCCTAGGAAGGAAAATCAGCCTATGGTTCGGGATGGTCTCATGGAAATATCAGTGGTGGCAGCCAAGTTGCGTCACTTTTGCGCTCCCCTTGGGATGCCTTTCGCAGCTGCAGTGTGCCTGGAGCCCAGGGCTTCCTGGTTTTAAAAGTCCTAGGCCTAAGCCTAACAGTAACCCTAGGAAGGTAAATCAGCCGGGTATTAGGGTTCTTCCTAAGGGAAAAGCCGTGAAAGCAGCCATGTTGTGGCACTTCTGCACTCCCTTTGGGATGCCTTTGGCAGATGAAGTAAGCCTGGAACTCAGGGCTTCCTGGTTAAAGAAATCCAAGCCCTAGGCTGAACCCTAACCCTAACCCTAGGCAGATAAATCAGCCTAGGTATAGGGATGGTGCCAAGGAAAAAGCTGTGAAAGCTGCCATGTTGTTGCACTTTTGTACTCCCCTTGGGATGCCTTGAACAGCTGCAGTGTGCCTGGAGCTAAGGGCTTCCTAGTTTTAAAAATCCTAGCCCTAGGCCTAAGCCTAACAGTAACCCTGGGAAGGTAAATCAGCCTGGTGTTAGGCTTCTTGCCAAGGAAAAAGCCGTGAAAGCAGCCATGTTGTGGCACTTTTGCACTCCCTTTTGGATGCCTTTCACAGCTCCAGTGTGCCTGGAACTCAGGGCTTCCTGATTTTAAAAATCCTAGCCCTAGTCCGAACCCCAACCCTAAGACGAGAAAGGCAAATCAGCCAGGAATTAGGCATGTCCCCAAGGAAAAAGCTGTGGAGGCAGGCATGTTGTGCTACTTTTGCGCTCTTCTTGGCTAGTCCTTCGCAGCTGCTGTGTTCTTGGAAGTCAGGGCTTTCTGGTTAATAGAGCCCTTACCCTAGGCGTAACTCAAACCTTAAGCCTAGGAAGGAAAATCAGCCTATGGTTCGGGATGGTCTCATGGAAATATCAGTGGTGGCAGCCAAGTTGCGTCACTTTTGCGCTCCCCTTGGGATGCCTTTCGCAGCTGCAGTGTGCCTGGAGCCCAGGGCTTCCTGGTTTTAAAAGTCCTAGGCCTAAGCCTAACAGTAACCCTAGGAAGGTAAATCAGCCGGGTATTAGGGTTCTTCCTAAGGGAAAAGCCGTGAAAGCAGCCATGTTGTGGCACTTCTGCACTCCCTTTGGGATGCCTTTGGCAGATGAAGTAAGCCTGGAACTCAGGGCTTCCTGGTTAAAGAAATCCAAGCCCTAGGCTGAAGCCTAACCCTAACCCTAGGCAGATAAATCAGCCTAGGTATAGGGATGGTGCCAAGGAAAAAGCTGTGAAAGCTGCCATGTTGTTGCACTTTTGTACTCCCCTTGGGATGCCTTGAACAGCTGCAGTGTGCCTGGAGCTAAGGGCTTCCTAGTTTTAAAAATCCTAGCCCTAGGCCTAAGCCTAACACTAACCCTGGGAAGGTAAATCAGCCTGGTGTTAGGCTTCTTGCCAAGGAAAAAGCCGTGAAAGCAGCCATGTTGGGGCACTTTTGCACTCCCTTTTGGATGCCTTTCACAGCTCCAGTGTGCCTGGAACTCAGGGCTTCCTGATTTTAAAAATCCTAGCCCTAGGCCGAACCCCAACCCTAAGACGAGAAAGGCAAATCAGCCAGGAATTAGGCATGTCCCCAAGGAAAAAGCTGTGGAGGCAGGCATGTTGTGCTACTTTTGCGCTCTTCTTGGCTAGTCCTTCGCAGCTGCTGTGTTCTTGGAACTCAGGGCTTTCTGGTTAATAGAGCCCTTACCATAGGCGTAACTCAAACCTTAAGCCTAGGAAGGAAAATCAGCCTATGGTTCGGGATGGTCTCATGGAAATATCAGTGGTGGCAGCCAAGTTGCGTCACTTTTGCGCTCCCCTTGGGATGCCTTTCGCAGCTGCAGTGTGCCTGGAGCCCAGGGCTTCCTGGTTTTAAAAGTCCTAGGCCTAAGCCTAACAGTAACCCTAGGAAGGTAAATCAGCCGGGTATTAGGGTTCTTCCTAAGGGAAAAGCCGTGAAAGCAGCCATGTTGTGGCACTTCTGCACTCCCTTTGGGATGCCTTTGGCAGATGAAGTAAGCCTGGAACTCAGGGCTTCCTGGTTAAAGAAATCCAAGCCCTAGGCTGAAGCCTAACCCTAACCCTAGGCAGATAAATCAGCCTAGGTATAGGGATGGTGCCAAGGAAAAAGCTGTGAAAGCTGCCATGTTGTTGCACTTTTGTACTCCCCTTGGGATGCCTTGAACAGGTGCAGTGTGCCTGGAGCTAAGGGCTTCCTAGTTTTAAAAATCCTAGCCCTAGGCCTAAGCCTAACAGTAACCCTGGGAAGGTAAATCAGCCTGGTGTTAGGCTTCTTGCCAAGGAAAAAGCCGTGAAAGCAGCCATGTTGTGGCACTTTTGCACTCCCTTTTGGATGCCTTTCACAGCTCCAGTGTGCCTGGAACTCAGGGCTTCCTGATTTTAAAAATCCTAGCCCTAGGCCGAACCCCAACCCTAAGACGAGAAAGGCAAATCAGCCAGGAATTAGGCATGTCCCCAAGGAAAAAGCTGTGGAGGCAGGCATGTTGTGCTACTTTTGCGCTCTTCTTGGGTAGTCCTTCGCAGCTGCTGTGTTCTTGGAACTCAGGGCTTTCTGGTTAATAGAACCCTTACCCTAGGCGTAACTCAAACCTTAAGCCTAGGAAGGAAAATCAGCCTATGGTCGGGATGGTCTCATGGAAATATCAGTGGTGGCAGCCAAATTGCGTCACTTTTGCGCTCCCCTTGGGATGCCTTTCGCAGATGCAGTGTGCCTGGAGCCCAGGTCTTCCTAGTTTTAAAAATCCTAGCCCTAGGCCTAAGCCTAACAGTAACCCTGGAAAAGTAAATCAGCCTGGTGTTAGGCTTCTTGCCAAGGAAAATCCGTGAAAGCAGCCATGTTGTGGCACTTTTGCACTCCCTTTTGGATGCCTTTCACAGCTGCAGCGTCCCTGGAACTCAGTGCTTCCTGATTTTAAAAATCCTAGCCCTAGGCCGAACCCCAACCCTAAGACGAGAAAGGCAAATCAGCCAGGAATTAGGCATGTCCCCAAGGAAAAAGCTGTGGAGGCAGGCATGTTGTGCTACTTTTGCGCTCTTCTTGGCCAGTCTTTCGCAGCTGCTGTGTTCTTGAAACTCAGGGATTTCTGGTTAATAGAACCCTTACCCTAGGCGTAACTCAAACCTTAACCCTAGGAAGGAAAATCAGCCTATGGTTCGGGATGGTCTCATGGAAATATCAGTGGTGGCAGCCAAGTTGCGTCACTTTTGCGCTCCCCTTGGGATGCCTTTCGCAGCTGCAGTGTGCCTGGAGCCCAGGGCTTCCTGGTTTTAAAAGTCCTAGGCCTAAGCCTAACAGTAACCCTAGGAAGGTAAATCAGCCGGGTATTAGGGTTCTTCCTAAGGGAAAAGCCGTGAAAGCAGCCATGTTGTGGCACTTCTGCACTCCCTTTGGGATGCCTTTGGCAGATGAAGTAAGCCTGGAACTCAGGGCTTCCTGGTTAAAGAAATCCAAGCCCTAGCCTGAAGCCTAACCCTAGGCAGATAAATCAGCCTAGGTATAGGGATGGTGCCAAGGAAAAAGCTGTGAAAGCTGCCATGTTGTTGCACTTTTGTACTCCCCTTGGGATGCCTTGAACAGCTGCAGTGTGCCTGGAGCCAAGGGCTTCCTAGTTTCAAAAATCCTAGCCCTAGGCCTAAGCCTAACAGTAACCCTGGGAAGGTAAATCAGCCTGGTGTTAGGCTTCTTGCCAAGGAAAAAGCCGTGAAAGCAGCCATGTTGTGGCACTTTTGCACTCCCTTTTGGATGCCTTTCACAGCTCCAGTGTGCCTGGAACTCAGGGCTTCCTGATTTTAAAAATCCTAGCCCTAGGCCGAACCCCAACCCTAAGACGAGAAAGGCAAATCAGCCAGGAATTAGGCATGTCCCCAAGGAAAAAGCTGTGGAGGCAGGCATGTTGTGGTACTTTTGCGCTCTTCTTGGCTAGTCCTTCGCAGCTGCTGTGTTCTTGGAAGTCAGGGCTTTCTGGTTAATAGAGCCCTTACCATAGGCGTAACTCAAACCTTAACCCTAGGAAGGAAAATCAGCCTATGGTTCGGGATGGTCTCATGGAAATATCAGTGGTGGCAGCCAAGTTGCGTCACTTTTGTGCTTCCCTTGGGATGCCATTTGCAGCTGCAGTGTGCCTGGAGCCCAGGGCTTCCTGGTTTTAAAAGTCCTAGGCCTAAGCCTAACAGTAACCCTAGGAAGATAAATCAGCCGGGTATTAGGGTTCTTCCTAAGGGAAAAGCCGTGAAAGCAGCCATGTTGTGGCACTTCTGCACTCCCTTTGGGATGCCTTTGGCAGATGAAGTAAGCCTGGAACTCAGGGCTTCCTGGTTAAAGAAATCCAAGCCCTAGGCTGAAGCCTAACCCTAACCCTAGGCAGATAAATCAGCCTAGGTATAGGGATGGTGCCAAGGAAAAAGCTGTGAAAGCTGCCATGTTGTTGCACTTTTGTACTCCCCTTGGGATGCCTTGAACAGCTGCAGTGTGCCTGGAGCTAAGGGCTTCCTAGTTTTAAAAATCCTAGCCCTAGGCCTAAGCCTAACAGTAACCCTGGGAAGGTAAATCAGCCTGGTGTTAGGCTTCTTGCCAAGGAAAAAGCCGTGAAAGCAGCCATGTTGTGGCACTTTTGCACTCCCTTTTGGATGCCTTTCACAGCTCCAGTGTGCCTGGAACTCAGGGCTTCCTGATTTTAAAAATCCTAGCCCTAGGCCAAACCCCAACCCTAAGACGAGAAAGGCAAATCAGCCAGGAATTAGGCATGTCCCCAAAAAAAATGCTGTGGAGGCAGGCATGTTGTGCTACTTTTGCGCTCTTCTTGGCTAGTCCTTCGCAGCTGCTGTGTTCTTTGAACTCAGGGCTTTCTGGTTAATAGAACCCTTACCCTAGGCGTAACTCAAACCTTAAGCCTAGGAAGGAAAATCAGCCTATGGTTCGGGATGGTCTCATGGAAATATCAGTGGTGGCAGCCAAGTTGCGTCACTTTTGCGCTCCCCTTGGGATGCCTTTCGCAGCTGCAGTGTGCCTGGAGCCCAGGGCTTCCTGGTTTTAAAAGTCCTAGGCCTAAGCCGAACAGTAACCCTAGGAAGGTAAATCAGCCGGGTATTAGGGTTCTTCCTAAGGGAAAAGCCGTGAAAGCAGCCATGTTGTGGCACTTCTGCACTCCCTTTGGGATGCCTTTGGCAGATGAAGTAAGCCTGGAACTCAGGGCTTCCTGGTTAAAGAAATCCAAGCCCTAGGCTGAACCCTAACCCTAACCCTAGGCAGATAAATCAGCCTAGGTATAGGGATGGTGCCAAGGAAAAAGCTGTGAAAGCTGCCATGTTGTTGCACTTTTGTACTCCCCTTGGGATGCCTTGAACAGCTGCAGTGTGCCTGGAGCCCAGGGCTTCCTAGTTTTAAAAATCCTAGCCCTAGGCCTAAGCCTAACAGTAACCCTGGGAAGGTAAATCAGCCTGGTGTTAGGCTTCTTGCCAAGGAAAAAGCCGTGAAAGCAGCCATGTTGTGGCACTTTTGCACTCCCTTTTGGATGCCTTTCACAGCTGCAGTGTGCCTGGAACTCAGGGCTTCCTGATTTTAAAAATCCTAGCCCTAGGCCGAACCCCAACCCTAAGACGAGAAAGGCAAATCAGCCAGGAATTAGGCATGTCCCCAAGGAAAAAGCTGTGGAGGCAGGCATGTTGTGCTGCTTTTGCGCTCTTCTTGGCTAGTCCTTCGCAGCTGCTGTGTTCTTGGAACTCAGGGCTTTCTGGTTAATAGAGCCCTTACCCTAGGCGTAACTCAAACCTTAAGCCTAGGAAGGAAAATCAGCCTATGGTTCGGGATGGTCTCATGGAAATATCAGTGGTGGCAGCCAAGTTGCGTCACTTTTGCGCTCCCCTTGGGATGCCTTTCGCAGCTGCAGTGTGCCTGGAGCCCAGGGCTTCCTAGTTTTAAAAATCCTAGCCCTAGGCCTAAGCCTAAGAGTAACCCTGGGAAGGTAAATCAGCCTGGTGTTAGGCTTCTTGCCAAGGAAAAAGCCGTGAAAGCAGCCATGTTGGGGCACTTTTGCACTCCCTTTTGGATGCCTTTCACAGCTCCAGTGTGCCTGGAACTCAGGGCTTCCTGATTTTAAAAATCCTAGCCCTAGGCCGAACCCCAACCCTAAGACGAGAAAGGCAAATCAGCCAGGAATTAGGCATGTCCCCAAGGAAAAAGCTGTGGAGGCAGGCATGTTGTGCTACTTTTGCGCTCTTCTTGGCTAGTCCTTCGCAGCTGCTGTGTTCTTGGAACTCAGGGCTTTCTTGTTAATAGACCCTTACCCTAGGCGTAATTCAAACCTTAACCCTAGGAAGGAAAATCAGCCTATGGTTCGGGATGGTCTCATGGAAATATCAGTGGTGGCAGCCAAGTTGCGTCACTTTTGCGCTCTCCTTGGGATGCCTTTCGCAGCTGCAGTGTGCCTGGAGCCCAGGGCTTCCTGGTTTTAAAAGTCCTAGGCCTAAGCCTAACAGTAACCCTAGGAAGGTAAATCAGCCGGGTATTAGGGTTCTTCCTAAGGGAAAAGCCGTGAAAGCAGCCATGTTGTGGCACTTCTGCACTCCCTTTGGGATGCCTTTGGCAGATGAAGTAAGCCTGGAACTCAGGGCTTCCTGGTTAAAGAAATCCAAGCCCTAGGCTGAAGCCTAACCCTAACCCTAGGCAGATAAATCAGCCTAGGTATAGGGATGGTGCCAAGGAAAAAGCTGTGAAAGCTGCCATGTTGTTGCACTTTTGTACTCCCCTTGGGATGCCTTGAACAGCTGCAGTGTGCCTGGAGCTAAGGGCTTCCTAGTTTTAAAAATCCTAGCCCTAGGCCTAAGCCTAACAGTAACCCTGGGAAGGTAAATCAGCCTGGTGTTAGGCTTCTTGCCAAGGAAAAAGCCGTGAAAGCAGCCATGTTGTGGCACTTTTGCACTCCCTTTTGGATGCCTTTCACAGCTCCAGTGTGCCTGGAACTCAGGGCTTCCTGATTTTAAAAATCCTAGCCCTAGGCCGAACCCCAACCCTAAGACGAGAAAGACAAATCAGCCAGGAATTAGGCATGTCCCCAAGGAAAAAGCTGTGGAGGCAGGCATGTTGTGCTACTTTTGCGCTCTTCTTGGCTAGTCCTTCGCAGCTGCTGTGTTCTTTGAACTCAGGGCTTTCTGGTTAATAGAACCCTTACCCTAGGCGTAACTCAAACCTTAAGCCTAGGAAGGAAAATCAGCCTATGGTTCGGGATGGTCTCATGGAAATATCAGTGGTGGCAGCCAAGTTGCGTCACTTTTGCGCTCCCCTTGGGATGCCTTTCGCAGCTGCAGTGTGCCTGGAGCCCAGGGCTCCCTGGTTTTAAAAGTCCTAGGCCTAAGCCGAACAGTAACCCTAGGAAGGTAAATCAGCCGGGTATTAGGGTTCTTCCTAAGGGAAAAGCCGTGAAAGCAGCCATGTTGTGGCACTTCTGCACTCCCTTTGGGATGCCTTTGGCAGCTGCAGTGTGCCTGGAGCCCAGGGCTTCCTAGTTTTAAAAATCCTAGCCCTAGGCCTAAGCCTAACAGTAACCCTGGGAAGGGAAATCAGCCTGGTGTTAGGCTTCTTGCCAAGGAAAAAGCCGTGAAAGCAGCCATGTTGGGGCACTTTTGCACTCCCTTTTGGATGCCTTTCACAGCTCCACTGTGCCTGGAACTCAGGGCTTCCTGATTTTAAAAATCCTAGCCCTAGGCCGAACCCCAACCCTAAGACGAGAAAGGCAAATCAGCCAGGAATTAGGCATGTCCCCAAGGAAAAAGCTGTGGAGGCAGGCATGTTGTGCTACTTTTGCGCTCTTCTTGGCTAGTCCTTTGCAGCTGCGGTGTTCTTGGAACTCAGGGCTTTCTTGTTAATAGACCCTTACTCTAGGCGTAATTCAAACCTTAACCCTAGGAAGGAAAATCAGCCTATGGTTCGGGATGGTCTCATGGAAATATCAGTGGTGGCAGCCAAGTTGCGTCACTTTTGCGCTCTCCTTGGGATGCCTTTCGCAGCTGCAGTGTGCCTGGAGCCCAGGGCTTCCTGGTTTTAAAAGTCCTAGGCCTAAGCCTAACAGTAACCCTAGGAAGGTAAATCAGCCGGGTATTAGGGTTCTTCCTAAGGGAAAAGCCGTGAAAGCAGCCATGTTGTGGCACTTCTGCACTCCCTTTGGGATGCCTTTGGCAGATGAAGTAAGCCTGGAACTCAGGGCTTCCTGGTTAAAGAAATCCAAGCCCTAGGCTGAACCCTAACCCTAACCCTAGGCAGATAAATCAGCCTAGGTATAGGGATGGTGCCAAGGAAAAAGTTGTGAAAGCTGCCATGTTGTTGCACTTTTGTACTCCCCTTGGGATGCCTTGAACAGCTGCAGTGTGCCTGGAGCCCAGGGCTTCCTAGTTTTAAAAATCCTAGCCCTAGGCCTAAGCCTAACAGTAACCCTGGGAAGGTAAATCAGCCTGGTGTTAGGCTTCTTGCCAAGGAAAAAGCCGTGAAAGCAGCCATGTTGTGGCACTTTTGCACTCCCTTTTGGATGCCTTTCACAGCTCCAGTGTGCCTGGAACTCAGGGCTTCCTGATTTTAAAAATCCTAGCCCTAGGCCGAACCCCAACCCTAAGACGAGAAAGGCAAATCAGCCAGGAATTAGGCATGTCCCCAAGGAAAAAGCTGTGGAGGCAGGCATGTTGTGCTACTTTTGCGCTCTTCTTGGCTAGTCCTTCGCAGCTGCTGTGTTCTTGGAACTCAGGGCTTTCTGGTTAATAGAACCCTTACCCAAGGCGTAACTCAAACCTTAACCCTAGGAAGGAATATCAGCCTATGGTTCGGGATGGTCTCATGGAAATATCAGTGGTGGCAGCCAAGTTGCGTCACTTTTGCGCTCCCCTTGGGATGCCTTTCGCAGCTGCAGTGTGCCTGGAGCCCAGGGCTTCCTGGTTTTAAAAGTCCTAGGCCTAAGCCTAACAGTAACCCTAGGAAGGTAAATCAGCCGGGTATTAGGGTTCTTCCTAAGGGAAAAGCCGTGAAAGCAGCCATGTTGTGGCACTTCTGCACTCCCTTTGGGATGCCTTTGGCAGATGAAGTAAGCCTGGAACTCAGGGCTTCCTGGTTAAAGAAATCCAAGCCCTAGGCTGAACCCTAACCCTAACCCTAGGCAGATAAATCAGCCTAGGTATAGGGATGGTGCCAAGGAAAAAGCTGTGAAAGCTGCCATGTTGTAGCACTTTTGTACTCCCCTTGGGATGCCTTGAACAGCTGCAGTGTGCCTGGAGCTAAGGGCTTCCTAGTTTTAAAAATCCTAGCCCTAGGCCTAAGCCTAACAGTAACCCTGGGAAGGTAAATCAGCCTGGTGTTAGGCTTCTTGCCAAGGAAAAAGCCGTGAAAGCAGCCATGTTGTGGCACTTTTGCACTCCCTTTTGGATGCCTTTCACAGCTCCAGTGTGCCTGGAACTCAGAGCTTCCTGATTTTAAAAATCCTAGCCCTAGGCCGAACCCCAACCCTAAGACGAGAAAGGCAAATCAGCCAGGAATTAGGCATGTCCCCAAGGAAAAAGCTGTGGAGGCAGGCATGTTGTGCTACTTTTGCGCTCTTCTTGGCTAGTCCTTCGCAGCTGCTGTGTTCTTGGAACTCAGGGCTTTCTGGTTAATAGACCCTTACCCTAGGTGTGACTCAAACCTTAACCCTAGGAAGGAAAATCAGCCTATGGTTCGGGATGGTCTCATGGAAATATCAGTGGTGGCAGCCAAGTTGCGTCACTTTTGCGCTCTCCTTGGGATGCCTTTCGCAGCTGCAGTGTGCCTGGAGCCCAGGGCTTCCTGGTTTTAAAAGTCCTAGGCCTAAGCCTAACAGTAACCCTAGGAAGGTAAATCAGCCGGGTATTAGGGTTCTTCCTAAGGGAAAAGCCGTGAAAGCAGCCATGTTGTGGCACTTCTGCACTCCCTTTGGGATGCCTTTGGCAGATGAAGTAAGCCTGGAACTCAGGGCTTCCTGGTTAAAGAAATCCAAGCCCTAGGCTGAAGCCTAACCCTAACCCTAGGCAGATAAATCAGCCTAGGTATAGGGATGGTGCCAAGGAAAAAGCTGTGAAAGCTGCCATGTTGTTGCACTTTTGTACTCCCCTTGGGATGCCTTGAACAGCTGCAGTGTGCCTGGAGCCCAGGGCTTCCTAGTTTTAAAAATCCTAGCCCTAGGCCTAAGCCTAACAGTAACCCTGGGAAGGTAAATCAGCCTGGTGTTAGGCTTCTTGCCAAGGAAAAAGCCGTGAAAGCAGCCATGTTGTGGCGCTTTTGCACTCCCTTTTGGATGCCTTTCACAGCTGCAGTGTGCCTGGAACTCAGGGCTTCCTGATTTTAAAAATCCTAGCCCTAGGCCGAACCCCAACCCTAAGACGAGAAAGGCAAATCAGCCAGGAATTAGGCATGTCCCCAAGGAAAAAGCTGTGGAGGCAGGCATGTTGTGCTACTTTTGCGCTCTTCTTGGCTAGTCCTTCGCAGCTGCTGTGTTCTTGGAACTCAGGGCTTTCTGGTTAATAGAACCCTTACCCTAGGCGTAACTCAAACCTTAACCCTAGGAAGGAAAATCAGCCTATGGTTCGGGATGCTCTCATGGAAATATCAGTGGTGGCAGCCAAGTTGCGTCACTTTTGCGCTCCCCTTGGGATGCCTTTCGCAGCTGCAGTGTGCCTGGAGCCCAGGGCTTCCTGGTTTTAAAAGTCCTAGGCCTAAGCCTAACAGTAACCCTAGGAAGGTAAATCAGCCGGGTATTAGGGTTCTTCCTAAGGGAAAAGCCGTGAAAGCAGCCATGTTGTGGCACTTCTGCACTCCCTTTGGGATGCCTTTGGCAGATGAAGTAAGCCTGGAACTCAGGGCTTCCTGGTTAAAGAAATCCAAGCCCTAGGCTGAACCCTAACCCTAACCCTAGGCAGATAAATCAGCCTAGGTATAGGGATGGTGCCAAGGAAAAAGCTGTGAAAGCTGCCATGTTGTTGCACTTTTGTACTCCCCTTGGGATGCCTTGAACAGCTGCAGTGTGCCTGGAGCCCAGGGCTTCCTAGTTTTAAAAATCCTAGCCCTAGGCCTAAGCCTAACAGTAACCCTGGGAAGGTAAATCAGCCTGGTGTTAGGCTTCTTGCCAAGGAAAAAGCCGTGAAAGCAGCCATGTTGTGGCACTTTTGCACTCCCTTTTGGATGCCTTTCACAGCTGCAGTGTGCCTGGAACTCAGGGCTTCCTGATTTTAAAAATCCTAGCCCTAGGCCGAACCCCAACCCTAAGACGAGAAAGGCAAATCAGCCAGGAATTAGGCATGTCCCCAAGGAAAAAGCTGTGGAGGCAGGCATGTTGTGCTACTTTTGCGCTCTTCTTGGCTAGTCCTTCGCAGCTGCTGTGTTCTTGGAACTCAGGGCTTTCTGGTTAATAGACCCTTACCCTAGGTGTAATTCAAACCTTAACCCTAGGAAGGAAAATCAGCCTATGGTTCGGGATGGTCTCATGGAAATATCAGTGGTGGCAGCCAAGTTGCGTCACTTTTGCGCTCTCCTTGGGATGCCTTTCGCAGCTGCAGTGTGCCTGGAGCCCAGGGCTTCCTGGTTTTAAAAGTCCTAGGCCTAAGCCTAACAGTAACCCTAGGAAGGTAAATCAGCCGGGTATTAGGGTTCTTCCTAAGGGAAAAGCCGTGAAAGCAGCCATGTTGTGGCACTTCTGCACTCCCTTTGGGATGCCTTTGGCAGATGAAGTAAGCCTGGAACTCAGGGCTTCCTGGTTAAAGAAATCCAAGCCCTAGGCTGAACCCTAACCCTAACCCTAGGCAGATAAATCAGCCTAGGTATAGGGATGGTGCCAAGGAAAAAGCTGTGAAAGCTGCCATGTTGTTGCACTTTTGTACTCCCCTTGGGATGCCTTGAACAGCTGCAGTGTGCCTGGAGCCCAGGGCTTCCTAGTTTTAAAAATCCTAGCCCTAGGCCTAAGCCTAACAGTAACCCTGGGAAGGTAAATCAGCCTGGTGTTAGGCTTCTTGCCAAGGAAAAAGCCGTGAAAGCAGCCATGTTGTGGCGCTTTTGCACTCCCTTTTGGATGCCTTTCACAGCTGCAGTGTGCCTGGAACTCAGGGCTTCCTGATTTTAAAAATCCTAGCCCTAGGCCGAACCCCAACCCTAAGACGAGAAAGGCAAATCAGCCAGGAATTAGGCATGTCCCCAAGGAAAAAGCTGTGGAGGCAGGCATGTTGTGCTACTTTTGCGCTCTTCTTGGGTAGTCCTTCGCAGCTGCTGTGTTCTTGGAACTCAGGGCTTTCTTGTTAATAGACCATTACCCTAGGTGTAATTCAAACCTTAACCCTAGGAAGGAAAATCAGCCTATGGTTCGGGATGGTCTCATGGAAATATCAGTGGTGGCAGCCAAGTTGCGTCACTTTTGCGCTCTCCTTGGGATGCCTTTCGCAGCTGCAGTGTGCCTGGAGCCCAGGGCTTCCTGGTTTTAAAAGTCCTAGGCCTAAGCCTAACAGTAACCCTAGGAAGGTAAATCAGCCGGGTATTAGGGTTCTTCCTAAGGGAAAAGCCGTGAAAGCAGCCATGTTGTGGCACTTCTGCACTCCCTTTGGGATGCCTTTGGCAGATGAAGTAAGCCTGGAACTCAGGGCTTCCTGGTTAAAGAAATCCAAGCCCTAGGCTGAACCCTAACCCTAACCCTAGGCAGATAAATCAGCCTAGGTATAGGGATGGTGCCAAGGAAAAAGCTGTGAAAGCTGCCATGTTGTTGCACTTTTGTACTCCCCTTGGGATGCCTTGAACAGCTGCAGTGTGCCTGGAGCCCAGGGCTTCCTAGTTTTAAAAATCCTAGCGCTAGGCCTAAGCCTAACAGTAACCCTGGGAAGGTAAATCAGCCTGGTGTTAGGCTTCTTGCCAAGGAAAAAGCCGTGAAAGCAGCCATGTTGTGGCGCTTTTGCACTCCCTTTTGGATGCCTTTCACAGCTGCAGTGTGCCTGGAACTCAGGGCTTCCTGATTTTAAAAATCCTAGCCCTAGGCCGAACCCCAACCCTAAGACGAGAAAGGCAAATCAGCCAGGAATTAGGCATGTCCCCAAGGAAAAAGCTGTGGAGGCAGGCATGTTGTGCTACTTTTGCGCTCTTCTTGGCTAGTCCTTCGCAGCTGCTGTGTTCTTGGAACTCAGGGCTTTCTGGTTAATAGAACCCTTACCCTAGGCGTAACTCAAACCTTAAGCCTAGGAAGGAAAATCAACCTATGGTTCGGGATGGTCTCATGGAAATATCAGTGGTGGCAGCCAAGTTGCGTCACTTTTGCGCTCCCCTTGGGATGCCTTTCGCAGCTGCAGTGTGCCTGGAGCCCAGGGCTTCCTGGTTTTAAAAGTCCTAGGCCTAAGCCTAACAGTAACCCTAGGAAGGTAAATCAGCCGGGTATTAGGGTTCTTCCTAAGGGAAAAGCCGTGAAAGCAGCCATGTTGTGGCACTTCTGCACTCCCTTTGGGATGCCTTTGGCAGATGAAGTAAGCCTGGAACTCAGGGCTTCCTGGTTAAAGAAATCCAAGCCCTAGGCTGAACCCTAACCCTAACCCTAGGCAGATAAATCAGCCTAGGTATAGGGATGGTGCCAAGGAAAAAGCTGTGAAAGCTGCCATGTTGTTGCACTTTTGTACTCCCCTTGGGATGCCTTGAACAGCTGCAGTGTGCCTGGAGCTAAGGGCTTCCTAGTTTTAAAAATCCTAGCCCTAGGCCTAAGCCTAACAGTAACCCTGGGAAGGTAAATCAGCCTGGTGTTAGGCTTCTTGCCAAGGAAAAAGCCGTGAAAGCAGCCATGTTGTGGCGCTTTTGCACTCCCTTTTGGATGCCTTTCACAGCTCCAGTGTGCCTGGAACTCAGGGCTTCCTGATTTTAAAAATCCTAGCCCTAGGCCGAACCCCAACCCTAAGACGAGAAAGGCAAATCAGCCAGGAATTAGGCATGTCCCCAAGGAAAAAGCTGTGGAGGCAGGCATGTTGTGCTACTTTTGCGCTCTTCTTGGACAGTCTTTCGCAGCTGCTGTGTTCTTGAAACTGAGGGCTTTCTGGTTAATAGAGCCCTTACCCTAGGCGTAACTCAAACCTTAACCCTAGGAAGGAAAATCAGCCTATGGTTCGGGATGGTCTCATGGAAATATCAGTGGTGGCAGCCAAGTTGCGTCACTTTTGCGCTCCCCTTGGGATGCCTTGAACAGCTGCAGTGTGCCTGGAGCCCAGGGCTTCCTGGTTTTAAAAGTCCTAGGCCTAAGCCTAACAGTAACCCTAGGAAGGTAAATCAGCCGGGTATTAGGGTTCTTCCTAAGGGAAAAGCCGTGAAAGCAGCCATGTTGTGGCACTTCTGCACTCCCTTTGGGATGCCTTTGGCAGATGAAGTAAGCCTGGAACTCAGGGCTTCCTGGTTAAAGAAATCCAAGCCCTAGGCTGAACCCTAACCCTAACCCTAGGCAGATAAATCAGCCTAGGTATAGGGATGGTGCCAAGGAAAAAGCTGTGAAAGCTGCCATGTTGTAGCACTTTTGTACTCCCCTTGGGATGCCTTGAACAGCTGCAGTGTGCCTGGAGCTAAGGGCTTCCTAGTTTTAAAAATCCTAGCCCTAGGCCTAAGCCTAACAGTAACCCTGGGAAGGGAAATCAGCCTGGTGTTAGGCTTCTTGCCAAGGAAAAAGCCGTGAAAGCAGCCATGTTGTGGCACTTTTGCACTCCCTTTTGGATGCCTTTCACAGCTCCAGTGTGCCTGGAACTCAGGGCTTCCTGATTTTAAAAATCCTAGCCCTAGGCCAAACCCCAACCCTAAGACGAGAAAGGCAAATCAGCCAGGAATTAGGCATGTCCCCAAGGAAAAAGCTGTGGAGGCAGGCATGTTGTGCTACTTTTGCGCTCTTCTTGGCTAGTCCTTCGCAGCTGCTGTGTTCTTGGAACTCAGGGCTTTCTGGTTAATAGAACCCTTACCCTAGGCGTAACTCAAACCTTAAGCCTAGGAAGGAAAATCAGCCTATGGTTCGGGATGCTCTCATGGAAATATCAGTGGTGGTAGCCAAGTTGCGTCACTTTTGCGCTCCCCTTGGGATGCCTTTCTCAGCTGCAGTGTGCCTGGAGCCCAGGGCTTCCTGGTTTTAAAAGTCCTAGGCCTAAGCCTAACAGTAACCCTAGGAAGGTAAATCAGCCGGGTATTAGGGTTCTTCCTAAGGGAAAAGCCGTGAAAGCAGCCATGTTGTGGCACTTCTGCACTCCATTTGGGATGCCTTTGGCAGATGAAGTAAGCCTGGAACTCAGGGCTTCCTGGTTAAAGAAATCCAAGCCCTAGGCTGAAGCCTAACCCTAACCCTAGGCAGATAAATCAGCCTAGGTATAGGGATGGTGCCAAGGAAAAAGCTGTGAAAGCTGCCATGTTGTTGCACTTTTGTACTCCCCTTGGGATGCCTTGAACAGCTGCAGTGTGCCTGGAGCTAAGGGCTTCCTAGTTTTAAAAATCCTAGCCCTAGGCCTAAGCCTAACAGTAACCCTGGGAAGGTAAATCAGCCTGGTGTTAGGCTTCTTGCCAAGGAAAAAGCCGTGAAAGCAGCCATGTTGTGGCGCTTTTGCACTCCCTTTTGGATGCCTTTCACAGCTGCAGTGTGCCTGGAACTCAGGGCTTCCTGATTTTAAAAATCCTAGCCCTAGGCCGAACCCCAACCCTAAGACGAGAAAGGCAAATCAGCCAGGAATTAGGCATGTCCCCAAGGAAAAAGCTGTGGAGGCAGGCATGTTGTGCTACTTTTGCGCTCTTCTTGGCTAGTCCTTCGCAGCTGCTGTGTTCTTGGAACTCAGGGCTTTCTGGTTAATAGAACCCTTACCCTAGGCGTAACTCAAACCTTAAGCCTAGGAAGGAAAATCAGCCTATGGTTCGGGATGGTCTCATGGAAATATCAGTGGTGGCAGCCAAGTTGCGTCACTTTTGCGCTCCCCTTGGGATGCCTTTCGCAGCTGCAGTGTGCCTGGAGCCCAGGGCTTCCTGGTTTTAAAAGTCCTAGGCCTAAGCCTAACAGTAACCCTAGGAAGGTAAATCAGCCGGGTATTAGGGTTCTTCCTAAGGGAAAAGCCGTGAAAGCAGCCATGTTGTGGCACTTCTGCACTCCCTTTGGGATGCCTTTGGCAGATGAAGTAAGCCTGGAACTCAGGGCTTCCTGGTTAAAGAAATCCAAGCCCTAGGCTGAACCCTAACCCTAACCCTAGGCAGATAAATCAGCCTAGGTATAGGGATGGTGCCAAGGAAAAAGCTGTGAAAGCTGCCATGTTGTTGCACTTTTGTACTCCCCTTGGGATGCCTTGAACAGCTGCAGTGTGCCTGGAGCCCAGGGCTTCCTAGTTTTAAAAATCCTAGCCCTAGGCCTAAGCCTAACAGTAACCCTGGGAAGGTAAATCAGCCTGGTGTTAGGCTTCTTGCCAAGGAAAAAGCCGTGAAAGCAGCCATGTTGTGGCACTTTTGCACTCCCTTTTGGATGCCTTTCACAGCTCCAGTGTGCCTGGAACTCAGGGCTTCCTGATTTTAAAAATCCTAGCCCTAGGCCGAACCCCAACCCTAAGACGAGAAAGGCAAATCAGCCAGGAATTAGGCATGTCCCCAAGGAAAAAGCTGTGGAGGCAGGCATGTTGTGGTACTTTTGCGCTCTTCTTGGCCAGTCTTTCGCAGCTGCTGTGTTCTTGAAACTCAGGGCTTTCTGGTTAATAGAGCCCTTACCCTAGGCGTAACTCAAACCTTAACCCTAGGAAGGAAAATCAGCCTATGGTTCGGGATGGTCTCATGGAAATATCAGTGGTGGCAGCCAAGTTGCGTCACTTTTGCGCTCCCCTTGGGATGCCTTTCTCAGCTGCAGTGTGCCTGGAGCCCAGGGCTTCCTGGTTTTAAAAGTCCTAGGCCTAAGCCTAACAGTAACCCTAGGAAGGTAAATCAGCCGGGTATTAGGGTTCTTCCTAAGGGAAAAGCCGTGAAAGCAGCCATGTTGTGGCACTTCTGCACTCCCTTTGGGATGCCTTTGGCAGATGAAGTAAGCCTGGAACTCAGGGCTTCCTGGTTAAAGAAATCCAAGCCCTAGGCTGAACCCTAACCCTAACCCTAGGCAGATAAATCAGCCTAGGTATAGGGATGGTGCCAAGGAAAAAGCTGTGAAAGCTGCCATGTTGTAGCACTTTTGTACTCCCCTTGGGATGCCTTGAACAGCTGCAGTGTGCCTGGAGCTAAGGGCTTCCTAGTTTTAAAAATCCTAGCCCTAGGCCTAAGCCTAACAGTAACCCTGGGAAGGTAAATCAGCCTGGTGTTAGGCTTCTTGCCAAGGAAAAAGCCGTGAAAGCAGCCATGTTGTGGCACTTTTGCACTCCCTTTTGGATGCCTTTCACAGCTCCAGTGTGCCTGGAACTCAGGGCTTCCTGATTTTAAAAATCCTAGCCCTAGGCCAAACCCCAACCCTAAGACGAGAAAGGCAAATCAGCCAGGAATTAGGCATGTCCCCAAGGAAAAAGCTGTGGAGGCAGGCATGTTGTGGTACTTTTGCGCTCTTCTTGGCTAGTCCTTCGCAGCTGCTGTGTTCTTGGAACTCAGGGCTTTCTGGTTAATAGAACCCTTACCCTAGGCGTAACTCAAACCTTAACCCTAGGAAGGAAAATCAGCCTATGGTTCGGGATGCTCTCATGGAAATATCAGTGGTGGTAGCCAAGTTGCGTCACTTTTGCGCTCCCCTTGGGATGCCTTTCTCAGCTGCAGTGTGCCTGGAGCCCAGGGCTTCCTGGTTTTAAAAGTCCTAGGCCTAAGCCTAACAGTAACCCTAGGAAGGTAAATCAGCCGGGTATTAGGGTTCTTCCTAAGGGAAAAGCCGTGAAAGCAGCCATGTTGTGGCACTTCTGCACTCCCTTTGGGATGCCTTTGGCAGATGAAGTAAGCCTGGAACTCAGGGCTTCCTGGTTAAAGAAATCCAAGCCCTAGGCTGAACCCTAACCCTAACCCTAGGCAGATAAATCAGCCTAGGTATAGGGATGGTGCCAAGGAAAAAGCTGTGAAAGCTGCCATGTTGTTGCACTTTTGTACTCCCCTTGGGATGCCTTGAACAGCTGCAGTGTGCCTGGAGCTAAGGGCTTCCTAGTTTTAAAAATCCTAGCCCTAGGCCTAAGCCTAACAGTAACCCTGGGAAGGTAAATCAGCCTGGTGTTAGGCTTCTTGCCAAGGAAAAAGCCGTGAAAGCAGCCATGTTGTGGCGCTTTTGCACTCCCTTTTGGATGCCTTTCACAGCTGCAGTGTGCCTGGAACTCAGGGCTTCCTGATTTTAAAAATCCTAGCCCTAGGCCGAACCCCAACCCTAAGACGAGAAAGGCAAATCAGCCAGGAATTAGGCATGTCCCCAAGGAAAAAGCTGTGGAGGCAGGCATGTTGTGCTACTTTTGCGCTCTTCTTGGCTAGTCCTTCGCAGCTGCTGTGTTCTTGGAACTCAGGGCTTTCTGGTTAATAGAACCCTTACCCTAGGCGTAACTCAAACCTTAAGCCTAGGAAGGAAAATCAGCCTATGGTTCGGGATGGTCTCATGGAAATATCAGTGGTGGCAGCCAAGTTGCGTCACTTTTGCGCTCCCCTTGGGATGCCTTTCGCAGCTGCAGTGTGCCTGGAGCCCAGGGCTTCCTGGTTTTAAAAGTCCTAGGCCTAAGCCTAACAGTAACCCTAGGAAGGTAAATCAGCCGGGTATTAGGGTTCTTCCTAAGGGAAAAGCCGTGAAAGCAGCCATGTTGTGGCACTTCTGCACTCCCTTTGGGATGCCTTTGGCAGATGAAGTAAGCCTGGAACTCAGGGCTTCCTGGTTAAAGAAATCCAAGCCCTAGGCTGAACCCTAACCCTAACCCTAGGCAGATAAATCAGCCTAGGTATAGGGATGGTGCCAAGGAAAAAGCTGTGAAAGCTGCCATGTTGTTGCACTTTTGTACTCCCCTTGGGATGCCTTGAACAGCTGCAGTGTGCGTGGAGCCCAGGGCTTCCTAGTTTTAAAAATCCTAGCCCTAGGCCTAAGCCTAACAGTAACCCTGGGAAGGTAAATCAGCCTGGTGTTAGGCTTCTTGCCAAGGAAAAAGCCGTGAAAGCAGCCATGTTGTGGCACTTTTGCACTCCCTTTTGGATGCCTTTCACAGCTCCAGTGTGCCTGGAACTCAGGGCTTCCTGATTTTAAAAATCCTAGCCCTAGGCCGAACCCCAACCCTAAGACGAGAAAGGCAAATCAGCCAGGAATTAGGCATGTCCCCAAGGAAAAAGCTGTGGAGGCAGGCATGTTGTGCTACTTTTGCGCTCTTCTTGGCTAGTCCTTCGCAGCTGCTGTGTTCTTGGAACTCAGGGCTTTCTGGTTAATAGACTCTTACCCTAGGTGTAATTCAAACCTTAACCCTAGGAAGGAAAATCAGCCTATGGTTCGGGATGGTCTCATGGAAATATCAGTGGTGGCAGCCAAGTTGCGTCACTTTTGCGCTCTCCTTGGGATGCCTTTCGCAGCTGCAGTGTGCCTGGAGCCCAGGGCTTCCTGGTTTTAAAAGTCCTAGGCCTAAGCCTAACAGTAACCCTAGGAAGGTAAATCAGCCGGGTATTAGGGTTCTTCCTAAGGGAAAAGCCGTGAAAGCAGCCATGTTGTGGCACTTCTGCACTCCCTTTGGGATGCCTTTGGCAGATGAAGTAAGCCTGGAACTCAGGGCTTCCTGGTTAAAGAAATCCAAGCCCTAGGCTGAACCCTAACCCTAACCCTAGGCAGATAAATCAGCCTAGGTATAGGGATGGTGCCAAGGAAAAAGCTGTGAAAGCTGCCATGTTGTTGCACTTTTGTACTCCCCTTGGGATGC
The DNA here is from genome assembly GCF_027579445.1 of Ammospiza nelsoni. Lineage (NCBI taxonomy): Eukaryota > Metazoa > Chordata > Aves > Passeriformes > Passerellidae > Ammospiza > Ammospiza nelsoni. The sequence goes on along the minus strand of NW_026683188.1, from coordinate 3,128,655 downwards.
CTTGAACAGCTGCAGTGTGCCTGGAGCTAAGGGCTTCCTAGTTTTAAAAATCCTAGCCCTAGGCCTAAGCCTAACAGTAACCCTGGGAAGGTAAATCAGCCTGGTGTTAGGCTTCTTGCCAAGGAAAAAGCCGTGAAAGCAGCCATGTTGTGGCGCTTTTGCACTCCCTTTTGGATGCCTTTCACAGCTGCAGTGTGCCTGGAACTCAGGGCTTCCTGATTTTAAAAATCCTAGCCCTAGGCCGAACCCCAACCCTAAGACGAGAAAGGCAAATCAGCCAGGAATTAGGCATGTCCCCAAGGAAAAAGCTGTGGAGGCAGGCATGTTGTGCTACTTTTGCGCTCTTCTTGGCTAGTCCTTCGCAGCTGCTGTGTTCTTGGAACTCAGGGCTTTCTTGTTAATAGACCATTACCCTAGGTGTAATTCAAACCTTAACCCTAGGAAGGAAAATCAGCCTATGGTTCGGGATGGTCTCATGGAAATATCAGTGGTGGCAGCCAAGTTGCGTCACTTTTGCGCTCTCCTTGGGATGCCTTTCGCAGCTGCAGTGTGCCTGGAGCCCAGGGCTTCCTGGTTTTAAAAGTCCTAGGCCTAAGCCTAACAGTAACCCTAGGAAGGTAAATCAGCCGGGTATTAGGGTTCTTCCTAAGGGAAAAGCCGTGAAAGCAGCCATGTTGTGGCACTTCTGCACTCCCTTTGGGATGCCTTTGGCAGATGAAGTAAGCCTGGAACTCAGGGCTTCCTGGTTAAAGAAATCCAAGCCCTAGGCTGAACCCTAACCCTAACCCTAGGCAGATAAATCAGACTAGGTATAGGGATGGTGCCAAGGAAAAAGCTGTGAAAGCTGCCATGTTGTTGCACTTTTGTACTCCCCTTGGGATGCCTTGAACAGCTGCAGTGTGCCTGGAGCCCAGGGCTTCCTAGTTTTAAAAATCCTAGCCCTAGGCCTAAGCCTAACAGTAACCCTGGGAAGGTAAATCAGCCTGGTGTTAGGCTTCTTGCCAAGGAAAAAGCCGTGAAAGCAGCCATGTTGTGGCGCTTTTGCACTCCCTTTTGGATGCCTTTCACAGCTGCAGTGTGCCTGGAACTCAGGGCTTCCTGATTTTAAAAATCCTAGCCCTAGGCCGAACCCCAACCCTAAGACGAGAAAGGCAAATCAGCCAGGAATTAGGCATGTCCCCAAGGAAAAAGCTGTGGAGGCAGGCATGTTGTGCTACTTTTGCGCTCTTCTTGGCCAGTCTTTCGCAGCTGCTGTGTTCTTGAAACTCAGGGCTTTCTGGTAATAGAGCCCTTACCCTAGGCGTAACTCAAACCTTAACCCTAGGAAGGAAAATCAGCCTATGGTTCGGGATGGTCTCATGGAAATATCAGTGGTGGCAGCCAAGTTGCGTCACTTTTGCGCTCCCCTTGGGATGCCTTTCTCAGCTGCAGTGTGCCTGGAGCCCAGGGCTTCCTGGTTTTAAAAGTCCTAGGCCTAAGCCTAACAGTAACCCTAGGAAGGTAAATCAGCCGGGTATTAGGGTTCTTCCTAAGGGAAAAGCCGTGAAAGCAGCCATGTTGTGGCACTTCTGCACTCCCTTTGGGATGCCTTTGGCAGATGAAGTAAGCCTGGAACTCAGGGCTTCCTGGTTAAAGAAATCCAAGCCCTAGGCTGAACCCTAACCCTAACCCTAGGCAGATAAATCAGCCTAGGTATAGGGATGGTGCCAAGGAAAAAGCTGTGAAAGCTGCCATGTTGTAGCACTTTTGTACTCCCCTTGGGATGCCTTGAACAGCTGCAGTGTGCCTGGAGCTAAGGGCTTCCTAGTTTTAAAAATCCTAGCCCTAGGCCTAAGCCTAACAGTAACCCTGGGAAGGTAAATCAGCCTGGTGTTAGGCTTCTTGCCAAGGAAAAAGCCGTGAAAGCAGCCATGTTGTGGCACTTTTGCACTCCCTTTTGGATGCCTTTCACAGCTCCAGTGTGCCTGGAACTCAGGGCTTCCTGATTTTAAAAATCCTAGCCCTAGGCCAAACCCCAACCCTAAGACGAGAAAGGCAAATCAGCCAGGAATTAGGCATGTCCCCAAGGAAAAAGCTGTGGAGGCAGGCATGTTGTGCTACTTTTGCGCTCTTCTTGGCTAGTCCTTCGCAGCTGCTGTGTTCTTGGAACTCAGGGCTTTCTGGTTAATAGAACCCTTACCCTAGGCGTAACTCAAACCTTAACCCTAGGAAGGAAAATCAGCCTATGGTTCGGGATGCTCTCATGGAAATATCAGTGGTGGTAGCCAAGTTGCGTCACTTTTGCGCTCCCCTTGGGATGCCTTTCTCAGCTGCAATGTGCCTGGAGCCCAGGGCTTCCTGGTTTTAAAAGTCCTAGGCCTAAGCCTAACAGTAACCCTAGGAAGGTAAATCAGCCGGGTATTAGGGTTCTTCCTAAGGGAAAAGCCGTGAAAGCAGCCATGTTGTGGCACTTCTGCACTCCCTTTGGGATGCCTTTGGCAGATGAAGTAAGCCTGGAACTCAGGGCTTCCTGGTTAAAGAAATCCAAGCCCTAGGCTGAACCCTAACCCTAACCCTAGGCAGATAAATCAGCCTAGGTATAGGGATGGTGCCAAGGAAAAAGCTGTGAAAGCTGCCATGTTGTTGCACTTTTGTACTCCCCTTGGGATGCCTTGAACAGCTGCAGTGTGCCTGGAGCTAAGGGCTTCCTAGTTTTAAAAATCCTAGCCCTAGGCCTAAGCCTAACAGTAACCCTGGGAAGGTAAATCAGCCTGGTGTTAGGCTTCTTGCCAAGGAAAAAGCCGTGAAAGCAGCCATGTTGTTGCACTTTTGCACTCCCTTTTGGATGCCTTTCACAGCTCCAGTGTGCCTGGAACTCAGGGCTTCCTGATTTTAAAAATCCTAGCCCTAGGCCGAACCCCAACCCTAAGACGAGAAAGGCAAATCAGCCAGGAATTAGGCATGTCCCCAAGGAAAAAGCTGTGGAGGCAGGCATGTTGTGCTACTTTTGCGCTCTTCTTGGGTAGTCCTTCGCAGCTGCTGTGTTCTTGGAACTCAGGGCTTTCTGGTTAATAGAACCCTTACCCTAGGCGTAACTCAAACCTTAAGCCTAGGAAGGAAAATCAGCCTATGGTTCGGGATGGTCTCATGGAAATATCAGTGGTGGCAGCCAAGTTGCGTCACTTTTGCGCTCCCCTTGGGATGCCTTTTGCAGCTGCAGTGTGCCTGGAGCCCAGGGCTTCCTGGTTTTAAAAGTCCTAGGCCTAAGCCTAACAGTAACCCTAGGAAGGTAAATCAGCCGGGTATTAGGGTTCTTCCTAAGGGAAAAGCCGTGAAAGCAGCCATGTTGTGGCACTTCTGCACTCCCTTTGGGATGCCTTTGGCAGATGAAGTAAGCCTGGAACTCAGGGCTTCCTGGTTAAAGAAATCCAAGCCCTAGGCTGAAGCCTAACCCTAACCCTAGGCAGATAAATCAGCCTAGGTATAGGGATGGTGCCAAGGAAAAAGCTGTGAAAGCTGCCATGTTGTTGCACTTTTGTACTCCCCTTGGGATGCCTTGAACAGCTGCAGTGTGCCTGGAGCCCAGGGCTTCCTAGTTTTAAAAATCCTAGCCCTAGGCCTAAGCCTAACAGTAACCCTGGGAAGGTAAATCAGCCTGGTGTTAGGCTTCTTGCCAAGGAAAAAGCCGTGAAAGCTGCCATGTTGTGGCACTTTTGCACTCCCTTTTGGATGCCTTTCACAGCTGCAGTGTGCCTGGAACTCAGGGCTTCCTGATTTTAAAAATCCTAGCCCTAGGCCGAACCCCAACCCTAAGACGAGAAAGGCAAATCAGCCAGGAATTAGGCATGTCCCCAAGGAAAAAGCTGTGGAGGCAGGCATGTTGTGGTACTTTTGCGCTCTTCTTGGCTAGTCCTTCGCAGCTGCTGTGTTCTTGGAACTCAGGGCTTTCTGGTTAATAGAGCCCTTACCCTAGGCGTAACTCAAACCTTAACCCTAGGAAGGAAAATCAACCTATGGTTCGGGATGGTCTCATGGAAATATCAGTGGTGGCAGCCAAGTTGAGTCACTTTTGCGCTCCCCTTGGGATGCCTTTCGCAGCTGCAGTGTGCCTGGAGCCCAGGGCTTCCTGGTTTTAAAAGTCCTAGGCCTAAGCCTAACAGTAACCCTAGGAAGGTAAATCAGCCTGGTATTAGGGCTCTTCCTAAGGGAAAAGCCGTGAAAGCAGCCATGTTGTGGCACTTCTGCACTCCCTTTGGGATGCCTTTGGCAGATGAAGTAAGCCTGGAACTCAGGGCTTCCTGGTTTAAGAAATCCAAGCCCTAGGCTGAACCCTAACCCTAACCCTAGGCAGATGAATCAGCCTAGGTATAGGGATGGTGCCAAGGAAAAAGCTGTGAAAGCTGCCATGTTATTGCACTTTTGTACTCCCCTTGGGATGCCTTGAACAGCTGCAGTGTGCCTGGAGCTAAGGGCTTCCTAGTTTTAAAAATCCTAGCCCTAGGCCTAAGCCTAACAGTAACCCTGGGAAGGTAAATCAGCCTGGTGTTAGGCTTCTTGCCAAGGAAAAAGCCGTGAAAGCAGCCAGGCTGTGGCTCTTTTGCACTCCCTTTTGGATGCCTTTCACAGCTGCAGTGTGCCTGGAACTCAGGGCTTCCTGATTTTAAAAATCCTAGCCCTAGGCCGAACCCCAACCCTAAGACGAGAAAGGCAAATCAGCCAGGAATTAGGCATGTCCCCAAGGAAAAAGCTGTGGAGGCAGGCATGTTGTGGTACTTTTGCGCTCTTCTTGGCTAGTCCTTCGCAGCTGCTGTGTTCTTGGAACTCAGGGCTTTCTGGTTAATAGAGCCCTTACCCTAGGCGTAACTCAAACCTTAACCCTAGGAAGGAAAATCAACCTATGGTTCGGGATGGTCTCATGGAAATATCAGTGGTGGCAGCCAAGTTGAGTCACTTTTGCGCTCCCCTTGGGATGCCTTTCGCAGCTGCAGTGTGCCTGGAGCCCAGGGCTTCCTGGTTTTAAAAGTCCTAGGCCTAAGCCTAACAGTAACCCTAGGAAGGTAAATCAGCCTGGTATTAGGGCTCTTCCTAAGGGAAAAGCCGTGAAAGCAGCCATGTTGTGGCACTTCTGCACTCCCTTTGGGATGCCTTTGGCAGATGAAGTAAGCCTGGAACTCAGGGCTTCCTGGTTTAAGAAATCCAAGCCCTAGGCTGAACCCTAACCCTAACCCTAGGCAGATAAATCAGCCTAGGTATAGGGATGGTGCCAAGGAAAAAGCTGTGAAAGCTGCCATGTTGTTGCACTTTTGTACTCCCCTTGGGATGCCTTGAACAGCTGCAGTGTGCCTGGAGCCCAGGGCTTCCTAGTTTCAAAAATCCTAGCCCTAGGCCTAAGCCTAACAGTAACCCTGGGAAGGTAAATCAGCCTGGTGTTAGGCTTCTTGCCAAGGAAAAAGCCGTGAAAGCTGCCATGTTGTGGCACTTTTGCACTCCCTTTTGGATGCCTTTCACAGCTCCAGTGTGCCTGGAACTCAGGGCTTCCTGATTTTAAAAATCCTAGCCCTAGGCCGAACCCCAACCCTAAGACGAGAAAGGAAATTTGGCCAGGAATTAGGCATGTCCCCAAGGAAAAAGCTGTGGAGGCAGGCATGTTGTGGTACTTTTGCGCTCTTCTTGGCTAGTCCTTCGCAGCTGCTGTGTTCTTGGAACTCAGGGCTTTCTGGTTAATAGAGCCCTTACCCTAGGCGTAACTCAAACCTTAAACCTAGGAAGGAAAATCAACCTATGGTTCGGGATGGTCTCATGGAAATATCAGTGGTGGCAGCCAAGTTGCGTCACTTTTGCGCTCCCCTTGGGATGCCTTTCGCAGCTGCAGTGTGCCTGGAGCCCAGGGCTTCCGGGTTTTAAAAATCCTAGCCCTAGGCCTAAGCCTAACAGTAACCCTGGGAAGGTAAATCAGCCGGGTATTAGGGTTCTTCCTAAGGGAAAAGCCGTGAAAGCAGCCATGTTGTGGCACTTCTGCACTCCCTTTGGGATGCCTTTGGCAGATGAAGTAAGCCTGGAACTCAGGGCTTCCTGGTTAAAGAAATCCAAGCCCTAGGCTGAAGCCTAACCCTAGGCAGATAAATCAGCCTAGGTATAGGGATGGTGCCAAGGAAAAAGCTGTGAAAGCTGCCATGTTGTTGCACTTTTGTACTCCCCTTGGGATGCCTTGAACAGCTGCAGTGTGCCTGGAGCTAAGGGCTTCCTAGTTTTAAAAATCCTAGCCCTAGGCCTAAGCCTAACAGTAAACCTGGGAAGGGAAATCAGCCTGGTGTTAGGCTTCTTGCCAAGGAAAAAGCCGTGAAAGCTGCCATGTTGTGGCACTTTTGCACTCCCTTTTGGATGCCTTTCACAGCTCCAGTGTGCCTGGAACTCAGGGCTTCCTGATTTTAAAAATCCTAGCCCTAGGCCGAACCCCAACCCTAAGACGAGAAAGGCAAATCAACCAGGAATTAGGCATGTCCCCAAGGAAAAAGCTGTGGAGGCAGGCATGTTGTGCTACTTTTGCGCTCTTCTTGGCTAGTCCTTCGCAGCTGCTGTGTTCTTGCAACTCAGGGCTTTCTGGTTAATAGAGCCCTTACCCTAGGCGTAACTCAAACCTTAACCCTAGGAAGGAAAATCAGCCTATGGTTCGGGATGGTTTCATGGAAATATCAGTGGTGGCAGCCAAGTTGCGTCACTTTTGCGCTCCCCTTGGGATGCCTTTCGCAGCTGCAGTGTGCCTGGAGCCCAGGGCTTCCTAGTTTTAAAAGTCCTAGCCCTAGGCCTAAGCCTAACAGTAACCCTGGGAATGTAAATCAGCCTGGTGTTAGGCTTCTTGCCAAGGAAAAAGCCGTGAAAGCTGCCATGTTGTGGCACTTTTGCACTCCCTTTTGGATGCCTTTCACAGCTCCAGTGTGCCTGGAACTCAGGGCTTCCTGATTTTAAAAATCCTAGCCCTAGGCCAAACCCCAACCCTAAGACGAGAAAGGCAAATCAGCCAGGAATTAGGCATGTCCCCAAGGAAAAAGCTGTGGAGGCAGGCATGTTGTGCTACTTTTGCGCTCTTCTTGGCTAGTCCTTCGCAGCTGCTGTGTTCTTGGAACTCAGGGCTTTCTGGTTAATAGAACCCTTACCCTAGGCGTAACTCAAACCTTAACCCTAGGAAGGAAAATCAGCCTATGGTTCGGGATGCTCTCATGGAAATATCAGTGGTGGTAGCCAAGTTGCGTCACTTTTGCGCTCCCCTTGGGATGCCTTTCTCAGCTGCAGTGTGCCTGGAGCCCAGGGCTTCCTGGTTTTAAAAGTCCTAGGCCTAAGCCTAACAGTAACCCTAGGAAGGTAAATCAGCCGGGTATTAGGGTTCTTCCTAAGGGAAAAGCCGTGAAAGCAGCCATGGTGTGGCACTTCTGCACTCCCTTTGGGATGCCTTTGGCAGATGAAGTAAGCCTGGAACTCAGGGCTTCCTGGTTAAAGAAATCCAAGCCCTAGGCTGAACCCTAACCCTAACCCTAGGCAGATAAATCAGCCTAGGTATAGGGATGGTGCCAAGGAAAAAGCTGTGAAAGCTGCCATGTTGTTGCACTTTTGTACTCCCCTTGGGATGCCTTGAACAGCTGCAGTGTGCCTGGAGCTAAGGGCTTCCTAGTTTTAAAAATCCTAGCCCTAGGCCTAAGCCTAACAGTAACCCTGGGAAGGTAAATCAGCCTGGTGTTAGGCTTCTTGCCAAGGAAAAAGCCGTCAAAGCAGCCAGGTTGGGGCACTTTTGCACTCCCTTTTGGATGCCTTTCACAGCTCCAGTGTGCCTGGAACTCAGGGCTTCCTGATTTTAAAAATCCTAGCCCTAGGCCGAACCCCAACCCTAAGACGAGAAAGGCAAATCAGCCAGGAATTAGGCATGTCCCCAAGGAAAAAGCTGTGGAGGCAGGCATGTTGTGCTACTTTTGCGCTCTTCTTGGCTAGTCCTTCGCAGCTGCTGTGTTCTTGGAACTCAGGGCTTTCTGGTTAATAGAACCCTTACCCTAGGCGTAACTCAAACCTTAAGCCTAGGAAGGAAAATCAGCCTATGGTTCGGGATGGTCTCATGGAAATATCAGTGGTGGCAGCCAAGTTGCGTCACTTTTGCGCTCCCCTTGGGATGCCTTTTGCAGCTGCAGTGTGCCTGGAGCCCAGGGCTTCCTGGTTTTAAAAGTCCTAGGCCTAAGCCTAACAGTAACCCTAGGAAGGTAAATCAGCCGGGTATTAGGGTTCTTCCTAAGGGAAAAGCCGTGAAAGCAGCCATGTTGTGGCACTTCTGCACTCCCTTTGGGATGCCTTTGGCAGATGAAGTAAGCCTGGAACTCAGGGCTTCCTGGTTTAAGAAATCCAAGCCCTAGGCTGAACCCTAACCCTAACCCTAGGCAGATGAATCAGCCTAGGTATAGGGATGGTGCCAAGGAAAAAGCTGTGAAAGCTGCCATGTTATTGCACTTTTGTACTCCCCTTGGGATGCCTTGAACAGCTGCAGTGTGCCTGGAGCTAAGGGCTTCCTAGTTTTAAAAATCCTAGCCCTAGGCCTAAGCCTAACAGTAACCCTGGGAAGGTAAATCAGCCTGGTGTTAGGCTTCTTGCCAAGGAAAAAGCCGTGAAAGCAGCCATGTTGTGGCTCTTTTGCACTCCCTTTTGGATGCCTTTCACAGCTGCAGTGTGCCTGGAACTCAGGGCTTCCTGATTTTAAAAATCCTAGCCCTAGGCCGAACCCCAACCCTAAGACGAGAAAGGCAAATCAACCAGGAATTAGGCATGTCCCCAAGGAAAAAGCTGTGGAGGCAGGCATGTTGTGCTACTTTTGCGCTCTTCTTGGCTAGTCCTTCGCAGCTGCTGTGTTCTTGCAACTCAGTGCTTTCTGGTTAATAGAGCCCTTACCCTAGGCGTAACTCAAACCTTAACCCTAGGAAGGAAAATCAACCTATGGTTCTAGATGGTCTCATGGAAATATCAGTGGTGGCAGCCAAGTTGCGTCACTTTTGCGCTCCCCTTGGGATGCCTTTCGCAGCTGCAGTGTGCCTGGAGCCCAGGGCTTCCTAGTTTTAAAAGTCCTAGCCCTAGGCCTAAGCCTAACAGTAACCCTGGGAAGGTAAATCAGCCTGGTGTTAGGCTTCTTGCCAAGGAAAAAGCCGTGAAAGCAGCCATGTTGTGGCACTTTTGCACTCCCTTTTGGATGCCTTTCACAGCTCCAGTGTGCCTGGAACTCAGGGCTTCCTGATTTTAAAAATCCTAGCCCTAGGCCGAACCCCAACCCTAAGACGAGAAAGGCAAATCAGCCAGGAATTAGGCATGTCCCCAAGGAAAAAGCTGTGGAGGCAGGCATGTTGTGCTACTTTTGCGCTCTTCTTGGCTAGTCCTTCGCAGCTGCTGTGTTCTTGGAACTCAGGGCTTTCTGGTTAATAGAACCCTTACCCAAGGCGTAACTCAAACCTTAACCCTAGGAAGGAATATCAGCCTATGGTTCGGGATGGTCTCATGGAAATATCAGTGGTGGCAGCCAAGTTGCGTCACTTTTGCGCTCCCCTTGGGATGCCTTTCGCAGCTGCAGTGTGCCTGGAGCCCAGGGCTTCCTGGTTTTAAAAGTCCTAGGCCTAAGCCTAACAGTAACCCTAGGAAGGTAAATCAGCCGGGTATTAGGGTTCTTCCTAAGGGAAAAGCCGTGAAAGCAGCCATGTTGTGGCACTTCTGCACTCCCTTTGGGATGCCTTTGGCAGATGAAGTAAGCCTGGAACTCAGGGCTTCCTGGTTAAAGAAATCCAAGCCCTAGGCTGAACCCTAACCCTAACCCTAGGCAGATAAATCAGCCTAGGTATAGGGATGGTGCCAAGGAAAAAGCTGTGAAAGCTGCCATGTTGTAGCACTTTTGTACTCCCCTTGGGATGCCTTGAACAGCTGCAGTGTGCCTGGAGCCCAGGGCTTCCTAGTTTTAAAAATCCTAGCCCTAGGCCTAAGCCTAACACTAACCCTGGGAAGGTAAATCAGCCTGGTGTTAGGCTTCTTGCCAAGGAAAAAGCCGTGAAAGCAGCCATGTTGTGGCACTTTTGCACTCCCTTTTGGATGCCTTTCACAGCTCCAGTGTGCCTGGAACTCAGGGCTTCCTGATTTTAAAAATCCTAGCCCTAGGCCGAACCCCAACCCTAAGACGAGAAAGGCAAATCAGCCAGGAATTAGGCATGTCCCCAAGGAAAAAGCTGTGGAGGCAGGCATGTTGTGGTACTTTTGCGCTCTTCTTGGCTAGTCCTTCGCAGCTGCTGTGTTCTTGGAACTCAGGGCTTTCTGGTTAATAGAACCCTTACCCTAGGCGTAACTCAAACCTTAACCCTAGGAAGGAAAATCAGCCTATGGTTCGGGATGGTCTCATGGAAATATCAGTGGTGGCAGCCAAGTTGCGTCACTTTTGCGCTCCCCTTGGGATGCCTTTTGCAGCTGCAGTGTGCCTGGAGCCCAGGGCTTCCTGGTTTTAAAAGTCCTAGGCCTAAGCCTAACAGTAACCCTAGGAAGGTAAATCAGCCGGGTATTAGGGTTCTTCCTAAGGGAAAAGCCGTGAAAGCAGCCATGTTGTGGCACTTCTGCACTCCCTTTGGGATGCCTTTGGCAGATGAAGTAAGCCTGGAACTCAGGGCTTCCTGGTTAAAAAAATCCAAGCCCTAGGCTGAACCCTAACCCTAACCCTAGGCAGATAAATCAGCCTAGGTATAGGGATGGTGCCAAGGAAAAAGCTGTGAAAGCTGCCATGTTGTTGCACTTTTGTACTCCCCTTGGGATGCCTTGAACAGCTGCAGTGTGCCTGGAGCTAAGGGCTTCCTAGTTTTAAAAATCCTAGCCCTAGGCCTAAGCCTAACAGTAACCCTGGGAAGGTAAATCAGCCTGGTGTTAGGCTTCTTGCCAAGGAAATAGCCGTGAAAGCAGCCATGTTGTGGCACTTTTGCACTCCCTTTTGGATGCCTTTACAGCTCCAGTGTGCCTGGAACTCAGGGCTTCCTGATTTTAAAAATCCTAGCCCTAGGCCGAACCCCAACCCTAAGACGAGAAAGGCAAATCAGCCAGGAATTAGGCATGTCCCCAAGGAAAAAGCTGTGGAGGCAGGCATGTTGTGCTACTTTTGCGGTCTTCTTGGCTAGTCCTTCGCAGCTGCTGTGTTCTTGGAACTCAGGGCTTTCTGGTTAATAGAACCCTTACCCTAGGCGTAACTCAAACCTTAAGCGTAGGATGGAAAATCAGCCTATGGTTCGGGATGGTCTCATGGAAATATCAGTGGTGGCAGCCAAGTTGCGTCACTTTTGCGCTCCCCTTGGGATGCCTTTTGCAGTTGCAGTGTGCCTGGAGCCCAGGGCTTCCTGGTTTTAAAAGTCCTAGGCCTAAGCCTAACAGTAACCCTAGGAAGGTAAATCAGCCGGGTATTAGGGTTCTTCCTAAGGAAAAAGCCGTGAAAGCAGCCATGTTGTGGCACTTCTGCACTCCCTTTGGGATGCCTTTGGCAGATGAAGTAAGCCTGGAACTCAGGGCTTCCTGGTTAAAGAAATCCAAGCCCTAGGCTGAACCCTAACCCTAACCCTAGGCAGATAAATCAGCCTAGGTATAGGGATGGTGCCAAGGAAAAAGCTGTGAAAGCTGCCATGTTGTTGCACTTTTGTACTCCCCTTGGGATGCCTTGAACAGCTGCAGTGTGCCTGGAGCCCAGGGCTTCCTGGTTTTAAAAGTCCTAGGCCTAAGCCTAACATTAACCCTAGGAAGGTAAATCAGCGTGGTATTAGGGTTCTTCCTAAGGGAAAAGCCGTGAAAGCAGCCATGTTGTGGCACTTCTGCACTCCCTTTGGGATGCCTTTGGCAGATGAAGTAAGCCTGGAACTCAGGGCTTCCTGGTTAAAGAAATCCAAGCCCTAGGCTGAACCCTAACCCTAACCCTAGGCAGATAAAACAGCCTATGTATAGGGATGGTGCCAAGGAAAAAGCTGTGAAAGCTGCCATGTTGTTGCACTTTTGTACTCCCCTTGGGATGCCTTGAACAGCTGCAGTGTGCCTGGAGCCCAGGGCTTCCTAGTTTTAAAAATCCTAGCGCTAGGCCTAAGCCTAACACTAACCCTGGGAAGGTAAATCAGCCTGGTGTTAGGCTTCTTGCCAAGGAAAAAGCCGTGAAAGCAGCCATGTTGTGGCACTTTTGCACTCCCTTTTGGATGCCTTTCACAGCTCCAGTGTGCCTGGAACTCAGGGCTTCCTGATTTTAAAAATCCTAGCCCTAGGCCGAACCCCAACCCTAAGACGAGAAAGGCAAATCAGCCAGGAATTAGGCATGTCCCCAAGGAAAAAGCTGTGGAGGCAGGCATGTTGTGCTACTTTTGCGCTCTTCTTGGCTAGTCCTTCGCAGCTGCTGTGTTCTTGGAACTCAGGGCTTTCTGGTTAATAGAACCCTTACCCTAGGCGTAACTCAAACCTTAACCCTAGGAAGGAAAATCAACCTATGGTTCGGGATGGTCTCATGGAAATATCAGTGGTGGCAGCCAAGTTGCGTCACTTTTGCGCTCCCCTTGGGATGCCTTTCGCAGCTGCAGTGTGCCTGGAGCCCAGGGCTTCCTGGTTTTAAAAGTCCTAGGCCTAAGCCTAACAGTAACCCTAGGAAGGTAAATCAGCCGGGTATTAGGGTTCTTCCTAAGGGAAAAGCCATGAAAGCAGCCATGTTGTGGCACTTCTGCACTCCCTTTGGGATGCCTTTGGCAGATGAAGTAAGCCTGGAACTCAGGGCTTCCTGGTTAAAAAAATCCAAGCCCTAGGCTGAACCCTAACCCTAACCCTAGGCAGATAAATCAGCCTAGGTATAGGGATGGTGCCAAGGAAAAAGCTGTGAAAGCTGCCATGTTGTTGCACTTTTGTACTCCCCTTGGGATGCCTTGAACAGCTGCAGTGTGCCTGGAGCTAAGGGCTTCCTAGTTTTAAAAATCCTAGCCCTAGGCCTAAGCCTAACAGTAACCCTGGGAAGGTAAATCAGCCTGGTGTTAGGCTTCTTGCCAAGGAAATAGCCGTGAAAGCAGCCATGTTGTGGCACTTTTGCACTCCCTTTTGGATGCCTTTCACAGCTCCAGTGTGCCTGGAACTCAGGGCTTCCTGATTTTAAAAATCCTAGCCCTAGGCCGAACCCCAACCCTAAGACGAGAAAGGCAAATCAGCCAGGAATTAGGCATGTCCCCAAGGAAAAAGCTGTGGAGGCAGGCATGTTGTGCTACTTTTGCGGTCTTCTTGGCTAGTCCTTCGCAGCTGCTGTGTTCTTGGAACTCAGGGCTTTCTGGTTAATAGAACCCTTACCCTAGGCGTAACTCAAACCTTAAGCGTAGGATGGAAAATCAGCCTATGGTTCGGGATGGTCTCATGGAAATATCAGTGGTGGCAGCCAAGTTGCGTCACTTTTGCGCTCCCCTTGGGATGCCTTTTGCAGCTGCAGTGTGCCTGGAGCCCAGGGCTTCCTGGTTTTAAAAGTCCTAGGCCTAAGCCTAACAGTAACCCTAGGAAGGTAAATCAGCCGGGTATTAGGGTTCTTCCTAAGGAAAAAGCCGTGAAAGCAGCCATGTTGTGGCACTTTTGCACTCCCTTTGGGATGCCTTTGGCAGATGAAGTAAGCCTGGAACTCAGGGCTTCCTGGTTAAAGAAATCCAAGCCCTAGGCTGAACCCTAACCCTAACCCTAGGCAGATAAATCAGCCTAGGTATAGGGATGGTGCCAAGGAAAAAGCTGTGAAAGCTGCCATGTTGTTGCACTTTTGTACTCCCCTTGGGATGCCTTGAACAGCTGCAGTGTGCCTGGAGCTAAGGGTTTCCTAGTTTTAAAAATCCTAGCCCTAGGCCTAAGCCTAACAGTAACCCTGGGAAGGTAAATCAGCCTGGTGTTAGGCTTCTTGCCAAGGAAAAAGCCGTGAAAGCTGCCATGTTGTGGCACTTTTGCACTCCCTTTTGGATGCCTTTCACAGCTCCAGTGTGCCTGGAACTCAGGGCTTCCTGATTTTAAAAATCCTAGCCCTAGGCCGAACCCCAACCCTAAGACGAGAAAGGCAAATCAGCCAGGAATTAGGCATGTCCCCAAGGAAAAAGCTGTGGAGGCAGGCATGTTGTGCTACTTTTGCGGTCTTCTTGGCTAGTCCTTCGCAGCTGCTGTGTTCTTGGAACTCAGGGCTTTCTGGTTAATAGAACCCTTACCCTAGGCGTAACTCAAACCTTAAGCGTAGGATGGAAAATCAGCCTATGGTTCGGGATGGTCTCATGGAAATATCAGTGGTGGCAGCCAAGTTGCGTCACTTTTGCGCTCCCCTTGGGATGCCTTTTGCAGCTGCAGTGTGCCTGGAGCCCAGGGCTTCCTGGTTTTAAAAGTCCTAGGCCTAAGCCTAACAGTAACCCTAGGAAGGTAAATCAGCCGGGTATTAGGGTTCTTCCTAAGGAAAAAGCCGTGAAAGCAGCCATGTTGTGGCACTTCTGCACTCCCTTTGGGATGCCTTTGGCAGATGAAGTAAGCCTGGAACTCAGGGCTTCCTGGTTAAAGAAATCCAAGCCCTAGGCTGAACCCTAACCCTAACCCTAGGCAGATAAATCAGCCTAGGTATAGGGATGGTGCCAAGGAAAAAGCTGTGAAAGCTGCCATGTTGTTGCACTTTTGTACTCCCCTTGGGATGCCTTGAACAGCTGCAGTGTGCCTGGAGCCCAGGGCTTCCTGGTTTTAAAAGTCCTAGGCCTAAGCCTAACAGTAACCCTAGGAAGGTAAATCAGCCGGGTATTAGGGTTCTTCCTAAGGGAAAAGCCGTGAAAGCAGCCATGTTGTGGCACTTCTGCACTCCCTTTGGGATGCCTTTGGCAGATGAAGTAAGCCTGGAACTCAGGGCTTCCTGGTTAAAGAAATCCAAGCCCTAGGCTGAACCCTAACCCTAACCCTAGGCAGATAAAAGAGCCTAGGTATAGGGATGGTGCCAAGGAAAAAGCTGTGAAAGCTGCCATGTTGTTGCACTTTTGTACTCCCCTTGGGATGCCTTGAACAGCTGCAGTGTGCCTGGAGCCCAGGGCTTCCTAGTTTTAAAAATCCTAGCGCTAGGCCTAAGCCTAACACTAACCCTGGGAAGGTAAATCAGCCTGGTGTTAGGCTTCTTGCCAAGGAAAAAGCCGTGAAAGCAGCCATGTTGTGGCACTTTTGCACTCCCTTTTGGATGCCTTTCACAGCTCCAGTGTGCCTGGAACTCAGGGCTTCCTGATTTTAAAAATCCTAGCCCTAGGCCGAACCCCAACCCTAAGACGAGAAAGGCAAATCAGCCAGGAATTAGGCATGTCCCCAAGGAAAAAGCTGTGGAGGCAGGCATGTTGTGCTACTTTTGCGCTCTTCTTGGCTAGTCCTTCGCAGCTGCTGTGTTCTTGGAACTCAGGGCTTTCTGGTTAATAGAACCCTTACCCTAGGCGTAACTCAAACCTTAACCCTAGGAAGGAAAATCAACCTATGGTTCGGGATGGTCTCATGGAAATATCAGTGGTGGCAGCCAAGTTGCGTCACTTTTGCGCTCCCCTTGGGATGCCTTTCGCAGCTGCAGTGTGCCTGGAGCCCAGGGCTTCCTGGTTTTAAAAGTCCTAGGCCTAAGCCTAACAGTAACCCTAGGAAGGTAAATCAGCCGGGTATTAGGGTTCTTCCTAAGGGAAAAGCCGTGAAAGCAGCCATGTTGTGGCACTTCTGCACTCCCTTTGGGATGCCTTTGGCAGATGAAGTAAGCCTGGAACTCAGGGCTTCCTGGTTAAAAAAATCCAAGCCCTAGGCTGAACCCTAACCCTAGGCAGATAAATCAGCCTA
Organism: Ammospiza nelsoni; assembly: GCF_027579445.1. Lineage (NCBI taxonomy): Eukaryota > Metazoa > Chordata > Aves > Passeriformes > Passerellidae > Ammospiza > Ammospiza nelsoni. Next base: position 3,112,827 of record NW_026683188.1, on the reverse strand, counting down.
GTTATAGGGATGGTGCCAAGGAAAAAGCTGTGAAAGCTGCCATGTTGTTGCACTTTTGTACTCCCCTTGGGATGCCTTGAACAGCTGCAGTGTGCCTGGAGCTAAGGGCTTCCTAGTTTTAAAAATCCTAGCCCTAGGCCTAAGCCTAACAGTAACCCTGGGAAGGTAAATCAGCCTGGTGTTAGGCTTCTTGCCAAGGAAATAGCCGTGAAAGCAGCCATGTTGTGGCACTTTTGCACTCCCTTTTGGATGCCTTTCACAGCTCCAGTGTGCCTGGAACTCAGGGCTTCCTGATTTTAAAAATCCTAGCCCTAGGCCGAACCCCAACCCTAAGACGAGAAAGGCAAATCAGCCAGGAATTAGGCATGTCCCCAAGGAAAAAGCTGTGGAGGCAGGCATGTTGTGCTACTTTTGCGGTCTTCTTGGCTAGTCCTTCGCAGCTGCTGTGTTCTTGGAACTCAGGGCTTTCTGGTTAATAGAACCCTTACCCTAGGCGTAACTCAAACCTTAAGCGTAGGATGGAAAATCAGCCTATGGTTCGGGATGGTCTCATGGAAATATCAGTGGTGGCAGCCAAGTTGCGTCACTTTTGCGCTCCCCTTGGGATGCCTTTTGCAGCTGCAGTGTGCCTGGAGCCCAGGGCTTCCTGGTTTTAAAAGTCCTAGGCCTAAGCCTAACAGTAACCCTAGGAAGGTAAATCAGCCGGGTATTAGGGTTCTTCCTAAGGAAAAAGCCGTGAAAGCAGCCATGTTGTGGCACTTCTGCACTCCCTTTGGGATGCCTTTGGCAGATGAAGTAAGCCTGGAACTCAGGGCTTCCTGGTTAAAGAAATCCAAGCCCTAGGCTGAAGCCTAACCCTAACCCTAGGCAGATAAATCAGCCTAGGTATAGGGATGGTGCCAAGGAAAAAGCTGTGAAAGCTGCCATGTTGTTGCACTTTTGTACTCCCCTTGGGATGCCTTGAACAGCTGCAGTGTGCCTGGAGCTAAGGGCTTCCTAGTTTTAAAAATCCTAGCCCTAGGCCTAAGCCTAACAGTAACCCTGGGAAGGTAAATCAGCCTGGTGTTAGGCTTCTTGCCAAGGAAAAAGCCGTGAAAGCTGCCATGTTGTGGCACTTTTGCACTCCCTTTTGGATGCCTTTCACAGCTCCAGTGTGCCTGGAACTCAGGGCTTCCTGATTTTAAAAATCCTAGCCCTAGGCCGAACCCCAACCCTAAGACGAGAAAGGCAAATCAGCCAGGAATTAGGCATGTCCCCAAGGAAAAAGCTGTGGAGGCAGGCATGTTGTGGTACTTTTGCGCTCTTCTTGGCTAGTCCTTCGCAGCTGCTGTGTTCTTGGAACTCAGGGCTTTCTGGTTAATAGAGCCCTTACCCTAGGCGTAACTCAAACCTTAACCCTAGGAAGGAAAATCAGCCTATGGTTCGGGATGGTCTCATGGAAATATCAGTGGTGGCAGCCAAGTTGCGTCACTTTTGCGCTCCCCTTGGGATGCCTTTCGCAGCTGCAGTGTGCCTGGAGCCCAGGGCTTCCTGGTTTTAAAAGTCCTAGCCCTAGGCCTAAGCCTAACAGTAACCCTGGGAAGGTAAATCAGCCTGGTGTTAGGCTTCTTGCCAAGGAAAAAGCCGTGAAAGCAGCCATGTTGTGGCACTTTTGCACTCCCTTTTGGATGCCTTTCACAGCTCCAGTGTGCCTGGAACTCAGGGCTTCCTGATTTTAAAAATCCTAGCCCGAGGCCGAACCCCAACCCTAAGACGAGAAAGGCAAATCAGCCAGGAATTAGGCATGTCCCCAAGGAAAAAGCTGTGGAGGCAGGCATTTTGTGCTACTTTTACGCTCTTCTTGGCTAGTCCTTCGCAGCTGCTGTGTTCTTGGAACTCAGGGCTTTCTGGTTAATAGACCCTTACCCTAGGCGTAACTCAAACCTTAAGCCTAGGAAGGAAAATCAGCCTATGGTTCGGGATGGTCTCATGGAAATATCAGTGGTGGCAGCCAAGTTGCGTCACTTTTGCGCTCCCCTTGGGATGCCTTTCGCAGCTGCAGTGTGCCTGGAGCCCAGGGCTTCCTGGTTTTAAAAGTCCTAGGCCTAAGCCTAACAGTAACCCTAGGAAGGTAAATCAGCCGGGTATTAGGGTTCTTCCTAAGGGAAAAGCCGTGAAAGCAGCCATGTTGTGGCACTTCTGCACTCCCTTTGGGATGCCTTTGGCAGATGAAGTAAGCCTGGAACTCAGGGCTTCCTGGTTAAAGAAATCCAAGCCCTAGGCTGAACCCTAACCCTAACCCTAGGCAGATGAATCAGCCTAGGTATAGGGATGGTGCCAAGGAAAAAGCTGTGAAAGCTGCCATGTTGTTGCACTTTTGTACTCCCCTTGGGATGCCTTGAACAGCTGCAGTGTGTCTGGAGCCCAGGGCTTCCTAGTTTCAAAAATCCTAGCCCTAGGCCTAAGCCTAACAGTAACCCTGGGAAGGTAAATCAGCCTGGTGTTAGGCTTCTTGCCAAGGAAAAAGCCGTGAAAGCAGCCATGTTGTGGCACTTTTGCACTCCCTTTTGGATGCCTTTCACAGCTCCAGTGTGCCTGGAACTCAGGGCTTCCTGATTTTAAAAATCCTAGCCCTAGGCCGAACCCCAACCCTAAGATGAGAAAGGCAAATCAGCCAGGAATTAGGCATGTCCCCAAGGAAAAAGCTGTGGAGGCAGGCATGTTGTGGTACTTTTGCGCTCTTCTTGGCTAGTCCTTCGCAGCTGCTGTGTTCTTGGAACTCAGGGCTTTCTGGTTAATAGAGCCCTTACCCTAGGCGTAACTCAAACCTTAATCCAAGGAAGGAAAATCAGCCTATGGTTCGGGATGGTCTCATGGAAATATCAGTGGTGGCAGCCAAGTTGCGTCACTTTTGCGCTCCCCTTGGGATGCCTTTCGCAGCTGCAGTGTGCCTGGAGCCCAGGGCTTCCTGGTTTTAAAAGTCCTAGGCCTAAGCCTAACAGTAACCCTAGGAAGGTAAATCAGCCGGGTATTAGGGTTCTTCCTAAGGGAAAAGCCGTGAAAGCAGCCATGTTGTGGCACTTCTGCACTCCCTTTGGGATGCCTTTGGCAGATGAAGTAAGCCTGGAACTCAGGGCTTCCTGGTTAAAGAAATCCAAGCCCTAGGCTGAACCCTAACCCTAACCCTAGGCAGATAAATCAGCCTAGGTATAGGGATGGTGCCAAGGAAAAAGCTGTGAAAGCTGCCATGTTGTTGCACTTTTGTACTCCCCTTGGGATGCCTTGAACAGCTGCAGTGTGCCTGGAGCCCAGGGCTTCCTAGTTTTAAAAATCCTAGCCCTAGGCCTAAGCCTAACAGTAACCCTGGGAAGGTAAATCAGCCTGGTGTTAGGCTTCTTGCCAAGGAAAAAGCCGTGAAAGCAGCCATGTTGTGGCACTTTTGCACTCCCTTTTGGATGCCTTTCACAGCTCCAGTGTGCCTGGAACTCAGGGCTTCCTGATTTTAAAAATCCTAGCCCTAGGCCGAACCCCAACCCTAAGACGAGAAAGGCAAATCAGCCAGGAATTAGGCATGTCCCCAAGGAAAAAGCTGTGGAGGCAGGCATGTTGTGGTACTTTTGCGCTCTTCTTGGCTAGTCCTTCGCAGCTGCTGTGTTCTTGGAACTCAGGGCTTTCTGGTTAATAGAACCCTTACCCTAGGCGTAACTCAAACCTTAAGCGTAGGATGGAAAATCAGCCTATGGTTCGGGATGGTCTCATGGAAATATCAGTGGTGGCAGCCAAGTTGCGTTACTTTTGTGCTCCCCTTGGGATGCCTTTTGCAGCTGCAGTGTGCCTGGAGCCCAGGGCTTCCTGGTTTTAAAAGTCCTAGGCCTAAGCCTAACAGTAACCCTAGGAAGGTAAATCAGCCGGGTATTAGGGTTCTTCCTAAGGGAAAAGCCGTGAAAGCAGCCATGTTGTGGCACTTCTGCACTCCCTTTGGGATGCCTTTGGCAGATGAAGTAAGCCTGGAACTCAGGGCTTCCTGGTTAAAAAAATCCAAGCCCTAGGCTGAACCCTAACCCTAACCCTAGGCAGATAAATCAGCCTAGGTATAGGGATGGTGCCAAGGAAAAAGCTGTGAAAGCTGCCATGTTGTTGCACTTTTGTACTCCCCTTGGGATGCCTTGAACAGCTGCAGTGTGCCTGGAGCCCAGGGCTTCCTAGTTTTAAAAATCCTAGCCCTAGGCCTAAGCCTAACAGTAACCCTGGGAAGGTAAATCAGCCTGGTGTTAGGCTTCTTGCCAAGGAAAAAGCCGTGAAAGCAGCCATGTTGTGGCACTTTTGCACTCCCTTTTGGATGCCTTTCACAGCTGCAGTGTGCCTGGAACTCAGGGCTTCCTGATTTTAAAAATCCTAGCCCGAGGCCGAACCCCAACCCTAAGACGAGAAAGGCAAATCAGCCAGGAATTAGGCATATCCCCAAGGAAAAAGCTGTGGAGGCAGGCATGTTGTGGTACTTTTGCGCTCTTCTTGGCTAGTCCTTCGCAGCTGCTGTGTTCTTGGAACTCAGGGCTTTCTGGTTAATAGAACCCTTACCCTAGGCGTAACTCAAACCTTAACCCTAGGAAGGAAAATCAGCCTATGGTTCGGGATGGTCTCATGGAAATATCAGTGGTGGCAGCCAAGTTGCGTCACTTTTGCGCTCCCCTTGGGATGCCTTTTGCAGCTGCAGTGTGCCTGGAGCCCAGGGCTTCCTGGTTTTAAAAGTCCTAGGCCTAAGCCTAACAGTAACCCTAGGAAGGTAAATCAGCCGGGTATTAGGGTTCTTCCTAAGGGAAAAGCCGTGAAAGCAGCCATGTTGTGGCACTTCTGCACTCCCTTTGGGATGCCTTTGGCAGATGAAGTAAGCCTGGAACTCAGGGCTTCCTGGTTTAAGAAATCCAAGCCCTAGGCTGAAGCCTAACCCTAACCCTAGGCAGATGAATCAGCCTAGGTATAGGGATGGTGCCAAGGAAAAAGCTGTGAAAGCTGCCATGTTGTTGCACTTTTGTACTCCCCTTGGGATGCCTTGAACAGCTGCAGTGTGCCTGGAGCCCAGGGCTTCCTAGTTTTAAAAATCCTAGCCCTAGGCCTAAGCCTAACACTAACCCTGGGAAGGTAAATCAGCCTGGTGTTAGGCTTCTTGCCAAGGAAATAGCCGTGAAAGCAGCCATGTTGTGGCACTTTTGCACTCCCTTTTGGATGCCTTTCACAGCTCCAGTGTGCCTGGAACTCAGGGCTTCCTGATTTTAAAAATCCTAGCCCTAGGCCGAACCCCAACCCTAAGACGAGAAAGGCAAATCAGCCAGGAATTAGGCATGTCCCCAAGGAAAAAGCTGTGGAGGCAGGCATGTTGTGCTACTTTTGCGCTCTTCTTGGGTAGTCCTTCGCAGCTGCTGTGTTCTTGGAACTCAGGGCTTTCTGGTTAATAGAACCCTTACCCTAGGCGTAACTCAAACCTTAACCCTAGGAAGGAAAATCAGCCTATGGTTCGGGATGGTCTCATGGAAATATCAGTGGTGGCAGCCAAGTTGCGTCACTTTTGTGCTTCCCTTGGGATGCCATTCGCAGCTGCAGTGTGCCTGGAGCCCAGGGCTTCCTGGTTTTAAAAGTCCTAGGCCTAAGCCTAACAGTAACCCTAGGAAGGTAAATCAGCCGGGTATTAGGGTTCTTCCTAAGGGAAAAGCCGTGAAAGCAGCCATGTTGTGGCACTTCTGCACTCCCTTTGGGATGCCTTTGGCAGATGAAGTAAGCCTGGAACTCAGGGCTTCCTGGTTAAAGAAATCCAAGCCCTAGGCTGAACCCTAACCCTAAACCTAGGCAGATAAATCAGCCTAGGTATAGGGATGGTGCCAAGGAAAAAGCTGTGAAAGCTGCCATGTTGTTGCACTTTTGTACTCCCCTTGGGATGCCTTGAACAGCTGCAGTGTGCCTGGAGCTAAGGGCTTCCTAGTTTTAAAAATCCTAGCCCTAGGCCTAAGCCTAACAGTAACCCTGGGAAGGTAAATCAGCCTGGTGTTAGGCTTCTTGCCAAGGAAAAAGCCGTGAAAGCAGCCATGTTGTGGCACTTTTGCACTCCCTTTTGGATGCCTTTCACAGCTCCAGTGTGCCTGGAACTCAGGGCTTCCTGATTTTAAAAATCCTAGCCCTAGGCCAAACCCCAACCCTAAGACGAGAAAGGCAAATCAGCCAGGAATTAGGCATGTCCCCAAGGAAAAAGCTGTGGAGGCAGGCATGTTGTGCTACTTTTGCGCTCTTCTTGGCTAGTCCTTCGCAGCTGCTGTGTTCTTTGAACTCAGGGCTTTCTGGTTAATAGAACCCTTACCCTAGGCGTAACTCAAACCTTAAGCCTAGGAAGGAAAATCAGCCTATGGTTCGGGATGGTCTCATGGAAATATCAGTGGTGGCAGCCAAGTTGCGTCACTTTTGCGCTCCCCTTGGGATGCCTTTCGCAGCTGCAGTGTGCCTGGAGCCCAGGGCTTCCTGGTTTTAAAAGTCCTAGGCCTAAGCCTAACAGTAACCCTAGGAAGGTAAATCAGCCGGGTATTAGGGTTCTTCCTAAGGGAAAAGCCGTGAAAGCAGCCATGTTGTGGCACTTCTGCACTCCCTTTGGGATGCCTTTGGCAGATGAAGTAAGCCTGGAACTCAGGGCTTCCTGGTTAAAGAAATCCAAGCCCTAGGCTGAAGCCTAACCCTAACCCTAGGCAGATAAATCAGCCTAGGTATAGGGATGGTGCCAAGGAAAAAGCTGTGAAAGCTGCCATGTTGTTGCACTTTTGTACTCCCCTTGGGATGCCTTGAACAGCTGCAGTGTGCCTGGAGCCCAGGGCTTCCTAGTTTTAAAAATCCTAGCCCTAGGCCTAAGCCTAACAGTAACCCTGGGAAGGTAAATCAGCCTGGTGTTAGGCTTCTTGCCAAGGAAAAAGCCGTGAAAGCAGCCATGTTGTGGCACTTTTGCACTCCCTTTTGGATGCCTTTCACAGCTGCAGTGTGCCTGGAACTCAGGGCTTCCTGATTTTAAAAATCCTAGCCCTAGTCCGAACCCCAACCCTAAGACGAGAAAGGCAAATCAGCCAGGAATTAGGCATGTCCCCAAGGAAAAAGCTGTGGAGGCAGGCATGTTGTGCTGCTTTTGCGCTCTTCTTGGCTAGTCCTTCGCAGCTGCTGTGTTCTTGGAACTCAGGGCTTTCTGGTTAATAGAACCCTTACCCTAGGCGTAACTCAAACCTTAACCCTAGGAAGGAAAATCAGCCTATGGTTCGGGATGGTCTCATGGAAATATCAGTGGTGGCAGCCAAGTTGCGTCACTTTTGCGCTCCCCTTGGGATGCCTTGAACAGCTGCAGTGTGCCTGGAGCCCAGGGCTTCCTAGTTTTAAAAATCCTAGCCCTAGGCCTAAGCCTAACAGTAACCCTGGGAAGGGAAATCAGCCTGGTGTTAGGCTTCTTGCCAAGGAAAAAGCCGTGAAAGCAGCCATGTTGTGGCACTTTTGCACTCCCTTTTGGATGCCTTTCACAGCTCCAGTGTGCCTGGAACTCAGGGCTTCCTGATTTTAAAAATCCTAGCCCTAGGCCGAACCCCAACCCTAAGACGAGAAAGGCAAATCAGCCAGGAATTAGGCATGTCCCCAAGGAAAAAGCTGTGGAGGCAGGCATGTTGTGCTACTTTTGCGCTCTTCTTGGCTAGTCCTTCGCAGCTGCTGTGTTCTTGGAACTCAGGGCTTTCTGGTTAATAGAACCCTTACCCTAGGCGTAACTCAAACCTTAACCCTAGGAAGGAAAATCAGCCTATGGTTCGGGATGGTCTCATGGAAATATCAGTGGTGGCAGCCAAGTTGCGTTACTTTTGCGCTCCCCTTGGGATGCCTTTTGCAGCTGCAGTGTGCCTGGAGCCCAGGGCTTCCTGGTTTTAAAAGTCCTAGGCCTAAGCCTAACAGTAACCCTAGGAAGGTAAATCAGCCGGGTATTAGGGTTCTTCCTAAGGGAAAAGCCGTGAAAGCAGCCATGTTGTGGCACTTCTGCACTCCCTTTGGGATGCCTTTGGCAGATGAAGTAAGCCTGGAACTCAGGGCTTCCTGGTTAAAGAAATCCAAGCCCTAGGCTGAACCCTAACCCTAACCCTAGGCAGATAAATCAGCCTAGGTATAGGGATGGTGCCAAGGAAAAAGCTGTGAAAGCTGCCATGTTGTTGCACTTTTGTACTCCCCTTGGGATGCCTTGAACAGCTGCAGTGTGCCTGGAGCCCAGGGCTTCCTGGTTTTAAAAGTCCTAGGCCTAAGCCTAACAGTAACCCTGGGAAGGTAAATCAGCCTGGTGTTAGGCTTCTTGCCAAGGAAAAAGCCGTGAAAGCAGCCATGTTGTGGCACTTTTGCACTCCCTTTTGGATGCCTTTCACAGCTCCAGTGTGCCTGGAACTCAGGGCTTCCTGATTTTAAAAATCCTAGCCCTAGGCCGAACCCCAACCCTAAGACGAGAAAGGCAAATCAGCCAGGAATTAGGCATGTCCCCAAGGAAAAAGCTGTGGAGGCAGGCATGTTGTGGTACTTTTGCGCTCTTCTTGGCTAGTCCTTCGCAGCTGCTGTGTTCTTGGAACTCAGGGCTTTCTGGTTAATAGAACCCTTACCCTAGGCGTAACTCAAACCTTAAGCGTAGGATGGAAAATCAGCCTATGGTTCGGGATGGTCTCATGGAAATATCAGTGGTGGCAGCCAAGTTGCGTTACTTTTGTGCTCCCCTTGGGATGCCTTTTGCAGCTGCAGTGTGCCTGGAGCCCAGGGCTTCCTGGTTTTAAAAGTCCTAGGCCTAAGCCTAACAGTAACCCTAGGAAGGTAAATCAGCCGGGTATTAGGGTTCTTCCTAAGGGAAAAGCCGTGAAAGCAGCCATGTTGTGGCACTTCTGCACTCCCTTTGGGATGCCTTTGGCAGATGAAGTAAGCCTGGAACTCAGGGCTTCCTGGTTAAAAAAATCCAAGCCCTAGGCTGAACCCTAACCCTAACCCTAGGCAGATAAATCAGCCTAGGTATAGGGATGGTGCCAAGGAAAAAGCTGTGAAAGCTGCCATGTTGTTGCACTTTTGTACTCCCCTTGGGATGCCTTGAACAGCTGCAGTGTGCCTGGAGCCCAGGGCTTCCTAGTTTTAAAAATCCTAGCCCTAGGCCTAAGCCTAACAGTAACCCTGGGAAGGTAAATCAGCCTGGTGTTAGGCTTCTTGCCAAGGAAAAAGCCGTGAAAGCAGCCATGTTGTGGCACTTTTGCACTCCCTTTTGGATGCCTTTCACAGCTGCAGTGTGCCTGGAACTCAGGGCTTCCTGATTTTAAAAATCCTAGCCCGAGGCCGAACCCCAACCCTAAGACGAGAAAGGCAAATCAGCCAGGAATTAGGCATATCCCCAATGAAAAAGCTGTGGAGGCAGGCATGTTGTGGTACTTTTGCGCTCTTCTTGGCTAGTCCTTCGCAGCTGCTGTGTTCTTGGAACTCAGGGCTTTCTGGTTAATAGAACCCTTACCCTAGGCGTAACTCAAACCTTAACCCTAGGAAGGAAAATCAGCCTATGGTTCGGGATGGTCTCATGGAAATATCAGTGGTGGCAGCCAAGTTGCGTCACTTTTGCGCTCCCCTTGGGATGCCTTTTGCAGCTGCAGTGTGCCTGGAGCCCAGGGCTTCCTGGTTTTAAAAGTCCTAGGCCTAAGCCTAACAGTAACCCTAGGAAGGTAAATCAGCCGGGTATTAGGGTTCTTCCTAAGGGAAAAGCCGTGAAAGCAGCCATGTTGTGGCACTTCTGCACTCCCTTTGGGATGCCTTTGGCAGATGAAGTAAGCCTGGAACTCAGGGCTTCCTGGTTTAAGAAATCCAAGCCCTAGGCTGAAGCCTAACCCTAACCCTAGGCAGATGAATCAGCCTAGGTATAGGGATGGTGCCAAGGAAAAAGCTGTGAAAGCTGCCATGTTGTTGCACTTTTGTACTCCCCTTGGGATGCCTTGAACAGCTGCAGTGTGCCTGGAGCCCAGGGCTTCCTAGTTTTAAAAATCCTAGCCCTAGGCCTAAGCCTAACACTAACCCTGGGAAGGTAAATCAGCCTGGTGTTAGGCTTCTTGCCAAGGAAATAGCCGTGAAAGCAGCCATGTTGTGGCACTTTTGCACTCCCTTTTGGATGCCTTTCACAGCTCCAGTGTGCCTGGAACTCAGGGCTTCCTGATTTTAAAAATCCTAGCCCTAGGCCGAACCCCAGCCCTAAGACGAGAAAGGCAAATCAGCCAGGAATTAGGCATGTCCCCAAGGAAAAAGCTGTGGAGGCAGGCATGTTGTGCTACTTTTGCGCTCTTCTTGGCTAGTCCTTCGCAGCTGCTGTGTTCTTGGAACTCAGGGCTTTCTGGTTAATAGAACCCTTACCCTAGGCGTAACTCAAACCTTAACCCTAGGAAGGAAAATCAGCCTATGGTTCGGGATGGTCTCATGGAAATATCAGTGGTGGCAGCCAAGTTGCGTCACTTTTGTGCTTCCCTTGGGATGCCATTCGCAGCTGCAGTGTGCCTGGAGCCCAGGGCTTCCTGGTTTTAAAAGTCCTAGGCCTAAGCCTAACAGTAACCCTAGGAAGGTAAATCAGCCGGGTATTAGGGTTCTTCCTAAGGGAAAAGCCGTGAAAGCAGCCATGTTGTGGCACTTCTGCACTCCCTTTGGGATGCCTTTGGCAGATGAAGTAAGCCTGGAACTCAGGGCTTCCTGGTTAAAGAAATCCAAGCCCTAGGCTGAACCCTAACCCTAACCCTAGGCAGATAAATCAGCCTAGGTATAGGGATGGTGCCAAGGAAAAAGCTGTGAAAGCTGCCATGTTGTTGCACTTTTGTACTCCCCTTGGGATGCCTTGAACAGCTGCAGTGTGCCTGGAGCTAAGGGCTTCCTAGTTTTAAAAATCCTAGCCCTAGGCCTAAGCCTAACAGTAACCCTGGGAAGGTAAATCAGCCTGGTGTTAGGCTTCTTGCCAAGGAAAAAGCCGTGAAAGCAGCCATGTTGTGGCACTTTTGCACTCCCTTTTGGATGCCTTTCACAGCTCCAGTGTGCCTGGAACTCAGGGCTTCCTGATTTTAAAAATCCTAGCCCTAGGCCAAACCCCAACCCTAAGACGAGAAAGGCAAATCAGCCAGGAATTAGGCATGTCCCCAAGGAAAAAGCTGTGGAGGCAGGCATGTTGTGCTACTTTTGCGCTCTTCTTGGCTAGTCCTTCGCAGCTGCTGTGTTCTTTGAACTCAGGGCTTTCTGGTTAATAGAACCCTTACCCTAGGCGTAACTCAAACCTTAAGCCTAGGAAGGAAAATCAGCCTATGGTTCGGGATGGTCTCATGGAAATATCAGTGGTGGCAGCCAAGTTGCGTCACTTTTGCGCTCCCCTTGGGATGCCTTTCGCAGCTGCAGTGTGCCTGGAGCCCAGGGCTTCCTGGTTTTAAAAGTCCTAGGCCTAAGCCTAACAGTAACCCTAGGAAGGTAAATCAGCCAGGTATTAGGGTTCTTCCTAAGGGAAAAGCCGTGAAAGCAGCCATGTTGTGGCACTTCTGCACTCCCTTTGGGATGCCTTTGGCAGATGAAGTAAGCCTGGAACTCAGGGCTTCCTGGTTAAAGAAATCCAAGCCCTAGGCTGAACCCTAACCCTAACCCTAGGCAGATAAATCAGCCTAGGTATAGGGATGGTGCCAAGGAAAAAGCTGTGAAAGCTGCCATGTTGTTGCACTTTTGTACTCCCCTTGGGATGCCTTGAACAGCTGCAGTGTGCCTGGAGCCCAGGGCTTCCTAGTTTTAAAAATCCTAGCCCTAGGCCTAAGCCTAACAGTAACCCTGGGAAGGTAAATCAGCCTGGTGTTAGGCTTCTTGCCAAGGAAAAAGCCGTGAAAGCAGCCATGTTGTGGCACTTTTGCACTCCCTTTTGGATGCCTTTCACAGCTCCAGTGTGCCTGGAACTCAGGGCTTCCTGATTTTAAAAATCCTAGCCCTAGGCCGAACCCCAACCCTAAGACGAGAAAGGCAAATCAGCCAGGAATTAGGCATGTCCCCAAGGAAAAAGCTGTGGAGGCAGGCATGTTGTGCTGCTTTTGCGCTCTTCTTGGCTAGTCCTTCGCAGCTGCTGTGTTCTTGGAACTCAGGGCTTTCTGGTTAATAGAACCCTTACCCTAGGCGTAACTCAAACCTTAACCCTAGGAAGGAAAATCAGCCTATGGTTCGGGATGGTCTCATGGAAATATCAGTGGTGGCAGCCAAGTTGCGTCACTTTTGCGCTCCCCTTGGGATGCCTTGAACAGCTGCAGTGTGCCTGGAGCCCAGGGCTTCCTAGTTTTAAAAATCCTAGCCCTAGGCCTAAGCCTAACAGTAACCCTGGGAAGGGAAATCAGCCTGGTGTTAGGCTTCTTGCCAAGGAAAAAGCCGTGAAAGCAGCCATGTTGTGGCACTTTTGCACTCCCTTTTGGATGCCTTTCACAGCTCCAGTGTGCCTGGAACTCAGGGCTTCCTGATTTTAAAAATCCTAGCCCTAGGCCGAACCCCAACCCTAAGACGAGAAAGGCAAATCAGCCAGGAATTAGGCATGTCCCCAAGGAAAAAGCTGTGGAGGCAGGCATGTTGTGCTACTTTTGCGCTCTTCTTGGCTAGTCCTTCGCAGCTGCTGTGTTCTTGGAACTCAGGGCTTTCTGGTTAATAGAACCCTTACCCTAGGCGTAACTCAAACCTTAACCCTAGGAAGGAAAATCAGCCTATGGTTCGGGATGGTCTCATGGAAATATCAGTGGTGGCAGCCAAGTTGCGTTACTTTTGCGCTCCCCTTGGGATGCCTTTTGCAGCTGCAGTGTGCCTGGAGCCCAGGGCTTCCTGGTTTTAAAAGTCCTAGGCCTAAGCCTAACAGTAACCCTAGGAAGGTAAATCAGCCGGGTATTAGGGTTCTTCCTAAGGGAAAAGCCGTGAAAGCAGCCATGTTGTGGCACTTCTGCACTCCCTTTGGGATGCCTTTGGCAGATGAAGTAAGCCTGGAACTCAGGGCTTCCTGGTTAAAGAAATCCAAGCCCTAGGCTGAACCCTAACCCTAACCCTAGGCAGATAAATCAGCCTAGGTATAGGGATGGTGCCAAGGAAAAAGCTGTGAAAGCTGCCATGTTGTTGCACTTTTGTACTCCCCTTGGGATGCCTTGAACAGCTGCAGTGTGCCTGGAGCCCAGGGCTTCCTGGTTTTAAAAGTCCTAGGCCTAAGCCTAACAGTAACCCTGGGAAGGTAAATCAGCCTGGTGTTAGGCTTCTTGCCAAGGAAAAAGCCGTGAAAGCAGCCATGTTGTGGCACTTTTGCACTCCCTTTTGGATGCCTTTCACAGCTCCAGTGTGCCTGGAACTCAGGGCTTCCTGATTTTAAAAATCCTAGCCCTAGGCCGAACCCCAACCCTAAGACGAGAAAGGCAAATCAGCCAGGAATTAGGCATGTCCCCAAGGAAAAAGCTGTGGAGGCAGGCATGTTGTGGTACTTTTGCGCTCTTCTTGGCTAGTCCTTCGCAGCTGCTGTGTTCTTGGAACTCAGGGCTTTCTGGTTAATAGAACCCTTACCCTAGGCGTAACTCAAACCTTAACCCTAGGAAGGAAAATCAACCTATGGTTCGGGATGGTCTCATGGAAATATCAGTGGTGGCAGCCAAGTTGCGTTACTTTTGTGCCCCCCTTGGGATGCCTTTCGCAGCTGCAGTGTGCCTGGAGCCCAGGGCTTCCTGGTTTTAAAAGTCCTAGGCCTAAGCCGAACAGTAACCCTAGGAAGGTAAATCAGCCGGGTATTAGGGTTCTTCCTAAGGGAAAAGCCGTGAAAGCAGCCATGTTGTGGCACTTCTGCACTCCCTTTGGGATGCCTTTGGCAGATGAAGTAAGCCTGGAACTCAGGGCTTCCTGGTTAAAAAAATCCAAGCCCTAGGCTGAACCCTAACCCTAACCCTAGGCAGATGAATCAGCCTAGGTATAGGGATGGTGCCAAGGAAAAAGCTGTGAAAGCTGCCATGTTGTTGCACTTTTGTACTCCCCTTGGGATGCCTTGAACAGCTGCAGTGTGCCTGGAGCCCAGGGCTTCCTACTTTTAAAAATCCTAGCGCTAGGCCAAAGCCTAACAGTAACCCTGGGAAGGGAAATCAGCCTGGTGTTAGGCTTCTTGCCAAGGAAATAGCCGTGAAAGCAGCCATGTTGTGGCACTTTTGCACTCCCTTTTGGATGCCTTTCACAGCTCCAGTGTGCCTGGAACTCAGGGCTTCCTGATTTTAAAAATCCTAGCCCTAGGCCGAACCCCAACCCTAAGACGAGAAAGGCAAATCAGCCAGGAATTAGGCATGTCCCCAAGGAAAAAGCTGTGGAGGCAGGCATGTTGTGCTACTTTTGCGCTCTTCTTGGCTAGTCCTTCGCAGCTGCTGTGTTCTTGGAACTCAGGGCTTTCTGGTTAATAGAACCCTTACCCAAGGCGTAACTCAAACCTTAACCCTAGGAAGGAAAATCAGCCTATGGTTCGGGATGGTCTCATGGAAATATCAGTGGTGGCAGCCAAGTTGCGTCACTTTTGTGCTTCCCTTGGGATGCCATTCGCAGCTGCAGTGTGCCTGGAGCCCAGGGCTTCCTGGTTTTAAAAGTCCTAGGCCTAAGCCTAACAGTAACCCTAGGAAGGTAAATCAGCCGGGTATTAGGGTTCTTCCTAAGGGAAAAGCCGTGAAAGCAGCCATGTTGTGGCACTTCTGCACTCCCTTTGGGATGCCTTTGGCAGATGAAGTAAGCCTGGAACTCAGGGCTTCCTGGTTAAAGAAATCCAAGCCCTAGGCTGAAGCCTAACCCTAACCCTAGGCAGATAAATCAGCCTAGGTATAGGGATGGTGCCAAGGAAAAAGCTGTGAAAGCTGCCATGTTGTTGCACTTTTGTACTCCCCTTGGGATGCCTTGAACAGCTGCAGTGTGCCTGGAGCCCAGGGCTTCCTAGTTTTAAAAATCCTAGCCCTAGGCCTAAGCCTAACAGTAACCCTGGGAAGGTAAATCAGCCTGGTGTTAGGCTTCTTGCCAAGGAAAAAGCCGTGAAAGCAGCCATGTTGTGGCGCTTTTGCACTCCCTTTTGGATGCCTTTCACAGCTCCAGTGTGCCTGGAACTCAGGGCTTCCTGATTTTAAAAATCCTAGCCCTAGGCCGAACCCCAACCCTAAGACGAGAAAGGCAAATCAGCCAGGAATTAGGCATGTCCCCAAGGAAAAAGCTGTGGAGGCAGGCATGTTGTGCTACTTTTGCGCTCTTCTTGGCTAGTCCTTCGCAGCTGCTGTGTTCTTGGAACTCAGGGCTTTCTGGTTAATAGAACCCTTACCCTAGGCGTAACTCAAACCTTAACCCTAGGAAGGAAAATCAGCCTATGGTTCGGGATGGTCTCATGGAAATATCAGTGGTGGCAGCCAAGTTGCGTCACTTTTGCGCTCCCCTTGGGATGCCTTTCGCAGCTGCAGTGTGCCTGGAGCCCAGGGCTTCCTGGTTTTAAAAGTCCTAGGCCTAAGCCTAACAGTAACCCTAGGAAGGTAAATCAGCCGGGTATTAGGGTTCTTCCTAAGGGAAAAGCCGTGAAAGCAGCCATGTTGTGGCACTTCTGCACTCCCTTTGGGATGCCTTTGGCAGATGAAGTAAGCCTGGAACTCAGGGCTTCCTGGTTAAAGAAATCCAAGCCCTAGGCTGAAGCCTAACCCTAACCCTAGGCAGATAAATCAGCCTAGGTATAGGGATGGTGCCAAGGAAAAAGCTGTGAAAGCTGCCATGTTGTTGCACTTTTGTACTCCCCTTGGGATGCCTTGAACAGCTGCAGTGTGCCTGGAGCCCAGGGCTTCCTGGTTTTAAAAGTCCTAGGCCTAAGCCTAACAGTAACCCTAGGAAGGTAAATCAGCCGGGTATTAGGGTTCTTCCTAAGGGAAAAGCCGTGAAAGCAGCCATGTTGTGGCGCTTTTGCACTCCCTTTTGGATGCCTTTCACAGCTCCAGTGTGCCTGGAACTCAGGGCTTCCTGATTTTAAAAATCCTAGCCCTAGGCCGAACCCCAACCCTAAGACGAGAAAGGCAAATCAGCCAGGAATTAGGCATGTCCCCAAGGAAAAAGCTGTGGAGGCAGGCATGTTGTGCTACTTTTGCGCTCTTCTTAGCTAGTCCTTCGCAGCTGCTGTGTTCTTGGAACTCAGGGCTTTTTGGTTAATAGAACCCTTACCCTAGGCGTAACTCAAACCTTAACCCTAGGAAGGAAAATCAGCCTATGGTTCGGGATGGTCTCATGGAAATATCAGTGGTGGCAGCCAAGTTGCGTCACTTTTGCGCTCCCCTTGGGATGCCTTTCGCAGCTGCAGTGTGCCTGGAGCCCAGGGCTTCCTGGTTTTAAAAGTCCTAGGCCTAAGCCTAACAGTAACCCTAGGAAGGTAAATCAGCCGGGTATTAGGGTTCTTCCTAAGGGAAAAGCCGTGAAAGCAGCCATGTTGTGGCACTTCTGCACTCCCTTTGGGATGCCTTTGGCAGATGAAGTAAGCCTGGAACTCAGGGCTTCCTGGTTAAAGAAATCCAAGCCCTAGGCTGAAGCCTAACCCTAACCCTAGGCAGATAAATCAGCCTAGGTATAGGGATGGTGCCAAGGAAAAAGCTGTGAAAGCTGCCATGTTGTTGCACTTTTGTACTCCCCTTGGGATGCCTTGAACAGCTGCAGTGTGCCTGGAGCCCAGGGCTTCCTAGTTTTAAAAATCCTAGCCCTAGGCCTAAGCCTAACAGTAACCCTGGGAAGGTAAATCAGCCTGGTGTTAGGCTTCTTGCCAAGGAAAAAGCCGTGAAAGCAGCCATGTTGTGGCGCTTTTGCACTCCCTTTTGGATGCCTTTCACAGCTGCAGTGTGCCTGGAACTCAGGGCTTCCTGATTTTAAAAATCCTAGCCCTAGGCCGAACCCCAACCCTAAGACGAGAAAGGCAAATCAGCCAGGAATTAGGCATGTCCCCAAGGAAAAAGCTGTGGAGGCAGGCATGTTGTGCTACTTTTGCGCTCTTCTTGGCTAGTCCTTCGCAGCTGCTGTGTTCTTGGAACTCAGGGCTTTCTGGTTAATAGAACCCTTACCCTAGGCGTAACTCAAACCTTAACCCTAGGAAGGAAAATCAGCCTATGGTTCGGGATGGTCTCATGGAAATATCAGTGGTGGCAGCCAAGTTGCGTCACTTTTGCGCTCCCCTTGGGATGCCTTTCGCAGCTGCAGTGTGCCTGGAGCCCAGGGCTTCCTGGTTTTAAAAGTCCTAGGCCTAAGCCTAACAGTAACCCTAGGAAGGTAAATCAGCCGGGTATTAGGGTTCTTCCTAAGGGAAAAGCCGTGAAAGCAGCCATGTTGTGGCACTTCTGCACTCCCTTTGGGATGCCTTTGGCAGATGAAGTAAGCCTGGAACTCAGGGCTTCCTGGTTAAAGAAATCCAAGCCCTAGGCTGAACCCTAACCCTAACCCTAGGCAGATAAATCAGCCTAGATATAGGGATGGTGCCAAGGAAAAAGCTGTGAAAGCTGCCATGTTGTTGCACTTTTGTACTCCCCTTGGGATGCCTTGAACAGCTGCAGTGTGCCTGGAGCTAAGGGCTTCCTAGTTTTAAAAATCCTAGCCCTAGGCCTAAGCCTAACAGTAACCCTGGGAAGGTAAATCAGCCTGGTGTTAGGCTTCTTGCCAAGGAAAAAGCCGTGAAAGCAGCCATGTTGTGGCACTTTTGCACTCCCTTTTGGATGCCTTTCACAGCTCCAGTGTGCCTGGAACTCAGGGCTTCCTGATTTTAAAAATCCTAGCCCTAGGCCGAACCCCAACCCTAAGACGAGAAAGGCAAATCAGCCAGGAATTAGGCATGTCCCCAAGGAAAAAGCTGTGGAGGCAGGCATGTTGTGCTACTTTTGCGCTCTTCTTGGCTAGTCCTTCGCAGCTGCTGTGTTCTTGGAACTCAGGGCTTTCTGGTTAATAGACCCTTACCCTAGGTGTAATTCAAACCTTAACCCTAGGAAGGAAAATCAGCCTATGGTTCGGGATGGTCTCATGGAAATATCAGTGGTGGCAGCCAAGTTGCGTCACTTTTGCGCTCTCCTTGGGATGCCTTTCGCAGCTGCAGTGTGCCTGGAGCCCAGGGCTTCCTGGTTTTAAAAGTCCTAGGCCTAAGCCTAACAGTAACCCTAGGAAGGTAAATCAGCCGGGTATTAGGGTTCTTCCTAAGGGAAAAGCCGTGAAAGCAGCCATGTTGTGGCACTTCTGCACTCCCTTTGGGATGCCTTTGGCAGATGAAGTAAGCCTGGAACTCAGGGCTTCCTGGTTAAAGAAATCCAAGCCCTAGGCTGAAGCCTAACCCTAACCCTAGGCAGATAAATCAGCCTAGGTATAGGGATGGTGCCAAGGAAAAAGCTGTGAAAGCTGCCATGTTGTTGCACTTTTGTACTCCCCTTGGGATGCCTTGAACAGCTGCAGTGTGCCTGGAGCCCAGGGCTTCCTAGTTTTAAAAATCCTAGCCCTAGGCCTAAGCCTAACAGTAACCCTGGGAAG
The DNA here is from genome assembly GCF_027579445.1 of Ammospiza nelsoni. NCBI lineage: Eukaryota > Metazoa > Chordata > Aves > Passeriformes > Passerellidae > Ammospiza > Ammospiza nelsoni. Next base: position 3,094,284 of record NW_026683188.1, on the reverse strand, counting down.
GGAAATCAGCCTGGTGTTAGGCTTCTTGCCAAGGAAAAAGCCTTGAAAGCAGCCATGTTGTGGCGCTTTTGCACTCCCTTTTGGATGCCTTTCACAGCTGCAGTGTGCCTGGAACTCAGGGCTTCCTGATTTTAAAAATCCTAGCCCTAGGCCGAACCCCAGCCCTAAGACGAGAAAGGCAAATCAGCCAGGAATTAGGCATGTCCCCAAGGAAAAAGCTGTGGAGGCAGGCATGTTGTGCTACTTTTGCGCTCTTCTTGGCTAGTCCTTCGCAGCTGCTGTGTTCTTGGAACTCAGGGCTTTCTGGTTAATAGACCCTTACCCTAGGTGTAATTCAAACCTTAACCCTAGGAAGGAAAATCAACCTATGGTTCGGGATGGTCTCATGGAAATATCAGTGGTGGCAGCCAAGTTGCGTCACTTTTGCGCTCTCCTTGGGATGCCTTTCGCAGCTGCAGTGTGCCTGGAGCCCAGGGCTTCCTGGTTTTAAAAGTCCTAGGCCTAAGCCTAACAGTAACCCTAGGAAGGTAAATCAGCCGGGTATTAGGGTTCTTCCTAAGGGAAAAGCCGTGAAAGCAGCCATGTTGTGGCACTTCTGCACTCCCTTTGGGATGCCTTTGGCAGATGAAGTAAGCCTGGAACTCAGGGCTTCCTGGTTAAAGAAATCCAAGCCCTAGGCTGAAGCCTAACCCTAACCCTAGGCAGATAAATCAGCCTAGGTATAGGGATGGTGCCAAGGAAAAAGCTGTGAAAGCTGCCATGTTGTTGCACTTTTGTACTCCCCTTGGGATGCCTTGAACAGCTGCAGTGTGCCTGGAGCCCAGGGCTTCCTAGTTTTAAAAATCCTAGCCCTAGGCCTAAGCCTAACAGTAACCCTGGGAAGGGAAATCAGCCTGGTGTTAGGCTTCTTGCCAAGGAAAAAGCCGTGAAAGCAGCCATGTTGTGGCGCTTTTGCACTCCCTTTTGGATGCCTTTCACAGCTGCAGTGTGCCTGGAACTCAGGGCTTCCTGATTTTAAAAATCCTAGCCCTAGGCCGAACCCCAACCCTAAGACGAGAAAGGCAAATCAGCCAGGAATTAGGCATGTCCCCAAGGAAAAAGCTGTGGAGGCAGGCATGTTGTGCTACTTTTGCGCTCTTCTTGGCTAGTCCTTCGCAGCTGCTGTGTTCTTGGAACTCAGGGCTTTCTGGTTAATAGAACCCTTACCCAAGGCGTAACTCAAACCTTAACCCTAGGAAGGAATATCAGCCTATGGTTCGGGATGGTCTCATGGAAATATCAGTGGTGGCAGCCAAGTTGCGTCACTTTTGCGCTCCCCTTGGGATGCCTTTCGCAGCTGCAGTGTGCCTGGAGCCCAGGGCTTCCTGGTTTTAAAAGTCCTAGGCCTAAGCCTAACAGTAACCCTAGGAAGGTAAATCAGCCGGGTATTAGGGTTCTTCCTAAGGGAAAAGCCGTGAAAGCAGCCATGTTGTGGCACTTCTGCACTCCCTTTGGGATGCCTTTGGCAGATGAAGTAAGCCTGGAACTCAGGGCTTCCTGGTTAAAGAAATCCAAGCCCTAGGCTGAACCCTAACCCTAACCCTAGGCAGATAAATCAGCCTAGGTATAGGGATGGTGCCAAGGAAAAAGCTGTGAAAGCTGCCATGTTGTTGCACTTTTGTACTCCCCTTGGGATGCCTTGAACAGCTGCAGTGTGCCTGGAGCCCAGGGCTTCCTGGTTTTAAAAGTCCTAGGCCTAAGCCTAACAGTAACCCTAGGAAGGTAAATCAGCCGGGTATTAGGGTTCTTCCTAAGGGAAAAGCCGTGAAAGCAGCCATGTTTTGGCGCTTTTGCACTCCCTTTTGGATGCCTTTCACAGCTGCAGTGTGCCTGGAACTCAGGGCTTCCTGATTTTAAAAATCCTAGCCCTAGGCCGAACCCCAACCCTAAGACGAGAAAGGCAAATCAGCCAGGAATTAGGCATGTCCCCAAGGAAAAAGCTGTGGAGGCAGGCATGTTGTGCTACTTTTGCGCTCTTCTTGGCTAGTCCTTCGCAGCTGCTGTGTTCTTGGAACTCAGGGCTTTCTGGTTAATAGAGCCCTTACCCTAGGCGTAACTCAAACCTTAACCCTAGGAAGGAAAATCAGCCTATGGTTCGGGATGGTCTCATGGAAATATCAGTGGTGGCAGCCAAGTTGCGTCACTTTTGCGCTCCCCTTCGGATGCCTTTCGCAGCTGCAGTGTGCCTGGAGCCCAGGGCTTCCTGGTTTTAAAAGTCCTAGGCCTAAGCCTAACAGTAACCCTAGGAAGGTAAATCAGCCGGGTATTAGGGTTCTTCCTAAGGGAAAAGCCGTGAAAGCAGCCATGTTGTGGCACTTCTGCACTCCCTTTGGGATGCCTTTGGCAGATGAAGTAAGCCTGGAACTCAGGGCTTCCTGGTTAAAGAATCCAAGTTCTAGGCTGAACCCTAACCCTAACCCTAGGCAGATAAATCAGCCTAGGTATAGGGATGGTGCCAAGGAAAAAGCTGTGAAAGCTGCCATGTTGTTGCACTTTTGTACTCCCCTTGGGATGCCTTGAACAGCTGCAGTGTGCCTGGAGCTAAGGGCTTCCTAGTTTTAAAAATCCTAGCCCTAGGCCTAAGCCTAACAGTAACCCTGGGAAGGTAAATCAGCCTGGTGTTAGGCTTCTTGCCAAGGAAAAAGCCGTGAAAGCAGCCATGTTGTGGCACTTTTGCACTCCCTTTTGGATGCCTTTCACAGCTCCAGTGTGCCTGGAACTCAGGGCTTCCTGATTTTAAAAATCCTAGCCCTAGGCCGAACCCCAACCCTAAGACGAGAAAGGCAAATCAGCCAGGAATTAGGCATGTCCCCAAGGAAAAAGCTGTGGAGGCAGGCATGTTGTGCTACTTTTGCGCTCTTCTTGGCTAGTCCTTCGCAGCTGCTGTGTTCTTGGAACTCAGGGCTTTCTGGTTAATAGAACCCTTACCCAAGGCGTAACTCAAACCTTAACCCTAGGAAGGAATATCAGCCTATGGTTCGGGATGGTCTCATGGAAATATCAGTGGTGGCAGCCAAGTTGCGTCACTTTTGCGCTCCCCTTGGGATGCCTTTCGCAGCTGCAGTGTGCCTGGAGCCCAGGGCTTCCTGGTTTTAAAAGTCCTAGGCCTAAGCCTAACAGTAACCCTAGGAAGGCAAATCAGCCGGGTATTAGGGTTCTTCCTAAGGGAAAAGCCGTGAAAGCAGCCATGTTGTGGCACTTCTGCACTCCCTTTGGGATGCCTTTGGCAGATGAAGTAAGCCTGGAACTCAGGGCTTCCTGGTTAAAGAAATCCAAGCCCTAGGCTGAAGCCTAACCCTAACCCTAGGCAGATAAATCAGCCTAGGTATAGGGATGGTGCCAAGGAAAAAGCTGTGAAAGCTGCCATGTTGTTGCACTTTTGTACTCCCCTTGGGATGCCTTGAACAGCTGCAGTGTGCCTGGAGCCCAGGGCTTCCTGGTTTTAAAAGTCCTAGGCCTAAGCCTAACAGTAACCCTAGGAAGGTAAATCAGCCGGGTATTAGGGTTCTTCCTAAGGGAAAAGCCGTGAAAGCAGCCATGTTGTGGCGCTTTTGCACTCCCTTTTGGATGCCTTTCACAGCTCCAGTGTGCCTGGAACTCAGGGCTTCCTGATTTTAAAAATCCTAGCCCTAGGCCGAACCCCAACCCTAAGACGAGAAAGGCAAATCAGCCAGGAATTAGGCATGTCCCCAAGGAAAAAGCTGTGGAGGCAGGCATGTTGTGCTACTTTTGCGCTCTTCTTAGCTAGTCCTTCGCAGCTGCTGTGTTCTTGGAACTCAGGGCTTTTTGGTTAATAGAACCCTTACCCTAGGCGTAACTCAAACCTTAACCCTAGGAAGGAAAATCAGCCTATGGTTCGGGATGGTCTCATGGAAATATCAGTGGTGGCAGCCAAGTTGCGTCACTTTTGCGCTCCCCTTGGGATGCCTTTCGCAGCTGCAGTGTGCCTGGAGCCCAGGGCTTCCTGGTTTTAAAAGTCCTAGGCCTAAGCCGAACAGTAACCCTAGGAAGGTAAATCAGCCGGGTATTAGGGTTCTTCCTAAGGGAAAAGCCGTGAAAGCAGCCATGTTGTGGCACTTCTGCACTCCCTTTGGGATGCCTTTGGCAGATGAAGTAAGCCTGGAACTCAGGGCTTCCTGGTTAAAAAAATCCAAGCCCTAGGCTGAACCCTAAGCCTAACCCTAGGCAGATAAATCAGCCTAGGTATAGGGATGGTGCCAAGGAAAAAGCTGTGAAAGCTGCCATGTTGTTGCACTTTTGTACTCCCCTTGGGATGCCTTGAACAGCTGCAGTGTGCCTGGAGCCCAGGGCTTCCTAGTTTTAAAAATCCTAGCCCTAGGCCTAAGCCTAACAGTAACCCTGGGAAGGTAAATCAGCCTGGTGTTAGGCTTCTTGCCAAGGAAAAAGCCGTGAAAGCAGCCATGTTGTGGCACTTTTGCACTCCCTTTTGGATGCCTTTCACAGCTGCAGTGTGCCTGGAACTCAGGGCTTCCTGATTTTAAAAATCCTAGCCCTAGGCCGAACCCCAACCCTAAGACGAGAAAGGCAAATCAGCCAGGAATTAGGCATATCCCCAAGGAAAAAGCTGTGGAGGCAGGCATGTTGTGGTACTTTTGCGCTCTTCTTGGCTAGTCCTTCGCAGCTGCTGTGTTCTTGGAACTCAGGGCTTTCTGGTTAATAGAACCCTTACCCTAGGCGTAACTCAAACCTTAAGCCTAGGAAGGAAAATCAGCCTATGGTTCGGGATGGTCTCATGGAAATATCAGTGGTGGCAGCCAAGTTGCGTCACTTTTGCGCTCCCCTTGGGATGCCTTTTGCAGCTGCAGTGTGCCTGGAGCCCAGGGCTTCCTGGTTTTAAAAGTCCTAGGCCTAAGCCTAACAGTAACCCTAGGAAGGTAAATCAGCCGGGTATTAGGGTTCTTCCTAAGGGAAAAGCCGTGAAAGCAGCCATGTTGTGGCACTTCTGCACTCCCTTTGGGATGCCTTTGGCAGATGAAGTAAGCCTGGAACTCAGGGCTTCCTGGTTTAAGAAATCCAAGCCCTAGGCTGAAGCCTAACCCTAACCCTAGGCAGATGAATCAGCCTAGGTATAGGGATGGTGCCAAGGAAAAAGCTGTGAAAGCTGCCATGTTGTTGCACTTTTGTACTCCCCTTGGGATGCCTTGAACAGCTGCAGTGTGCCTGGAGCCCAGGGCTTCCTACTTTTAAAAATCCTAGCGCTAGGCCTAAGCCTAACAGTAACCCTGGGAAGGGAAATCAGCCTGGTGTTAGGCTTCTTGCCAAGGAAATAGCTGTGAAAGCAGCCATGTTGTGGCACTTTTGCACTCCCTTTTGGATGCCTTTCACAGCTCCAGTGTGCCTGGAACTCAGGGCTTCCTGATTTTAAAAATCCTAGCCCTAGGCCGAACCCCAACCCTAAGACGAGAAAGGCAAATCAGCCAGGAATTAGGCATGTCCCCAAGGAAAAAGCTGTGGAGGCAGGCATGTTGTGGTACTTTTGCGCTCTTCTTGGCTAGTCCTTCGCAGCTGCTGTGTTCTTGGAACTCAGGGCTTTCTGGTTAATAGAACCCTTACCCTAGGCGTAACTCAAACCTTAACCCTAGGAAGGAAAATCAGCCTATGGTTCGGGATGGTCTCATGGAAATATCAGTGGTGGCAGCCAAGTTGCGTCACTTTTGTGCTTCCCTTGGGATGCCATTCGCAGCTGCAGTGTGCCTGGAGCCCAGGGCTTCCTGGTTTTAAAAGTCCTAGGCCTAAGCCTAACAGTAACCCTAGGAAGGTAAATCAGCCGGGTATTAGGGTTCTTCCTAAGGGAAAAGCCGTGAAAGCAGCCATGTTGTGGCACTTCTGCACTCCCTTTGGGATGCCTTTGGCAGATGAAGTAAGCCTGGAACTCAGGGCTTCCTGGTTAAAGAAATCCAAGCCCTAGGCTGAACCCTAACCCTAACCCTAGGCAGATAAATCAGCCTAGGTATAGGGATGGTGCCAAGGAAAAAGCTGTGAAAGCTGCCATGTTGTTGCACTTTTGTACTCCCCTTGGGATGCCTTGAACAGCTGCAGTGTGCCTGGAGCTAAGGGCTTCCTAGTTTTAAAAATCCTAGCCCTAGGCCTAAGCCTAACAGTAACCCTGGGAAGGTAAATCAGCCTGGTGTTAGGCTTCTTGCCAAGGAAAAAGCCGTGAAAGCAGCCATGTTGTGGCACTTTTGCACTCCCTTTTGGATGCCTTTCACAGCTCCAGTGTGCCTGGAACTCAGGGCTTCCTGATTTTAAAAATCCTAGCCCTAGGCCAAACCCCAACCCTAAGACGAGAAAGGCAAATCAGCCAGGAATTAGGCATGTCCCCAAGGAAAAAGCTGTGGAGGCAGGCATGTTGTGGTACTTTTGCGCTCTTCTTGGCTAGTCCTTCGCAGCTGCTGTGTTCTTTGAACTCAGGGCTTTCTGGTTAATAGAACCCTTACCCTAGGCGTAACTCAAACCTTAAGCCTAGGAAGGAAAATCAGCCTATGGTTCGGGATGGTCTCATGGAAATATCAGTGGTGGCAGCCAAGTTGCGTCACTTTTGCGCTCCCCTTGGGATGCCTTTCGCAGCTGCAGTGTGCCTGGAGCCCAGGGCTTCCTGGTTTTAAAAGTCCTAGGCCTAAGCCGAACAGTAACCCTAGGAAGGTAAATCAGCCAGGTATTAGGGTTCTTCCTAAGGGAAAAGCCGTGAAAGCAGCCATGTTGTGGCACTTCTGCACTCCCTTTGGGATGCCTTTGGCAGATGAAGTAAGCCTGGAACTCAGGGCTTCCTGGTTAAAGAAATCCAAGCCCTAGGCTGAAGCCTAACCCTAACCCTAGGCAGATAAATCAGCCTAGGTATAGGGATGGTGCCAAGGAAAAAGCTGTGAAAGCTGCCATGTTGTTGCACTTTTGTACTCCCCTTGGGATGCCTTGAACAGCTGCAGTGTGCCTGGAGCCCAGGGCTTCCTAGTTTTAAAAATCCTAGCCCTAGGCCTAAGCCTAACAGTAACCCTGGGAAGGTAAATCAGCCTGGTGTTAGGCTTCTTGCCAAGGAAAAAGCCGTGAAAGCAGCCATGTTGTGGCGCTTTTGCACTCCCTTTTGGATGCCTTTCACAGCTGCAGTGTGCCTGGAACTCAGGGCTTCCTGATTTTAAAAATCCTAGCCCTAGGCCGAACCCCAACCCTAAGACGAGAAAGGCAAATCAGCCAGGAATTAGGCATGTCCCCAAGGAAAAAGCTGTGGAGGCAGGCATGTTGTGCTACTTTTGCGCTCTTCTTGGCTAGTCCTTCGCAGCTGCTGTGTTCTTGGAACTCAGGGCTTTCTGGTTAATAGAACCCTTACCCAAGGCGTAACTCAAACCTTAACCCTAGGAAGGAATATCAGCCTATGGTTCGGGATGGTCTCATGGAAATATCAGTGGTGGCAGCCAAGTTGCGTCACTTTTGCGCTCCCCTTGGGATGCCTTTCGCAGCTGCAGTGTGCGTGGAGCCCAGGGCTTCCTGGTTTTAAAAGTCCTAGGCCTAAGCCTAACAGTAACCCTAGGAAGGTAAATCAGCCGGGTATTAGGGTTCTTCCTAAGGGAAAAGCCGTGAAAGCAGCCATGTTGTGGCACTTCTGCACTCCCTTTGGGATGCCTTTGGCAGATGAAGTAAGCCTGGAACTCAGGGCTTCCTGGTTAAAGAAATCCAAGCCCTAGGCTGAAGCCTAACCCTAACCCTAGGCAGATAAATCAGCCTAGGTATAGGGATGGTGCCAAGGAAAAAGCTGTGAAAGCTGCCATGTTGTTGCACTTTTGTACTCCCCTTGGGATGCCTTGAACAGCTGCAGTGTGCCTGGAGCCCAGGGCTTCCTGGTTTTAAAAGTCCTAGGCCTAAGCCTAACAGTAACCCTAGGAAGGTAAATCAGCCGGGTATTAGGGTTCTTCCTAAGGGAAAAGCCGTGAAAGCAGCCATGTTATGGCGCTTTTGCACTCCCTTTTGGATGCCTTTCACAGCTCCAGTGTGCCTGGAACTCAGGGCTTCCTGATTTTAAAAATCCTAGCCCTAGGCCGAACCCCAACCCTAAGACGAGAAAGGCAAATCAGCCAGGAATTAGGCATGTCCCCAAGGAAAAAGCTGTGGAGGCAGGCATGTTGTGCTACTTTTGCGCTCTTCTTAGCTAGTCCTTCGCAGCTGCTGTGTTCTTGGAACTCAGGGCTTTTTGGTTAATAGAACCCTTACCCTAGGCGTAACTCAAACCTTAACCCTTAGAAGGAAAATCAGCCTATGGTTCGGGATGGTCTCATGGAAATATCAGTGGTGGCAGCCAAGTTGCGTCACTTTTGCGCTCCCCTTGGGATGCCTTTCGCAGCTGCAGTGTGCCTGGAGCCCAGGGCTTCCTGGTTTTAAAAGTCCTAGGCCTAAGCCTAACAGTAACCCTAGGAAGGTAAATCAGCCGGGTATTAGGGTTCTTCCTAAGGGAAAAGCCGTGAAAGCAGCCATGTTGTGGCACTTCTGCACTCCCTTTGGGATGCCTTTGGCAGATGAAGTAAGCCTGGAACTCAGGGCTTCCTGGTTAAAGAAATCCAAGCCCTAGGCTGAACCCTAACCCTAACCCTAGGCAGATAAATCAGCCTAGGTATAGGGATGGTGCCAAGGAAAAAGCTGTGAAAGCTGCCATGTTGTTGCACTTTTGTACTCCCCTTGGGATGCCTTGAACAGCTGCAGTGTGCCTGGAGCTAAGGGCTTCCTAGTTTTAAAAATCCTAGCCCTAGGCCTAAGCCTAACAGTAACCCTGGGAAGGTAAATCAGCCTGGTGTTAGGCTTCTTGCCAAGGAAAAAGCCGTGAAAGCAGCCATGTTGTGGCGCTTTTGCACTCCCTTTTGGATGCCTTTCACAGCTGCAGTGTGCCTGGAACTCAGGGCTTCCTGATTTTAAAAATCCTAGCCCTAGGCCGAACCCCAACCCTAAGACGAGAAAGGCAAATCAGCCAGGAATTAGGCATGTCCCCAAGGAAAAAGCTGTGGAGGCAGGCATGTTGTGCTACTTTTGCGCTCTTCTTGGCTAGTCCTTCGCAGCTGCTGTGTTCTTGGAACTCAGGGCTTTCTGGTTAATAGAACCCTTACCCTAGGCGTAACTCAAACCTTAACCCTAGGAAGGAAAATCAGCCTATGGTTCGGGATGGTCTCATGGAAATATCAGTGGTGGCAGCCAAGTTGCGTCACTTTTGCGCTCCCCTTGGGATGCCTTTCGCAGCTGCAGTGTGCCTGGAGCCCAGGGCTTCCTGGTTTTAAAAGTCCTAGGCCTAAGCCTAACAGTAACCCTAGGAAGGTAAATCAGCCGGGTATTAGGGTTCTTCCTAAGGGAAAAGCCGTGAAAGCAGCCATGTTGTGGCACTTCTGCACTCCCTTTGGGATGCCTTTGGCAGATGAAGTAAGCCTGGAACTCAGGGCTTCCTGGTTAAAGAAATCCAAGCCCTAGGCTGAACCCTAACCCTAACCCTAGGCAGATAAATCAGCCTAGGTATAGGGATGGTGCCAAGGAAAAAGCTGTGAAAGCTGCCATGTTGTTGCACTTTTGTACTCCCCTTGGGATGCCTTGAACAGCTGCAGTGTGCCTGGAGCTAAGGGCTTCCTAGTTTTAAAAATCCTAGCCCTAGGCCTAAGCCTAACAGTAACCCTGGGAAGGTAAATCAGCCTGGTGTTAGGCTTCTTGCCAAGGAAAAAGCCGTGAAAGCAGCCATGTTGTGGCACTTTTGCACTCCCTTTTGGATGCCTTTCACAGCTCCAGTGTGCCTGGAACTCAGGGCTTCCTGATTTTAAAAATCCTAGCCCTAGGCCGAACCCCAACCCTAAGACGAGAAAGGCAAATCAGCCAGGAATTAGGCATGTCCCCAAGGAAAAAGCTGTGGAGGCAGGCATGTTGTGCTACTTTTGCGCTCTTCTTGGCTAGTCCTTCGCAGCTGCTGTGTTCTTGGAACTCAGGGCTTTCTGGTTAATAGACCCTTACCCTAGGTGTAATTCAAACCTTAACCCTAGGAAGGAAAATCAGCCTATGGTTCGGGATGGTCTCATGGAAATATCAGTGGTGGCAGCCAAGTTGCGTCACTTTTGCGCTCTCCTTGGGATGCCTTTCGCAGCTGCAGTGTGCCTGGAGCCCAGGGCTTCCTGGTTTTAAAAGTCCTAGGCCTAAGCCTAACAGTAACCCTAGGAAGGTAAATCAGCCGGGTATTAGGGTTCTTCCTAAGGGAAAAGCCGTGAAAGCAGCCATGTTGTGGCACTTCTGCACTCCCTTTGGGATGCCTTTGGCAGATGAAGTAAGCCTGGAACTCAGGGCTTCCTGGTTAAAGAAATCCAAGCCCTAGGCTGAACCCTAACCCTAACCCTAGGCAGATAAATCAGCCTAGGTATAGGGATGGTGCCAAGGAAAAAGCTGTGAAAGCTGCCATGTTGTTGCACTTTTGTACTCCCCTTGGGATGCCTTGAACAGCTGCAGTGTGCCTGGAGCCCAGGGCTTCCTAGTTTTAAAAATCCTAGCCCTAGGCCTAAGCCTAACAGTAACCCTGGGAAGGTAAATCAGCCTGGTGTTAGGCTTCTTGCCAAGGAAAAAGCCGTGAAAGCAGCCATGTTGTGGCGCTTTTGCACTCCCTTTTGGATGCCTTTCACAGCTGCAGTGTGCCTGGAACTCAGGGCTTCCTGATTTTAAAAATCCTAGCCCTAGGCCGAACCCCAACCCTAAGACGAGAAAGGCAAATCAGCCAGGAATTAGGCATGTCCCCAAGGAAAAAGCTGTGGAGGCAGGCATGTTGTGCTACTTTTGCGCTCTTCTTGGCTAGTCCTTCGCAGCTGCTGTGTTCTTGGAACTCAGGGCTTTCTGGTTAATAGAACCCTTACCCTAGGCGTAACTCAAACCTTAACCCTAGGAAGGAAAATCAGCCTATGGTTCGGGATGGTCTCATGGAAATATCAGTGGTGGCAGCCAAGTTGCGTCACTTTTGCGCTCCCCTTGGGATGCCTTTCGCAGCTGCAGTGTGCCTGGAGCCCAGGGCTTCCTGGTTTTAAAAGTCCTAGGCCTAAGCCTAACAGTAACCCTAGGAAGGTAAATCAGCCGGGTATTAGGGTTCTTCCTAAGGGAAAAGCCGTGAAAGCAGCCATGTTGTGGCACTTCTGCACTCCCTTTGGGATGCCTTTGGCAGATGAAGTAAGCCTGGAACTCAGGGCTTCCTGGTTAAAGAAATCCAAGCCCTAGGCTGAAGCCTAACCCTAACCCTAGGCAGATAAATCAGCCTAGGTATAGGGATGGTGCCAAGGAAAAAGCTGTGAAAGCTGCCATGTTGTTGCACTTTTGTACTCCCCTTGGGATGCCTTGAACAGCTGCAGTGTGCCTGGAGCTAAGGGCTTCCTAGTTTTAAAAATCCTAGCCCTAGGCCTAAGCCTAACAGTAACCCTGGGAAGGTAAATCAGCCTGGTGTTAGGCTTCTTGCCAAGGAAAAAGCCGTGAAAGCAGCCATGTTGTGGCGCTTTTGCACTCCCTTTTGGATGCCTTTCACAGCTGCAGTGTGCCTGGAACTCAGGGCTTCCTGATTTTAAAAATCCTAGCCCTAGGCCGAACCCCAACCCTAAGACGAGAAAGGCAAATCAGCCAGGAATTAGGCATGTCCCCAAGGAAAAAGCTGTGGAGGCAGGCATGTTGTGCTACTTTTGCGCTCTTCTTGGCTAGTCCTTCGCAGCTGCTGTGTTCTTGGAACTCAGGGCTTTCTGGTTAATAGAACCCTTACCCTAGGCGTAACTCAAACCTTAACCCTAGGAAGGAAAATCAGCCTATGGTTCGGGATGGTCTCATGGAAATATCAGTGGTGGCAGCCAAGTTGCGTCACTTTTGCGCTCCCCTTGGGATGCCTTTCGCAGCTGCAGTGTGCCTGGAGCCCAGGGCTTCCTGGTTTTAAAAGTCCTAGGCCTAAGCCTAACAGTAACCCTAGGAAGGTAAATCAGCCGGGTATTAGGGTTCTTCCTAAGGGAAAAGCCGTGAAAGCAGCCATGTTGTGGCACTTCTGCACTCCCTTTGGGATGCCTTTGGCAGATGAAGTAAGCCTGGAACTCAGGGCTTCCTGGTTAAAGAAATCCAAGCCCTAGGCTGAACCCTAACCCTAACCCTAGGCAGATAAATCAGCCTAGGTATAGGGATGGTGCCAAGGAAAAAGCTGTGAAAGCTGCCATGTTGTTGCACTTTTGTACTCCCCTTGGGATGCCTTGAACAGCTGCAGTGTGCCTGGAGCTAAGGGCTTCCTAGTTTTAAAAATCCTAGCCCTAGGCCTAAGCCTAACAGTAACCCTGGGAAGGTAAATCAGCCTGGTGTTAGGCTTCTTGCCAAGGAAAAAGCCGTGAAAGCAGCCATGTTGTGGCACTTTTGCACTCCCTTTTGGATGCCTTTCACAGCTCCAGTGTGCCTGGAACTCAGGGCTTCCTGATTTTAAAAATCCTAGCCCTAGGCCGAACCCCAACCCTAAGACGAGAAAGGCAAATCAGCCAGGAATTAGGCATGTCCCCAAGGAAAAAGCTGTGGAGGCAGGCATGTTGTGCTACTTTTGCGCTCTTCTTGGCTAGTCCTTCGCAGCTGCTGTGTTCTTGGAACTCAGGGCTTTCTGGTTAATAGACCCTTACCCTAGGTGTAATTCAAACCTTAACCCTAGGAAGGAAAATCAGCCTATGGTTCGGGATGGTCTCATGGAAATATCAGTGGTGGCAGCCAAGTTGCGTCACTTTTGCGCTCTCCTTGGGATGCCTTTCGCAGCTGCAGTGTGCCTGGAGCCCAGGGCTTCCTGGTTTTAAAAGTCCTGGGCCTAAGCCTAACAGTAACCCTAGGAAGGTAAATCAGCCGGGTATTAGGGTTCTTCCTAAGGGAAAAGCCGTGAAAGCAGCCATGTTGTGGCACTTCTGCACTCCCTTTGGGATGCCTTTGGCAGATGAAGTAAGCCTGGAACTCAGGGCTTCCTGGTTAAAGAAATCCAAGCCCTAGGCTGAACCCTAACCCTAACCCTAGGCAGATAAATCAGCCTAGGTATAGGGATGGTGCCAAGGAAAAAGCTGTGAAAGCTGCCATGTTGTTGCACTTTTGTACTCCCCTTGGGATGCCTTGAACAGCTGCAGTGTGCCTGGAGCCCAGGGCTTCCTAGTTTTAAAAATCCTAGCCCTAGGCCTAAGCCTAACAGTAACCCTGGGAAGGTAAATCAGCCTGGTGTTAGGCTTCTTGCCAAGGAAAAAGCCGTGAAAGCAGCCATGTTGTGGCGCTTTTGCACTCCCTTTTGGATGCCTTTCACAGCTCCAGTGTGCCTGGAACTCAGGGCTTCCTGATTTTAAAAATCCTAGCCCTAGGCCGAACCCCAACCCTAAGACGAGAAAGGCAAATCAGCCAGGAATTAGGCATGTCCCCAAGGAAAAAGCTGTGGAGGCAGGCATGTTGTGCTACTTTTGCGCTCTTCTTGGCTAGTCCTTCGCAGCTGCTGTGTTCTTGGAACTCAGGGCTTTCTGGTTAATAGAACCCTTACCCTAGGCGTAACTCAAACCTTAACCCTAGGAAGGAAAATCAGCCTATGGTTCGGGATGGTCTCATGGAAATATCAGTGGTGGCAGCCAAGTTGCGTCACTTTTGCGCTCCCCTTGGGATGCCTTTCGCAGCTGCAGTGTGCCTGGAGCCCAGGGCTTCCTGGTTTTAAAAGTCCTAGGCCTAAGCCTAACAGTAACCCTAGGAAGGTAAATCAGCCGGGTATTAGGGTTCTTCCTAAGGGAAAAGCCGTGAAAGCAGCCATGTTGTGGCACTTCTGCACTCCCTTTGGGATGCCTTTGGCAGATGAAGTAAGCCTGGAACTCAGGGCTTCCTGGTTAAAGAAATCCAAGCCCTAGGCTGAAGCCTAACCCTAACCCTAGGCAGATAAATCAGCCTAGGTATAGGGATGGTGCCAAGGAAAAAGCTGTGAAAGCTGCCATGTTGTTGCACTTTTGTACTCCCCTTGGGATGCCTTGAACAGCTGCAGTGTGCCTGGAGCCCAGGGCTTCCTAGTTTTAAAAATCCTAGCCCTAGGCCTAAGCCTAACAGTAACCCTGGGAAGGTAAATCAGCCTGGTGTTAGGCTTCTTGCCAAGGAAAAAGCCGTGAAAGCAGCCATGTTGTGGCACTTTTGCACTCCCTTTTGGATGCCTTTCACAGCTCCAGTGTGCCTGGAACTCAGGGCTTCCTGATTTTAAAAATCCTAGCCCTAGGCCGAACCCCAACCCTAAGACGAGAAAGGCAAATCAGCCAGGAATTAGGCATGTCCCCAAGGAAAAAGCTGTGGAGGCAGGCATGTTGTGCTACTTTTGCGCTCTTCTTGGCTAGTCCTTCGCAGCTGCTGTGTTCTTGGAACTCAGGGCTTTCTGGTTAATAGACCCTTACCCTAGGTGTAATTCAAACCTTAACCCTAGGAAGGAAAATCAGCCTATGGTTCGGGATGGTCTCATGGAAATATCAGTGGTGGCAGCCAAGTTGCGTCACTTTTGCGCTCTCCTTGGGATGCCTTTCGCAGCTGCAGTGTGCCTGGAGCCCAGGGCTTCCTGGTTTTAAAAGTCCTAGGCCTAAGCCTAACAGTAACCCTAGGAAGGTAAATCAGCCGGGTATTAGGGTTCTTCCTAAGGGAAAAGCCGTGAAAGCAGCCATGTTGTGGCACTTCTGCACTCCCTTTGGGATGCCTTTGGCAGATGAAGTAAGCCTGGAACTCAGGGCTTCCTGGTTAAAGAAATCCAAGCCCTAGGCTGAAGCCTAACCCTAACCCTAGGCAGATAAATCAGCCTAGGTATAGGGATGGTGCCAAGGAAAAAGCTGTGAAAGCTGCCATGTTGTTGCACTTTTGTACTCCCCTTGGGATGCCTTGAACAGCTGCAGTGTGCCTGGAGCCCAGGGCTTCCTAGTTTTAAAAATCCTAGCCCTAGGCCTAAGCCTAACAGTAACCCTGGGAAGGTAAATCAGCCTGGTGTTAGGCTTCTTGCCAAGGAAAAAGCCGTGAAAGCAGCCATGTTGTGGCGCTTTTGCACTCCCTTTTGGATGCCTTTCAGAGCTGCAGTGTGCCTGGAACTCAGGGCTTCCTGATTTTAAAAATCCTAGCCCTAGGCCGAACCCCAACCCTAAGACGAGAAAGGCAAATCAGCCAGGAATTAGGCATGTCCCCAAGGAAAAAGCTGTGGAGGCAGGCATGTTGTGGTACTTTTGCGCTCTTCTTGGCTAGTCCTTCGCAGCTGCTGTGTTCTTGGAACTCAGGGCTTTCTGGTTAATAGAACCCTTACCCTAGGCGTAACTCAAACCTTAAGCCTAGGAAGGAAAATCAGCCTATGGTTCGGGATGGTCTCATGGAAATATCAGTGGTGGCAGCCAAGTTGCGTCACTTTTGCGCTCCCCTTGGGATGCCTTTCGCAGCTGCAGTGTGCCTGGAGCCCAGGGCTTCCTGGTTTTAAAAGTCCTAGGCCTAAGCCTAACAGTAACCCTAGGAAGGTAAATCAGCCGGGTATTAGGGTTCTTCCTAAGGGAAAAGCCGTGAAAGCAGCCATGTTGTGGCACTTCTGCACTCCCTTTGGGATGCCTTTGGCAGATGAAGTAAGCCTGGAACTCAGGGCTTCCTGGTTAAAGAAATCCAAGCCCTAGGCTGAACCCTAACCCTAACCCTAGGCAGATAAATCAGCCTAGGTATAGGGATGGTGCCAAGGAAAAAGCTGTGAAAGCTGCCATGTTGTTGCACTTTTGTACTCCCCTTGGGATGCCTTGAACAGCTGCAGTGTGCCTGGAGCCCAGGGCTTCCTGGTTTTAAAAGTCCTAGGCCTAAGCCTAACAGTAACCCTAGGAAGGTAAATCAGCCGGGTATTAGGGTTCTTCCTAAGGGAAAAGCCGTGAAAGCAGCCATGTTGTGGCGCTTTTGCACTCCCTTTTGGATGCCTTTCACAGCTGCAGTGTGCCTGGAACTCAGGGCTTCCTGATTTTAAAAATCCTAGCCCTAGGCCGAACCCCAACCCTAAGACAAGAAAGGCAAATCAGCCAGGAATTAGGCATGTCCCCAAGGAAAAAGCTGTGGAGGCAGGCATGTTGTGGTACTTTTGCGCTCTTCTTGGCTAGTCCTTCGCAGCTGCTGTGTTCTTGGAACTCAGGGCTTTCTGGTTAATAGAGCCCTTACCCTAGGCGTAACTCAAACCTTAACCCTAGGAAGGAAAATCAGCCTATGGTTCGGGATGGTCTCATGGAAATATCAGTGGTGGCAGCCAAGTTGCGTCACTTTTGCGCTCCCCTTGGGATGCCTTTCGCAGCTGCAGTGTGCCTGGAGCCCAGGGCTTCCTGGTTTTAAAAGTCCTAGGCCTAAGCCTAACAGTAACCCTAGGAAGGTAAATCAGCCGGGTATTAGGGTTCTTCCTAAGGGAAAAGCCGTGAAAGCAGCCATGTTGTGGCACTTCTGCACTCCCTTTGGGATGCCTTTGGCAGATGAAGTAAGCCTGGAACTCAGGGCTTCCTGGTTAAAGAAATCCAATTTCTAGGCTGAACCCTAACCCTAACCCTAGGCAGATAAATCAGCCTAGGTATAGGGATGGTGCCAAGGAAAAAGCTGTGAAAGCTGCCATGTTGTTGCACTTTTGTACTCCCCTTGGGATGCCTTGAACAGCTGCAGTGTGCCTGGAGCTAAGGGCTTCCTAGTTTTAAAAATCCTAGCCCTAGGCCTAAGCCTAACAGTAACCCTGGGAAGGTAAATCAGCCTGGTGTTAGGCTTCTTGCCAAGGAAAAAGCCGTGAAAGCAGCCATGTTGTGGCACTTTTGCACTCCCTTTTGGATGCCTTTCACAGCTCCAGTGTGCCTGGAACTCAGGGCTTCCTGATTTTAAAAATCCTAGCCCTAGGCCGAACCCCAACCCTAAGACGAGAAAGGCAAATCAGCCAGGAATTAGGCATGTCCCCAAGGAAAAAGCTGTGGAGGCAGGCATGTTGTGCTACTTTTGCGCTCTTCTTGGCTAGTCCTTCGCAGCTGCTGTGTTCTTGGAACTCAGGGCTTTCTGGTTAATAGACCCTTACCCTAGGTGTAATTCAAACCTTAACCCTAGGAAGGAAAATCAGCCTATGGTTCGGGATGGTCTCATGGAAATATCAGTGGTGGCAGCCAAGTTGCGTCACTTTTGCGCTCTCCTTGGGATGCCTTTCGCAGCTGCAGTGTGCCTGGAGCCCAGGGCTTCCTGGTTTTAAAAGTCCTAGGCCTAAGCCTAACAGTAACCCTAGGAAGGTAAATCAGCCGGGTATTAGGGTTCTTCCTAAGGGAAAAGCCGTGAAAGCAGCCATGTTGTGGCACTTCTGCACTCCCTTTGGGATGCCTTTGGCAGATGAAGTAAGCCTGGAACTCAGGGCTTCCTGGTTAAAGAAATCCAAGCCCTAGGCTGAAGCCTAACCCTAACCCTAGGCAGATAAATCAGCCTAGGTATAGGGATGGTGCCAAGGAAAAAGCTGTGAAAGCTGCCATGTTGTTGCACTTTTGTACTCCCCTTGGGATGCCTTGAACAGCTGCAGTGTGCCTGGAGCCCAGGGCTTCCTAGTTTTAAAAATCCTAGCCCTAGGCCTAAGCCTAACAGTAACCCTGGGAAGGTAAATCAGCCTGGTGTTAGGCTTCTTGCCAAGGAAAAAGCCGTGAAAGCAGCCATGTTGTGGCGCTTTTGCACTCCCTTTTGGATGCCTTTCACAGCTGCAGTGTGCCTGGAACTCAGGGCTTCCTGATTTTAAAAATCCTAGCCCTAGGCCGAACCCCAACCCTAAGACGAGAAAGGCAAATCAGCCAGGAATTAGGCATGTCCCCAAGGAAAAAGCTGTGGAGGCAGGCATGTTGTGCTACTTTTGCGCTCTTCTTGGCTAGTCCTTCGCAGCTGCTGTGTTCTTGGAACTCAGGGCTTTCTGGTTAATAGAACCCTTACCCTAGGCGTAACTCAAACCTTAAGCCTAGGAAGGAAAATCAGCCTATGGTTCGGGATGGTCTCATGGAAATATCAGTGGTGGCAGCCAAGTTGCGTCACTTTTGCGCTCCCCTTGGGATGCCTTTCGCAGCTGCAGTGTGCCTGGAGCCCAGGGCTTCCTGGTTTTAAAAGTCCTAGGCCTAAGCCTAACAGTAACCCTAGGAAGGTAAATCAGCCGGGTATTAGGGTTCTTCCTAAGGGAAAAGCCGTGAAAGCAGCCATGTTGTGGCACTTCTGCACTCCCTTTGGGATGCCTTTGGCAGATGAAGTAAGCCTGGAACTCAGGGCTTCCTGGTTAAAGAAATCCAAGCCCTAGGCTGAACCCTAACCCTAACCCTAGGCAGATAAATCAGCCTAGGTATAGGGATGGTGCCAAGGAAAAAGCTGTGAAAGCTGCCATGTTGTTGCACTTTTGTACTCCCCTTGGGATGCCTTGAACAGCTGCAGTGTGCCTGGAGCCCAGGGCTTCCTGGTTTTAAAAGTCCTAGGCCTAAGCCTAACAGTAACCCTAGGAAGGTAAATCAGCCGGGTATTAGGGTTCTTCCTAAGGGAAAAGCCGTGAAAGCAGCCATGTTGTGGCGCTTTTGCACTCCCTTTTGGATGCCTTTCACAGCTCCAGTGTGCCTGGAACTCAGGGCTTCCTGATTTTAAAAATCCTAGCCCTAGGCCGAACCCCAACCCTAAGACGAGAAAGGCAAGTCAGCCAGGAATTAGGCATGTCCCCAAGGAAAAAGCTGTGGAGGCAGGCATGTTGTGCTACTTTTGCGCTCTTCTTGGCTAGTCCTTCGCAGCTGCTGTGTTCTTGGAACTCAGGGCTTTCTGGTTAATAGAGCCCTTACCCTAGGCGTAACTCAAACCTTAAGCCTAGGAAGGAAAATCAGCCTATGGTTCGGGATGGTCTCATGGAAATATCAGTGGTGGCAGCCAAGTTGCGTCACTTTTGCGCTCCCCTTGGGATGCCTTTCGCAGCTGCAGTGTGCCTGGAGCCCAGGGCTTCCTGGTTTTAAAAGTCCTAGGCCTAAGCCTAACAGTAACCCTAGGAAGGTAAATCAGCCGGGTATTAGGGTTCTTCCTAAGGGAAAAGCCGTGAAAGCAGCCATGTTGTGGCACTTCTGCACTCCCTTTGGGATGCCTTTGGCAGATGAAGTAAGCCTGGAACTCAGGGCTTCCTGGTTAAAGAAATCCAAGCCCTAGGCTGAAGCCTAACCCTAACCCTAGGCAGATAAATCAGCCTAGGTATAGGGATGGTGCCAAGGAAAAAGCTGTGAAAGCTGCCATGTTGTTGCACTTTTGTACTCCCCTTGGGATGCCTTGAACAGCTGCAGTGTGCCTGGAGCTAAGGGCTTCCTAGTTTTAAAAATCCTAGCCCTAGGCCTAAGCCTAACAGTAACCCTGGGAAGGGAAATCAGCCTGGTGTTAGGCTTCTTGCCAAGGAAAAAGCCGTGAAAGCAGCCATGTTGTGGCACTTTTGCACTCCCTTTTGGATGCCTTTCACAGCTCCAGTGTGCCTGGAACTCAGGGCTTCCTGATTTTAAAAATCCTAGCCCTAGGCCGAACCCCAACCCTAAGACGAGAAAGGCAAATCAGCCAGGAATTAGGCATGTCCCCAAGGAAAAAGCTGTGGAGGCAGGCATGTTGTGCTACTTTTGCGCTCTTCTTGGCTAGTCCTTCGCAGCTGCTGTGTTCTTGGAACTCAGGGCTTTCTGGTTAATAGACCCTTACCCTAGGTGTAATTCAAACCTTAACCCTAGGAAGGAAAATCAGCCTATGGTTCGGGATGGTCTCATGGAAATATCAGTGGTGGCAGCCAAGTTGCGTCACTTTTGCGCTCTCCTTGGGATGCCTTTCGCAGCTGCAGTGTGCCTGGAGCCCAGGGCTTCCTGGTTTTAAAAGTCCTAGGCCTAAGCCTAACAGTAACCCTAGGAAGGTAAATCAGCCGGGTATTAGGGTTCTTCCTAAGGGAAAAGCCGTGAAAGCAGCCATGTTGTGGCACTTCTGCACTCCCTTTGGGATGCCTTTGGCAGATGAAGTAAGCCTGGAACTCAGGGCTTCCTGGTTTAAGAAATCCAAGCCCTAGGCTGAAGCCTAACCCTAACCCTAGGCAGATAAATCAGCCTAGGTATAGGGATGGTGCCAAGGAAAAAGCTGTGAAAGCTGCCATGTTGTTGCACTTTTGTACTCCCCTTGGGATGCCTTGAACAGCTGCAGTGTGCCTGGAGCCCAGGGCTTCCTAGTTTTAAAAATCCTAGCCCTAGGCCTAAGCCTAACAGTAACCCTGGGAAGGTAAATCAGCCTGGTGTTAGGCTTCTTGCCAAGGAAAAAGCCGTGAAAGCAGCCATGTTGTGGCGCTTTTGCACTCCCTTTTGGATGCCTTTCACAGCTGCAGTGTGCCTGGAACTCAGGGCTTCCTGATTTTAAAAATCCTAGCCCTAGGCCGAACCCCAACCCTAAGACGAGAAAGGCAAATCAGCCAGGAATTAGGCATGTCCCCAAGGAAAAAGCTGTGGAGGCAGGCATGTTGTGCTACTTTTGCGCTCTTCTTGGCTAGTCCTTCGCAGCTGCTGTGTTCTTGGAACTCAGGGCTTTCTGGTTAATAGAACCCTTACCCTAGGCGTAACTCAAACCTTAAGCCTAGGAAGGAAAATCAGCCTATGGTTCGGGATGGTCTCATGGAAATATCAGTGGTGGCAGCCAAGTTGCGTCACTTTTGCGCTCCCCTTGGGATGCCTTTCGCAGCTGCAGTGTGCCTGGAGCCCAGGGCTTCCTGGTTTTAAAAGTCCTAGGCCTAAGCCTAACAGTAACCCTAGGAAGGTAAATCAGCCGGGTATTAGGGTTCTTCCTAAGGGAAAAGCCGTGAAAGCAGCCATGTTGTGGCACTTCTGCACTCCCTTTGGGATGCCTTTGGCAGATGAAGTAAGCCTGGAACTCAGGGCTTCCTGGTTAAAGAAATCCAAGCCCTAGGCTGAACCCTAACCCTAACCCTAGGCAGATAAATCAGCCTAGGTATAGGGATGGTGCCAAGGAAAAAGCTGTGAAAGCTGCCATGTTGTTGCACTTTTGTACTCCCCTTGGGATGCCTTGAACAGCTGCAGTGTGCCTGGAGCTAAGGGCTTCCTAGTTTTAAAAATCCTAGCCCTAGGCCTAAGCCTAACAGTAACCCTGGGAAGGTAAATCAGCCTGGTGTTAGGCTTCTTGCCAAGGAAAAAGCCGTGAAAGCAGCCATGTTGTGGCACTTTTGCACTCCCTTTTGGATGCCTTTCACAGCTCCAGTGTGCCTGGAACTCAGGGCTTCCTGATTTTAAAAATCCTAGCCCTAGGCCGAACCCCAACCCTAAGACGAGAAAGGCAAATCAGCCAGGAATTAGGCATGTCCCCAAGGAAAAAGCTGTGGAGGCAGGCATGTTGTGCTACTTTTGCGCTCTTCTTGGCTAGTCCTTCGCAGCTGCTGTGTTCTTGGAACTCAGGGCTTTCTGGTTAATAGACCCTTACCCTAGGTGTAATTCAAACCTTAACCCTAGGAAGGAAAATCAGCCTATGGTTCGGGATGGTCTCATGGAAATATCAGTGGTGGCAGCCAAGTTGCGTCACTTTTGCGCTCTCCTTGGGATGCCTTTCGCAGCTGCAGTGTGCCTGGAGCCCAGGGCTTCCTGGTTTTAAAAGTCCTAGGCCTAAGCCTAACAGTAACCCTAGGAAGGTAAATCAGCCGGGTATTAGGGTTCTTCCTAAGGGAAAAGCCGTGAAAGCAGCCATGTTGTGGCACTTCTGCACTCCCTTTGGGATGCCTTTGGCAGATGAAGTAAGCCTGGAACTCAGGGCTTCCTGGTTAAAGAAATCCAAGCCCTAGGCTGAACCCTAACCCTAACCCTAGGCAGATAAATCAGCCTAGGTATAGGGATGGTGCCAAGGAAAAAGCTGTGAAAGCTGCCATGTTGTTGCACTTTTGTACTCCCCTTGGGATGCCTTGAACAGCTGCAGTGTGCCTGGAGCCCAGGGCTTCCTAGTTTTAAAAATCCTAGCCCTAGGCCTAAGCCTAACAGTAACCCTGGGAAGGTAAATCAGCCTGGTGTTAGGCTTCTTGCCAAGGAAAAAGCCGTGAAAGCAGCCATGTTGTGGCGCTTTTGCACTCCCTTTTGGATGCCTTTCACAGCTGCAGTGTGCCTGGAACTCAGGGCTTCCTGATTTTAAAAATCCTAGCCCTAGGCCGAACCCCAACCCTAAGACGAGAAAGGCAAATCAGCCAGGAATTAGGCATGTCCCCAAGGAAAAAGCTGTGGAGGCAGGCATGTTGTGCTACTTTTGCGCTCTTCTTGGCTAGTCCTTCGCAGCTGCTGTGTTCTTGGAACTCAGGGCTTTCTTGTTAATAGACCCTTACCCTAGGTGTAATTCAAACCTTAACCCTAGGAAGGAAAATCAGCCTATGGTTCGGGATGGTCTCATGGAAATATCAGTGGTGGCAGCCAAGTTGCGTCACTTTTGCGCTCTCCTTGGGATGCCTTTCGCAGCTGCAGTGTGCCTGGAGCCCAGGGCTTCCTGGTTTTAAAAGTCCTAGGCCTAAGCCTAACAGTAACCCTAGGAAGGTAAATCAGCCGGGTATTAGGGTTCTTCCTAAGGGAAAAGCCGTGAAAGCAGCCATGTTGTGGCACTTCTGCACTCCCTTTGGGATGCCTTTGGCAGATGAAGTAAGCCTGGAACTCAGGGCTTCCTGGTTAAAGAAATCCAAGCCCTAGGCTGAAGCCTAACCCTAACCCTAGGCAGATAAATCAGCCTAGGTATAGGGATGGTGCCAAGGAAAAAGCTGTGAAAGCTGCCATGTTGTTGCACTTTTGTACTCCCCTTGGGATGCCTTGAACAGCTGCAGTGTGCCTGGAGCCCAGGGCTTCCTAGTTTTAAAAATCCTAGCCCTAGGCCTAAGCCTAACAGTAACCCTGGGAAGGTAAATCAGCCTGGTGTTAGGCTTCTTGCCAAGGAAAAAGCCGTGAAAGCAGCCATGTTGTGGCGCTTTTGCACTCCCTTTTGGATGCCTTTCACAGCTGCAGTGTGCCTGGAACTCAGGGCTTCCTGATTTTAAAAATCCTAGCCCTAGGCCGAACCCCAACCCTAAGACGAGAAAGGCAAATCAGCCAGGAATTAGGCATGTCCCCAAGGAAAAAGCTGTGGAGGCAGGCATGTTGTGCTACTTTTGCGCTCTTCTTGGCTAGTCCTTCGCAGCTGCTGTGTTCTTGGAACTCAGGGCTTTCTGGTTAATAGAACCCTTACCCTAGGCGTAACTCAAACCTTAAGCCTAGGAAGGAAAATCAGCCTATGGTTCGGGATGGTCTCATGGAAATATCAGTGGTGGCAGCCAAGTTGCGTCACTTTTGCGCTCCCCTTGGGATGCCTTTCGCAGCTGCAGTGTGCCTGGAGCCCAGGGCTTCCTGGTTTTAAAAGTCCTAGGCCTAAGCCTAACAGTAACCCTAGGAAGGTAAATCAGCCGGGTATTAGGGTTCTTCCTAAGGGAAAAGCCGTGAAAGCAGCCATGTTGTGGCACTTCTGCACTCCCTTTGGGATGCCTTTGGCAGATGAAGTAAGCCTGGAACTCAGGGCTTCCTGGTTAAAGAAATCCAAGCCCTAGGCTGAACCCTTACCCTAACCCTAGGCAGATAAATCAGCCTAGGTATAGGGATGGTGCCAAGGAAAAAGCTGTGAAAGCTGCCATGTTGTTGCACTTTTGTACTCCCCTTGGGATGCCTTGAACAGCTGCAGTGTGCCTGGAGCTAAGGGCTTCCTAGTTTTAAAAATCCTAGCCCTAGGCCTAAGCCTAACAGTAACCCTGGGAAGGTAAATCAGCCTGGTGTTAGGCTTCTTGCCAAGGAAAAAGCCGTCAAAGCAGCCAGGTTGGGGCACTTTTGCACTCCCTTTTGGATGCCTTTCACAGCTCCAGTGTGCCTGGAACTCAGGGCTTCCTGATTTTAAAAATCCTAGCCCTAGGCCGAACCCCAACCCTAAGACGAGAAAGGCAAATCAGCCAGGAATTAGGCATGTCCCCAAGGAAAAAGCTGTGGAGGCAGGCATGTTGTGCTACTTTTGCGCTCTTCTTGGCCAGTCTTTCGCAGCTGCTGTGTTCTTGAAACTCAGGGCTTTCTGGTTAATAGAGCCCTTACCCTAGGCGTAACTCAAACCTTAACCCTAGGAAGGAAAATCAGCCTATGGTTCGGGATGGTCTCATGGAAATATCAGTGGTGGCAGCCAAGTTGCGTCACTTTTGCGCTCCCCTTGGGATGCCTTTCTCAGCTGCAGTGTGCCTGGAGCCCAGGGCTTCCTGGTTTTAAAAGTCCTAGGCCTAAGCCTAACAGTAACCCTAGGAAGGTAAATCAGCCGGGTATTAGGGTTCTTCCTAAGGGAAAAGCCGTGAAAGCAGCCATGTTGTGGCACTTCTGCACTCCCTTTGGGATGCCTTTGGCAGATGAAGTAAGCCTGGAACTCAGGGCTTCCTGGTTAAAGAAATCCAAGCCCTAGGCTGAAGCCTAACCCTAACCCTAGGCAGATAAATCAGCCTAGGTATAGGGATGGTGCCAAGGAAAAAGCTGTGAAAGCTGCCATGTTGTTGCACTTTTGTACTCCCCTTGGGATGCCTTGAACAGCTGCAGTGTGCCTGGAGCCCAGGGCTTCCTAGTTTTAAAAATCCTAGCCCTAGGCCTAAGCATAACAGTAACCCTGGGAAGGTAAATCAGCCTGGTGTTAGGCTTCTTGCCAAGGAAAAAGCCGTGAAAGCAGCCATGTTGTGGCGCTTTTGCACTCCCTTTTGGATGCCTTTCACAGCTCCAGTGTGCCTGGAACTCAGGGCTTCCTGATTTTAAAAATCCTAGCCCTAGGCCGAACCCCAACCCTAAGACGAGAAAGGCAAATCAGCCAGGAATTAGGCATGTCCCCAAGGAAAAAGCTGTGGAGGCAGGCATGTTGTGCTACTTTTGCGCTCTTCTTGGCTAGTCCTTCGCAGCTGCTGTGTTCTTGGAACTCAGGGCTTTCTGGTTAATAGAACCCTTACCCTAGGCGTAACTCAAACCTTAACCCTAGGAAGGAAAATCAGCCTATGGTTCGGGATGGTCTCATGGAAATATCAGTGGTGGCAGCCAAGTTGCATCACTTTTGCGCTCCCCTTGGGATGCCTTTCGCAGCTGCAGTGTGCCTGGAGCCCAGGGCTTCCTGGTTTTAAAAGTCCTAGGCCTAAGCCTAACAGTAACCCTAGGAAGGTAAATCAGCCGGGTATTAGGGTTCTTCCTAAGGGAAAAGCCGTGAAAGCAGCCATGTTGTGGCACTTCTGCACTCCCTTTGGGATGCCTTTGGCAGATGAAGTAAGCCTGGAACTCAGGGCTTCCTGGTTAAAGAAATCCAAGCCCTAGGCTGAACCCTAACCCTAACCCTAGGCAGATAAATCAGCCTAGGTATAGGGATGGTGCCAAGGAAAAAGCTGTGAAAGCTGCCATGTTGTTGCACTTTTGTACTCCCCTTGGGATGCCTTGAACAGCTGCAGTGTGCCTGGAGCTAAGGGCTTCCTAGTTTTAAAAATCCTAGCCCTAGGCCTAAGCCTAACAGTAACCCTGGGAAGGTAAATCAGCCTGGTGTTAGGCTTCTTGCCAAGGAAAAAGCCGTCAAAGCAGCCAGGTTGGGGCACTTTTGCACTCCCTTTTGGATGCCTTTCACAGCTCCAGTGTGCCTGGAACTCAGGGCTTCCTGATTTTAAAAATCCTAGCCCTAGGCCGAACCCCAACCCTAAGACGAGAAAGGCAAATCAGCCAGGAATTAGGCATGTCCCCAAGGAAAAAGCTGTGGAGGCAGGCATGTTGTGCTACTTTTGCGCTCTTCTTGGCCAGTCTTTCGCAGCTGCTGTGTTCTTGAAACTCAGGGCTTTCTGGTTAATAGAGCCCTTACCCTAGGCGTAACTCAAACCTTAACCCTAGGAAGGAAAATCAGCCTATGGTTCGGGATGGTCTCATGGAAATATCAGTGGTGGCAGCCAAGTTGCGTCACTTTTGCGCTCCCCTTGGGATGCCTTTCTCAGCTGCAGTGTGCCTGGAGCCCAGGGCTTCCTGGTTTTAAAAGTCCTAGGCCTAAGCCTAACAGTAACCCTAGGAAGGTAAATCAGCCGGGTATTAGGGTTCTTCCTAAGGGAAAAGCCGTGAAAGCAGCCATGTTGTGGCACTTCTGCACTCCCTTTGGGATGCCTTTGGCAGATGAAGTAAGCCTGGAACTCAGGGCTTCCTGGTTAAAGAAATCCAAGCCCTAGGCTGAACCCTAACCCTAACCCTAGGCAGATAAATCAGCCTAGGTATAGGGATGGTGCCAAGGAAAAAGCTGTGAAAGCTGCCATGTTGTTGCACTTTTGTACTCCCCTTGGGATGCCTTGAACAGCTGCAGTGTGCCTGGAGCTAAGGGCTTCCTAGTTTTAAAAATCCTAGCCCTAGGCCTAAGCCTAACAGTAACCCTGGGAAGGTAAATCAGCCTGGTGTTAGGCTTCTTGCCAAGGAAAAAGCCGTGAAAGCAGCCATGTTGTGGCGCTTTTGCACTCCCTTTTGGATGCCTTTCACAGCTGCAGTGTGCCTGGAACTCAGGGCTTCCTGATTTTAAAAATCCTAGCCCTAGGCCGAACCCCAACCCTAAGACGAGAAAGGCAAATCAGCCAGGAATTAGGCATGTCCCCAAGGAAAAAGCTGTGGAGGCAGGCATGTTGTGCTACTTTTGCGCTCTTCTTGGCTAGTCCTTCGCAGCTGCTGTGTTCTTGGAACTCAGGGCTTTCTTGTTAATAGACCCTTACCCTAGGTGTAATTCAAACCTTAACCCTAGGAAGGTAAATCAGCCGATGGTTCGGGATGGTCTCATGGAAATATCAGTGGTGGCAGCCAAGTTGCGTCACTTTTGCGCTCTCCTTGGGATGCCTTTCGCAGCTGCAGTGTGCCTGGAGCCCAGGGCTTCCTGGTTTTAAAAGTCCTAGGCCTAAGCCTAACAGTAACCCTAGGAAGGTAAATCAGCCGGGTATTAGGGTTCTTCCTAAGGGAAAAGCCGTGAAAGCAGCCATGTTGTGGCACTTCTGCACTCCCTTTGGGATGCCTTTGGCAGATGAAGTAAGCCTGGAACTCAGGGCTTCCTGGTTAAAGAAATCCAAGCCCTAGGCTGAAGCCTAACCCTAACCCTAGGCAGATCAATCAGCCTAGGTATAGGGATGGTGCCAAGGAAAAAGCTGTGAAAGCTGCCATGTTGTTGCACTTTTGTACTCCCCTTGGGATGCCTTGAACAGCTGCAGTGTGCCTGGAGCCCAGGGCTTCCTAGTTTCAAAAATCCTAGCCCTAGGCCTAAGCCTAACAGTAACCCTGGGAAGGTAAATCAGCCTGGTGTTAGGCTTCTTGCCAAGGAAAAAGCCGTGAAAGCAGCCATGTTGTGGCACTTTTGCACTCCCTTTTGGATGCCTTTCACAGCTGCAGTGTGCCTGGAACTCAGGGCTTCCTGATTTTAAAAATCCTAGCCCTAGGCCGAACCCCAACCCTAAGACGAGAAAGGCAAATCAGCCAGGAATTAGGCATGTCCCCAAGGAAAAAGCTGTGGAGGCAGGCATGTTGTGCTACTTTTGCGCTCTTCTTGGCTAGTCCTTCGCAGCTGCTGTGTTCTTGGAACTCAGGGCTTTCTGGTTAATAGAACCCTTACCCTAGGCGTAACTCAAACCTTAAGCCTAGGAAGGAAAATCAGCCTATGGTTCGGGATGCTCTCATGGAAATATCAGTGGTGGCAGCCAAGTTGCGTCACTTTTGCGCTCCCCTTGGGATGCCTTTCGCAGCTGCAGTGTGCCTGGAGCCCAGGGCTTCCTGGTTTTAAAAGTCCTAGGCCTAAGCCTAACAGTAACCCTAGGAAGGTAAATCAGCCGGGTATTAGGGTTCTTCCTAAGGGAAAAGCCGTGAAAGCAGCCATGTTGTGGCACTTCTGCACTCCCTTTGGGATGCCTTTGGCAGATGAAGTAAGCCTGGAACTCAGGGCTTCCTGGTTAAAGAAATCCAAGCCCTAGGCTGAACCCTAACCCTAACCCTAGGCAGATAAATCAGCCTAGGTATAGGGATGGTGCCAAGGAAAAAGCTGTGAAAGCTGCCATGTTGTTGCACTTTTGTACTCCCCTTGGGATGCCTTGAACAGCTGCAGTGTGCCTGGAGCTAAGGGCTTCCTAGTTTTAAAAATCCTAGCCCTAGGCCTAAGCCTAACAGTAACCCTGGGAAGGTAAATCAGCCTGGTGTTAGGCTTCTTGCCAAGGAAAAAGCCGTCAAAGCAGCCAGGTTGGGGCACTTTTGCACTCCCTTTTGGATGCCTTTCACAGCTCCAGTGTGCCTGGAACTCAGGGCTTCCTGATTTTAAAAATCCTAGCCCTAGGCCGAACCCCAACCCTAAGACGAGAAAGGCAAATCAGCCAGGAATTAGGCATGTCCCCAAGGAAAAAGCTGTGGAGGCAGGCATGTTGTGCTACTTTTGCGCTCTTCTTGGCCAGTCTTTCGCAGCTGCTGTGTTCTTGAAACTCAGGGCTTTCTGGTTAATAGAGCCCTTACCCTAGGCGTAACTCAAACCTTAACCCTAGGAAGGAAAATCAGCCTATGGTTCGGGATGGTCTCATGGAAATATCAGTGGTGGCAGCCAAGTTGCGTCACTTTTGCGCTCCCCTTGGGATGCCTTTCGCAGCTGCAGTGTGCCTGGAGCCCAGGGCTTCCTGGTTTTAAAAGTCCTAGGCCTAAGCCTAACAGTAACCCTAGGAAGGTAAATCAGCCGGGTATTAGGGTTCTTCCTAAGGGAAAAGCCGTGAAAGCAGCCATGTTGTGGCACTTCTGCACTCCCTTTGGGATGCCTTTGGCAGATGAAGTAAGCCTGGAACTCAGGGCTTCCTGGTTAAAGAAATCCAAGCCCTAGGCTGAACCCTAACCCTAACCCTAGGCAGATAAATCAGCCTAGGTATAGGGATGGTGCCAAGGAAAAAGCTGTGAAAGCTGCCATGTTGTAGCACTTTTGTACTCCCCTTGGGATGCCTTGAACAGCTGCAGTGTGCCTGGAGCTAAGGGCTTCCTAGTTTTAAAAATCCTGGCCCTAGGCCTAAGCCTAACAGTAACCCTGGGAAGGTAAATCAGCCTGGTGTTAGGCTTCTTGCCAAGGAAAAAGCCGTGAAAGCAGCCATGTTGTGGCACTTTTGCACTCCCTTTTGGATGCCTTTCACAGCTCCACTGTGCCTGGAACTCAGGGCTTCCTGATTTTAAAAATCCTAGCCCTAGGCCAAACCCCAACCCTAAGACGAGAAAGGCAAATCAGCCAGGAATTAGGCATGTCCCCAAGGAAAAAGCTGTGGAGGCAGGCATGTTGTGCTACTTTTGCGCTCTTCTTGGCTAGTCCTTCGCAGCTGCTGTGTTCTTGGAACTCAGGGCTTTCTGGTTAATAGAACCCTTACCCTAGGCGTAACTCAAACCTTAACCCTAGGAAGGAAAATCAGCCTATGGTTCGGGATGGTCTCATGGAAATATCAGTGGTGGCAGCCAAGTTGCGTCACTTTTGCGCTCCCCTTGGGATGCCTTTCGCAGCTGCAGTGTGCCTGGAGCACAGGGCTTCCTGGTTTTAAAAGTCCTAGGCCTAAGCCTAACAGTAACCCTAGGAAGGTAAATCAGCCGGGTATTAGGGTTCTTCCTAAGGGAAAAGCCGTGAAAGCAGCCATGGTGTGGCACTTCTGCACTCCCTTTGGGATGCCTTTGGCAGATGAAGTAAGCCTGGAACTCAGGGCTTCCTGGTTAAAGAAATCCAAGCCCTAGGCTGAAGCCTAACCCTAACCCTAGGCAGATAAATCAGCCTAGGTATAGGGATGGTGCCAAGGAAAAAGCTGTGAAAGCTGCCATGTTGTTGCACTTTTGTACTCCCCTTGGGATGCCTTGAACAGCTGCAGTGTTCCTGGAGCTAAGGGCTTCCTAGTTTTAAAAATCCTAGCCCTAGGCCTAAGCCTAACAGTAACCCTGGGAAGGTAAATCAGCCTGGTGTTAGGCTTCTTGCCAAGGAAAAAGCCGTGAAAGCAGCCATGTTGTGGCACTTTTGCACTCCCTTTTGGATGCCTTTCACAGCTGCAGTGTGCCTGGAACTCAGGGCTTCCTGATTTTAAAAATCCTAGCCCTAGGCCAAACCCCAACCCTAAGACGAGAAAGGCAAATCAGCCAGGAATTAGGCATGTCCCCAAGGAAAAAGCTGTGGAGGCAGGCATGTTGTGCTACTTTTGCGCTCTTCTTGGGTAGTCCTTCGCAGCTGCTGTGTTCTTGGAACTCAGGGCTTTCTGGTTAATAGAACCCTTACCCTAGGCGTAACTCAAACCTTAACCCTAGGAAGGAAAATCAGCCTATGGTTCGGGATGGTCTCATGGAAATATCAGTGGTGGCAGCCAAGTTGCGTCACTTTTGCGCTCTCCTTGGGATGCCTTTCGCAGCTGCAGTGTGCCTGGAGCCCAGGGCTTCCTGGTTTTAAAAGTCCTAGGCCTAAGCCTAACAGTAACCCTAGGAAGGTAAATCAGCCGGGTATTAGGGTTCTTCCTAAGGGAAAAGCCGTGAAAGCAGCCATGGTGTGGCACTTCTGCACTCCCTTTGGGATGCCTTTGGCAGATGAAGTAAGCCTGGAACTCAGGGCTTCCTGGTTAAAGAAATCCAAGCCCTAGGCTGAAGCCTAACCCTAACCCTAGGCAGATAAATCAGCCTAGGTATAGGGATGGTGCCAAGGAAAAAGCTGTGAAAGCTGCCATGTTGTTGCACTTTTGTACTCCCCTTGGGATGCCTTGAACAGCTGCAGTGTGCCTGGAGCCCAGGGCTTCCTAGTTTTAAAAATCCTAGCCCTAGGCCTAAGCCTAACAGTAACCCTGGGAAGGTAAATCAGCCTGGTGTTAGGCTTCTTGCCAAGGAAAAAGCCGTGAAAGCAGCCATGTTGGGGCACTTTTGCACTCCCTTTTGGATGCCTTTCACAGCTCCACTGTGCCTGGAACTCAGGGCTTCCTGATTTTAAAAATCCTAGCCCTAGGCCAAACCCCAACCCTAAGACGAGAAAGGCAAATCAGCCAGGAATTAGGCATGTCCCCAAGGAAAAAGCTGTGGAGGCAGGCATGTTGTGCTACTTTTGCGCTCTTCTTGGCTAGTCCTTCGCAGCTGCTGTGTTCTTGGAACTCAGGGCTTTCTGGTTAATAGAACCCTTACCCTAGGCGTAACTCAAACCTTAACCCTAGGAAGGAAAATCAGCCTATGGTTCGGGATGCTCTCATGGAAATATCAGTGGTGGTAGCCAAGTTGCGTCACTTTTGCGCTCCCCTTGGGATGCCTTTCTCAGCTGCAGTGTGCCTGGAGCCCAGGGCTTCCTGGTTTTAAAAGTCCTAGGCCTAAGCCTAACAGTAACCCTAGGAAGGTAAATCAGCCGGGTATTAGGGTTCTTCCTAAGGGAAAAGCCGTGAAAGCAGCCATGTTGTGGCACTTCTGCACTCCCTTTGGGATGCCTTTGGCAGATGAAGTAAGCCTGGAACTCAGGGCTTCCTGGTTAAAGAAATCCAAGCCCTAGGCTGAAGCCTAACCCTAACCCTAGGCAGATAAATCAGCCTAGGTATAGGGATGGTGCCAAGGAAAAAGCTGTGAAAGCTGCCATGTTGTTGCACTTTTGTACTCCCCTTGGGATGCCTTGAACAGCTGCAGTGTGCCTGGAGCTAAGGGCTTCCTAGTTTTAAAAATCCTAGCCCTAGGCCTAAGCCTAACAGTAACCCTGGGAAGGTAAATCAGCCTGGTGTTAGGCTTCTTGCCAAGGAAAAAGCCGTCAAAGCAGCCATGTTGTGGCACTTTTGCACTCCCTTTTGGATGCCTTTCACAGCTGCAGTGTGCCTGGAACTCAGGGCTTCCTGATTTTAAAAATCCTAGCCCTAGGCCGAACCCCAACCCTAAGACGAGAAAGGCAAATCAGCCAGGAATTAGGCATGTCCCCAAGGAAAAAGCTGTGGAGGCAGGCATGTTGTGCTACTTTTGCGCTCTTCTTGGGTAGTCCTTCACAGCTGCTGTGTTCTTGGAACTCAGGGCTTTCTGGTTAATAGAACCCTTACCCTAGGCGTAACTCAAACCTTAACCCTAGGAAGGAAAATCAGCCTATGGTTCGGGATGGTCTCATGGAAATATCAGTGGTGGCAGCCAAGTTGCGTCACTTTTGCGCTCCCCTTGGGATGCCTTTCGCAGCTGCAGTGTGCCTGGAGCCCAGGGCTTCCTGGTTTTAAAAGTCCTAGGCCTAAGCCTAACAGTAACCCTAGGAAGGTAAATCAGCCGGGTATTAGGGTTCTTCCTAAGGGAAAAGCCGTGAAAGCAGCCATGTTGTGGCACTTCTGCACTCCCTTTGGGATGCCTTTGGCAGATGAAGTAAGCCTGGAACTCAGGGCTTCCTGGTTTAAGAAATCCAAGCCCTAGGCTGAACCCTAACCCTAACCCTAGGCAGATGAATCAGCCTAGGTATAGGGATGGTGCCAAGGAAAAAGCTGTGAAAGCTGCCATGTTATTGCACTTTTGTACTCCCCTTGGGATGCCTTGAACAGCTGCAGTGTGCCTGGAGCTAAGGGCTTCCTAGTTTTAAAAATCCTAGCCCTAGGCCTAAGCCTAACAGTAACCCTGGGAAGGTAAATCAGCCTGGTGTTAGGCTTCTTGCCAAGGAAAAAGCCGTGAAAGCAGCCAGGCTGTGGCTCTTTTGCACTCCCTTTTGGATGCCTTTCACAGCTGCAGTGTGCCTGGAACTCAGGGCTTCCTGATTTTAAAAATCCTAGCCCTAGGCCGAACCCCAACCCTAAGACGAGAAAGGCAAATCAGCCAGGAATTAGGCATGTCCCCAAGGAAAAAGCTGTGGAGGCAGGCATGTTGTGGTACTTTTGCGCTCTTCTTGGCTAGTCCTTCGCAGCTGCTGTGTTCTTGGAACTCAGGGCTTTCTGGTTAATAGAGCCCTTACCCTAGGCGTAACTCAAACCTTAACCCTAGGAAGGAAAATCAACCTATGGTTCGGGATGGTCTCATGGAAATATCAGTGGTGGCAGCCAAGTTGCGTCACTTTTGCGCTCCCCTTGGGATGCCTTTCGCAGCTGCAGTGTGCCTGGAGCCCAGGGCTTCCTGGTTTTAAAAGTCCTAGGCCTAAGCCTAACAGTAACCCTAGGAAGGTAAATCAGCCGGGTATTAGGGTTCTTCCTAAGGGAAAAGCCGTGAAAGCAGCCATGTTGTGGCACTTCTGCACTCCCTTTGGGATGCCTTTGGCAGATGAAGTAAGCCTGGAACTCAGGGCTTCCTGGTTTAAGAAATCCAAGCCCTAGGCTGAACCCTAACCCTAACCCTAGGCAGATAAATCAGCCTAGGTATAGGGATGGTACCAAGGAAAAAGCTGTGAAAGCTGCCATGTTGTTGCACTTTTGTACTCCCCTTGGGATGCCTTGAACAGCTGCAGTGTGCCTGGAGCCCAGGGCTTCCTAGTTTCAAAAATCCTAGCCCTAGGCCTAAGCCTAACAGTAACCCTGGGAAGGTAAATCAGCCTGGTGTTAGGCTTCTTGCCAAGGAAAAAGCCGTGAAAGCTGCCATGTTGTGGCACTTTTGCACTCCCTTTTGGATGCCTTTCACAGCTCCAGTGTGCCTGGAACTCAGGGCTTCCTGATTTTAAAAATCCTAGCCCTAGGCCGAACCCCAACCCTAAGACGAGAAAGGAAATTTGGCCAGGAATTAGGCATGTCCCCAAGGAAAAAGCTGTGGAGGCAGGCATGTTGTGCTACTTTTGCGCTCTTCTTGGGTAGTCCTTCGCAGCTGCTGTGTTCTTGGAACTCAGGGCTTTCTGGTTAATAGACCCTTACACTAGGCGTAACTCAAACCTTAAACCTAGGAAGGAAAATCAACCTATGGTTCGGGATGGTCTCATGGAAATATCAGTGGTGGCAGCCAAGTTGCGTCACTTTTGCGCTCCCCTTGGGATGCCTTTCGCAGCTGCAGTGTGCCTGGAGCCCAGGGCTTCCTGGTTTTAAAAGTCCTAGGCCTAAGCCTAACAGTAACCCTAGGAAGGTAAATCAGCCGGGTATTAGGGTTCTTCCTAAGGGAAAAGCCGTGAAAGCAGCCATGTTGTGGCACTTCTGCACTCCCTTTGGGATGCCTTTGGCAGATGAAGTAAGCCTGGAACTCAGGGCTTCCTGGTTAAAGAAATCCAAGCCCTAGGCTGAAGCCTAACCCTAACCCTAGGCAGATAAATCAGCCTAGGTATAGGGATGGTGCCAAGGAAAAAGCTGTGAAAGCTGCCATGTTGTTGCACTTTTGTACTCCCCTTGGGATGCCTTGAACAGCTGCAGTGTGCCTGGAGCTAAGGGCTTCCTAGTTTTAAAAATCCTAGCCCTAGGCCTAAGCCTAACAGTAACCCTGGGAAGGGAAATCAGCCTGGTGTTAGGCTTCTTGCCAAGGAAAAAGCCGTGAAAGCTGCCATGTTGTGGCACTTTTGCACTCCCTTTTGGATGCCTTTCACAGCTCCAGTGTGCCTGGAACTCAGGGCTTCCTGATTTTAAAAATCCTAGCCCTAGGCCGAACCCCAACCCTAAGACGAGAAAGGCAAATCAGCCAGGAATTAGGCATGTCCCCAAGGAAAAAGCTGTGGAGGCAGGCATGTTGTGGTACTTTTGCGCTCTTCTTGGCTAGTCCTTCGCAGCTGCTGTGTTCTTGGAACTCAGGGCTTTCTGGTTAATAGAGCCCTTACCCTAGGCGTAACTCAAACCTTAACCCTAGGAAGGAAAATCAGCCTATGGTTCGGGATGGTCTCATGGAAATATCAGTGGTGGCAGCCAAGTTGCGTCACTTTTGCGCTCCCCTTGGGATGCCTTTCGCAGCTGCAGTGTGCCTGGAGCCCAGGGCTTCCTAGTTTTAAAAGTCCTAGCCCTAGGCCTAAGCCTAACAGTAACCCTGGGAAGGTAAATCAGCCTGGTGTTAGGCTTCTTGCCAAGGAAAAAGCCGTGAAAGCAGCCATGTTGTGGCACTTTTGCACTCCCTTTTGGATGCCTTTCACAGCTCCAGTGTGCCTGGAACTCAGGGCTTCCTGATTTTAAAAATCCTAGCCCGAGGCCGAACCCCAACCCTAAGACGAGAAAGGCAAATCAGCCAGGAATTAGGCATGTCCCCAAGGAAAAAGCTGTGGAGGTAGGCATGTTGTGGTACTTTTGCGCTCTTCTTGGCTAGTCCTTCGCAGCTGCTGTGTTCTTGGAACTCAGGGCTTTCTGGTTAATAGACCCTTACCCAAGGTGTAACTCAAACCTTAACCCTAGGAAGGAAAATCAGCCTATGGTTCGGGATGGTCTCATGGAAATATCAGTGGTGGCAGCCAAGTTGCGTCACTTTTGCGCTCCCCTTGGGATGCCTTTCGCAGCTGCAGTGTGCCTGGAGCCCAGGGCTTCCTGGTTTTAAAAGTCCTAGGCCTAAGCCTAACAGTAACCCTAGGAAGGTAAATCAGCCGGGTATTAGGGTTCTTCCTAAGGGAAAAGCCGTGAAAGCAGCCATGTTGTGGCACTTCTGCACTCCCTTTGGGATGCCTTTGGCAGATGAAGTAAGCCTGGAACTCAGGGCTTCCTGGTTAAAGAAATCCAAGCCCTAGGCTGAAGCCTAACCCTAACCCTAGGCAGATAAATCAGCCTAGGTATAGGGATGGTGCCAAGGAAAAAGCTGTGAAAGCTGCCATGTTGTTGCACTTTTGTACTCCCCTTGGGATGCCTTGAACAGCTGCAGTGTGCCTGGAGCCCAGGGCTTCCTAGTTTTAAAAATCCTAGCCCTAGGCCTAAGCCTAACAGTAACCCTGGGAAGGTAAATCAGCCTGGTGTTAGGCTTCTTGCCAAGGAAAAAGCCGTGAAAGCAGCCATGTTGTGGCGCTTTTGCACTCCCTTTTGGATGCCTTTCACAGCTGCAGTGTGCCTGGAACTCAGGGCTTCCTGATTTTAAAAATCTTAGCCCTAGGCCGAACCCCAACCCTAAGACGAGAAAGGCAAATCAGCAGGGAATTAGGCATGTCCCCAAGGAAAAAGCTGTGGAGGCAGGCATGTTGTGCTACTTTTGCGCTCTTCTTGGCTAGTCCTTCGCAGCTGCTGTGTTCTTGGAACTCAGGGCTTTCTGGTTAATAGAACCCTTACCCAAGGCGTAACTCAAACCTTAACCCTAGGAAGGAATATCAGCCTATGGTTCGGGATGGTCTCATGGAAATATCAGTGGTGGCAGCCAAGTTGCGTCACTTTTGCGCTCCCCTTGGGATGCCTTTTGCAGCTGCAGTGTGCCTGGAGCCCAGGGCTTCCTGGTTTTAAAAGTCCTAGGCCTAAGCCTAACAGTAACCCTAGGAAGGTAAATCAGCCGGGTATTAGGGTTCTTCCTAAGGGAAAAGCCGTGAAAGCAGCCATGTTGTGGCACTTCTGCACTCCCTTTGGGATGCCTTTGGCAGATGAAGTAAGCCTGGAACTCAGGGCTTCCTGGTTAAAGAAATCCAAGCCCTAGGCTGAACCCTAACCCTAACCCTAGGCAGATAAATCAGCCTAGGTATAGGGATGGTACCAAGGAAAAAGCTGTGAAAGCTGCCATGTTGTTGCACTTTTGTACTCCCCTTGGGATGCCTTGAACAGCTGCAGTGTGCCTGGAGCCCAGGGCTTCCTGGTTTTAAAAGTCCTAGGCCTAAGCCTAACAGTAACCCTAGGAAGGTAAATCAGCCGGGTATTAGGGTTCTTCCTAAGGGAAAAGCCGTGAAAGCAGCCATGTTGTGGCGCTTTTGCACTCCCTTTTGGATGCCTTTCACAGCTGCAGTGTGCCTGGAACTCAGGGCTTCCTGATTTTAAAAATCCTAGCCCTAGGCCGAACCCCAACCCTAAGACGAGAAAGGCAAATCAGCCAGGAATTAGGCATGTCCCCAAGGAAAAAGCTGTGGAGGCAGGCATGTTGTGCTACTTTTGCGCTCTTCTTAGCTAGTCCTTCGCAGCTGCTGTGTTCTTGGAACTCAGGGCTTTTTGGTTAATAGAACCCTTACCCTAGGCGTAACTCAAACCTTAACCCTAGGAAGGAAAATCAGCCTATGGTTCGGGATGGTCTCATGGAAATATCAGTGGTGGCAGCCAAGTTGCGTCACTTTTGCGCTCCCCTTGGGATGCCTTTCGCAGCTGCAGTGTGCCTGGAGCCCAGGGCTTCCTGGTTTTAAAAGTCCTAGGCCTAAGCCTAACAGTAACCCTAGGAAGGTAAATCAGCCGGGTATTAGGGTTCTTCCTAAGGGAAAAGCCGTGAAAGCAGCCATGTTGTGGCACTTCTGCACTCCCTTTGGGATGCCTTTGGCAGATGAAGTAAGCCTGGAACTCAGGGCTTCCTGGTTAAAGAAATCCAAGCCCTAGGCTGAACCCTAACCCTAACCCTAGGCAGATAAATCAGCCTAGGTATAGGGATGGTGCCAAGGAAAAAGCTGTGAAAGCTGCCATGTTGTTGCACTTTTGTACTCCCCTTGGGATGCCTTGAACAGCTGCAGTGTGCCTGGAGCCCAGGGCTTCCTAGTTTCAAAAATCCTAGCCCTAGGCCTAAGCCTAACAGTAACCCTGGGAAGGTAAATCAGCCTGGTGTTAGGCTTCTTGCCAAGGAAAAAGCCGTGAAAGCTGCCATGTTGTGGCACTTTTGCACTCCCTTTTGGATGCCTTTCACAGCTCCAGTGTGCCTGGAACTCAGGGCTTCCTGATTTTAAAAATCCTAGCCCTAGGCCGAACCCCAACCCTAAGACGAGAAAGGAAATTTGGCCAGGAATTAGGCATGTCCCCAAGGAAAAAGCTGTGGAGGCAGGCATGTTGTGGTACTTTTGCGCTCTTCTTGGCTAGTCCTTCGCAGCTGCTGTGTTCTTGGAACTCAGGGCTTTCTGGTTAATAGACCCTTACACTAGGCGTAACTCAAACCTTAAACCTAGGAAGGAAAATCAACCTATGGTTCGGGATGGTCTCATGGAAATATCAGTGGTGGCAGCCAAGTTGCGTCACTTTTGCGCTCCCCTTGGGATGCCTTTCGCAGCTGCAGTGTGCCTGGAGCCCAGGGCTTCCTGGTTTTAAAAGTCCTAGCCCTAGGCCTAAGCCTAACAGTAACCCTAGGAAGGTAAATCAGCCGGGTATTAGGGTTCTTCCTAAGGGAAAAGCCGTGAAAGCAGCCATGTTGTGGCACTTCTGCACTCCCTTTGGGATGCCTTTGGCAGATGAAGTAAGCCTGGAACTCAGGGCTTCCTGGTTAAAGAAATCCAAGCCCTAGGCTGAACCCTAACCCTAACCCTAGGCAGATAAATCAGCCTAGGTATAGGGATGGTGCCAAGGAAAAAGCTGTGAAAGCTGCCATGTTGTTGCACTTTTGTACTCCCCTTGGGATGCCTTGAACAGCTGCAGTGTGCCTGGAGCTAAGGGCTTCCTAGTTTTAAAAATCCTAGCCCTAGGCCTAAGCCTAACAGTAACCCTGGGAAGGGAAATCAGCCTGGTGTTAGGCTTCTTGCCAAGGAAAAAGCCGTGAAAGCTGCCATGTTGTGGCACTTTTGCACTCCCTTTTGGATGCCTTTCACAGCTCCAGTGTGCCTGGAACTCAGGGCTTCCTGATTTTAAAAATCCTAGCCCTAGGCCGAACCCCAACCCTAAGACGAGAAAGGCAAATCAGCCAGGAATTAGGCATGTCCCCAAGGAAAAAGCTGTGGAGGCAGGCATGTTGTGGTACTTTTGCGCTCTTCTTGGCTAGTCCTTCGCAGCTGCTGTGTTCTTGGAACTCAGGGCTTTCTGGTTAATAGAGCCCTTACCCTAGGCGTAACTCAAACCTTAACCCTAGGAAGGAAAATCAGCCTATGGTTCGGGATGGTCTCATGGAAATATCAGTGGTGGCAGCCAAGTTGCGTCACTTTTGCGCTCCCCTTGGGATGCCTTTCGCAGCTGCAGTGTGCCTGGAGCCCAGGGCTTCCTAGTTTTAAAAGTCCTAGCCCTAGGCCTAAGCCTAACAGTAACCCTGGGAAGGTAAATCAGCCTGGTGTTAGGCTTCTTGCCAAGGAAAAAGCCGTGAAAGCAGCCATGTTGTGGCACTTTTGCACTCCCTTTTGGATGCCTTTCACAGCTCCAGTGTGCCTGGAACTCAGGGCTTCCTGATTTTAAAAATCCTAGCCCGAGGCCGAACCCCAACCCTAAGACGAGAAAGGCAAATCAGCCAGGAATTAGGCATGTCCCCAAGGAAAAAGCTGTGGAGGTAGGCATGTTGTGGTACTTTTGCGCTCTTCTTGGCTAGTCCTTCGCAGCTGCTGTGTTCTTGGAACTCAGGGCTTTCTGGTTAATAGACCCTTACCCTAGGTGTAACTCAAACCTTAACCCTAGGAAGGAAAATCAGCCTATGGTTCGGGATGGTCTCATGGAAATATCAGTGGTGGCAGCCAAGTTGCGTCACTTTTGCGCTCCCCTTGGGATGCCTTTCGCAGCTGCAGTGTGCCTGGAGCCCAGGGCTTCCTGGTTTTAAAAGTCCTAGGCCTAAGCCTAACAGTAACCCTAGGAAGGTAAATCAGCCGGGTATTAGGGTTCTTCCTAAGGGAAAAGCCGTGAAAGCAGCCATGTTGTGGCACTTCTGCACTCCCTTTGGGATGCCTTTGGCAGATGAAGTAAGCCTGGAACTCAGGGCTTCCTGGTTAAAGAAATCCAAGCCCTAGGCTGAAGCCTAACCCTAACCCTAGGCAGATAAATCAGCCTAGGTATAGGGATGGTGCCAAGGAAAAAGCTGTGAAAGCTGCCATGTTGTTGCACTTTTGTACTCCCCTTGGGATGCCTTGAACAGCTGCAGTGTGCCTGGAGCCCAGGGCTTCCTAGTTTTAAAAATCCTAGCCCTAGGCCTAAGCCTAACAGTAACCCTGGGAAGGTAAATCAGCCTGGTGTTAGGCTTCTTGCCAAGGAAAAAGCCGTGAAAGCAGCCATGTTGTGGCGCTTTTGCACTCCCTTTTGGATGCCTTTCACAGCTGCAGTGTGCCTGGAACTCAGGGCTTCCTGATTTTAAAAATCTTAGCCCTAGGCCGAACCCCAACCCTAAGACGAGAAAGGCAAATCAGCAGGGAATTAGGCATGTCCCCAAGGAAAAAGCTGTGGAGGCAGGCATGTTGTGCTACTTTTGCGCTCTTCTTGGCTAGTCCTTCGCAGCTGCTGTGTTCTTGGAACTCAGGGCTTTCTGGTTAATAGAACCCTTACCCAAGGCGTAACTCAAACCTTAACCCTAGGAAGGAATATCAGCCTATGGTTCGGGATGGTCTCATGGAAATATCAGTGGTGGCAGCCAAGTTGCGTCACTTTTGCGCTCCCCTTGGGATGCCTTTTGCAGCTGCAGTGTGCCTGGAGCCCAGGGCTTCCTGGTTTTAAAAGTCCTAGGCCTAAGCCTAACAGTAACCCTAGGAAGGTAAATCAGCCGGGTATTAGGGTTCTTCCTAAGGGAAAAGCCGTGAAAGCAGCCATGTTGTGGCACTTCTGCACTCCCTTTGGGATGCCTTTGGCAGATGAAGTAAGCCTGGAACTCAGGGCTTCCTGGTTAAAGAAATCCAAGCCCTAGGCTGAAGCCTAACCCTAACCCTAGGCAGATAAATCAGCCTAGGTATAGGGATGGTGCCAAGGAAAAAGCTGTGAAAGCTGCCATGTTGTTGCACTTTTGTACTCCCCTTGGGATGCCTTGAACAGCTGCAGTGTGCCTGGAGCCCAGGGCTTCCTGGTTTTAAAAGTCCTAGGCCTAAGCCTAACAGTAACCCTAGGAAGGTAAATCAGCCGGGTATTAGGGTTCTTCCTAAGGGAAAAGCCGTGAAAGCAGCCATGTTGTGGCGCTTTTGCACTCCCTTTTGGATGCCTTTCACAGCTGCAGTGTGCCTGGAACTCAGGGCTTCCTGATTTTAAAAATCCTAGCCCTAGGCCGAACCCCAACCCTAAGACGAGAAAGGCAAATCAGCCAGGAATTAGGCATGTCCCCAAGGAAAAAGCTGTGGAGGCAGGCATGTTGTGCTACTTTTGCGCTCTTCTTAGCTAGTCCTTCGCAGCTGCTGTGTTCTTGGAACTCAGGGCTTTTTGGTTAATAGAACCCTTACCCTAGGCGTAACTCAAACCTTAACCCTAGGAAGGAAAATCAGCCTATGGTTCGGGATGGTCTCATGGAAATATCAGTGGTGGCAGCCAAGTTGCGTCACTTTTGCGCTCCCCTTGGGATGCCTTTCGCAGCTGCAGTGTGCCTGGAGCCCAGGGCTTCCTGGTTTTAAAAGTCCTAGGCCTAAGCCTAACAGTAACCCTAGGAAGGTAAATCAGCCGGGTATTAGGGTTCTTCCTAAGGGAAAAGCCGTGAAAGCAGCCATGTTGTGGCACTTCTGCACTCCCTTTGGGATGCCTTTGGCAGATGAAGTAAGCCTGGAACTCAGGGCTTCCTGGTTAAAGAAATCCAAGCCCTAGGCTGAACCCTAACCCTAACCCTAGGCAGATAAATCAGCCTAGGTATAGGGATGGTGCCAAGGAAAAAGCTGTGAAAGCTGCCATGTTGTTGCACTTTTGTACTCCCCTTGGGATGCCTTGAACAGCTGCAGTGTGCCTGGAGCTAAGGGCTTCCTAGTTTTAAAAATCCTAGCCCTAGGCCTAAGCCTAACAGTAACCCTGGGAAGGTAAATCAGCCTGGTGTTAGGCTTCTTGCCAAGGAAAAAGCCGTGAAAGCAGCCATGTTGTGGCACTTTTGCACTCCCTTTTGGATGCCTTTCACAGCTCCAGTGTGCCTGGAACTCAGGGCTTCCTGATTTTAAAAATCCTAGCCCTAGGCCGAACCCCAACCCTAAGACGAGAAAGGCAAATCAGCCAGGAATTAGGCATGTCCCCAAGGAAAAAGCTGTGGAGGCAGGCATGTTGTGCTACTTTTGCGCTCTTCTTGGCTAGTCCTTCGCAGCTGCTGTGTTCTTGGAACTCAGGGCTTTCTGGTTAATAGACCCTTACCCTAGGTGTAATTCAAACCTTAACCCTAGGAAGGAAAATCAGCCTATGGTTCGGGATGGTCTCATGGAAATATCAGTGGTGGCAGCCAAGTTGCGTCACTTTTGCGCTCCCCTTGGGATGCCTTTCGCAGCTGCAGTGTGCCTGGAGCCCAGGGCTTCCTGGTTTTAAAAGTCCTAGGCCTAAGCCTAACAGTAACCCTAGGAAGGTAAATCAGCCGGGTATTAGGGTTCTTCCTAAGGGAAAAGCCGTGAAAGCAGCCATGTTGTGGCACTTCTGCACTCCCTTTGGGATGCCTTTGGCAGATGAAGTAAGCCTGGAACTCAGGGCTTCCTGGTTAAAGAAATCCAAGCCCTAGGCTGAACCCTAACCCTAACCCTAGGCAGATAAATCAGCCTAGGTATAGGGATGGTGCCAAGGAAAAAGCTGTGAAAGCTGCCATGTTGTAGCACTTTTGTACTCCCCTTGGGATGCCTTGAACAGCTGCAGTGTGCCTGGAGCCCAGGGCTTCCTAGTTTTAAAAATCCTAGCCCTAGGCCTAAGCCTAACAGTAACCCTGGGAAGGTAAATCAGCCTGGTGTTAGGCTTCTTGCCAAGGAAAAAGCCGTGAAAGCAGCCATGTTGTGGCGCTTTTGCACTCCCTTTTGGATGCCTTTCACAGCTGCAGTGTGCCTGGAACTCAGGGCTTCCTGATTTTAAAAATCCTAGCCCTAGGCCGAACCCCAACCCTAAGACGAGAAAGGCAAATCAGCCAGGAATTAGGCATGTCCCCAAGGAAAAAGCTGTGGAGGCAGGCATGTTGTGCTACTTTTGCGCTCTTCTTGGCTAGTCCTTCGCAGCTGCTGTGTTCTTGGAACTCAGGGCTTTCTGGTTAATAGAACCCTTACCCTAGGCGTAACTCAAACCTTAAGCCTAGGAAGGAAAATCAGCCTATGGTTCGGGATGGTCTCATGGAAATATCAGTGGTGGCAGCCAAGTTGCGTCACTTTTGCGCTCCCCTTGGGATGCCTTTCGCAGCTGCAGTGTGCCTGGAGCCCAGGGCTTCCTGGTTTTAAAAGTCCTAGGCCTAAGCCTAACAGTAACCCTAGGAAGGTAAATCAGCCGGGTATTAGGGTTCTTCCTAAGGGAAAAGCCGTGAAAGCAGCCATGTTGTGGCACTTCTGCACTCCCTTTGGGATGCCTTTGGCAGATGAAGTAAGCCTGGAACTCAGGGCTTCCTGGTTAAAGAAATCCAAGCCCTAGGCTGAACCCTAACCCTAACCCTAGGCAGATAAATCAGCCTAGGTATAGGGATGGTGCCAAGGAAAAAGCTGTGAAAGCTGCCATGTTGTTGCACTTTTGTACTCCCCTTGGGATGCCTTGAACAGCTGCAGTGTGCCTGGAGCTAAGGGCTTCCTAGTTTTAAAAATCCTAGCCCTAGGCCTAAGCCTAACAGTAACCCTGGGAAGGTAAATCAGCCTGGTGTTAGGCTTCTTGCCAAGGAAAAAGCCGTGAAAGCAGCCATGTTGTGGCACTTTTGCACTCCCTTTTGGATGCCTTTCACAGCTCCAGTGTGCCTGGAACTCAGGGCTTCCTGATTTTAAAAATCCTAGCCCTAGGCCGAACCCCAACCCTAAGACGAGAAAGGCAAATCAGCCAGGAATTAGGCATGTCCCCAAGGAAAAAGCTGTGGAGGCAGGCATGTTGTGCTACTTTTGCGCTCTTCTTGGCTAGTCCTTCGCAGCTGCTGTGTTCTTGGAACTCAGGGCTTTCTGGTTAATAGACCCTTACCCTAGGTGTAATTCAAACCTTAACCCTAGGAAGGAAAATCAGCCTATGGTTCGGGATGGTCTCATGGAAATATCAGTGGTGGCAGCCAAGTTGCGTCACTTTTGCGCTCTCCTTGGGATGCCTTTCGCAGCTGCAGTGTGCCTGGAGCCCAGGGCTTCCTGGTTTTAAAAGTCCTAGGCCTAAGCCTAACAGTAACCCTAGGAAGGTAAATCAGCCGGGTATTAGGGTTCTTCCTAAGGGAAAAGCCGTGAAAGCAGCCATGTTGTGGCACTTCTGCACTCCCTTTGGGATGCCTTTGGCAGATGAAGTAAGCCTGGAACTCAGGGCTTCCTGGTTAAAGAAATCCAAGCCCTAGGCTGAAGCCTAACCCTAACCCTAGGCAGATAAATCAGCCTAGGTATAGGGATGGTGCCAAGGAAAAAGCTGTGAAAGCTGCCATGTTGTTGCACTTTTGTACTCCCCTTGGGATGCCTTGAACAGCTGCAGTGTGCCTGGAGCCCAGGGCTTCCTAGTTTTAAAA
Source organism: Ammospiza nelsoni (assembly GCF_027579445.1). Lineage (NCBI taxonomy): Eukaryota > Metazoa > Chordata > Aves > Passeriformes > Passerellidae > Ammospiza > Ammospiza nelsoni. Next base: position 3,049,993 of record NW_026683188.1, on the reverse strand, counting down.
ATCCTAGCCCTAGGCCTAAGCCTAACAGTAACCCTGGGAAGGTAAATCAGCCTGGTGTTAGGCTTCTTGCCAAGGAAAAAGCCGTGAAAGCAGCCATGTTGTGGCGCTTTTGCACTCCCTTTTGGATGCCTTTCACAGCTGCAGTGTGCCTGGAACTCAGGGCTTCCTGATTTTAAAAATCCTAGCCCTAGGCCGAACCCCAACCCTAAGACGAGAAAGGCAAATCAGCCAGGAATTAGGCATGTCCCCAAGGAAAAAGCTGTGGAGGCAGGCATGTTGTGCTACTTTTGCGCTCTTCTTGGCTAGTCCTTCGCAGCTGCTGTGTTCTTGGAACTCAGGGCTTTCTGGTTAATAGAACCCTTACCCTAGGCGTAACTCAAACCTTAAGCCTAGGAAGGAAAATCAACCTATGGTTCGGGATGGTCTCATGGAAATATCAGTGGTGGCAGCCAAGTTGCGTCACTTTTGCGCTCCCCTTGGGATGCCTTTCGCAGCTGCAGTGTGCCTGGAGCCCAGGGCTTCCTGGTTTTAAAAGTCCTAGGCCTAAGCCTAACAGTAACCCTAGGAAGGTAAATCAGCCGGGTATTAGGGTTCTTCCTAAGGGAAAAGCCGTGAAAGCAGCCATGTTGTGGCACTTCTGCACTCCCTTTGGGATGCCTTTGGCAGATGAAGTAAGCCTGGAACTCAGGGCTTCCTGGTTAAAGAAATCCAAGCCCTAGGCTGAACCCTAACCCTAACCCTAGGCAGATAAATCAGCCTAGGTATAGGGATGGTGCCAAGGAAAAAGCTGTGAAAGCTGCCATGTTGTAGCACTTTTGTACTCCCCTTGGGATGCCTTGAACAGCTGCAGTGTGCCTGGAGCTAAGGGCTTCCTAGTTTTAAAAATCCTAGCCCTAGGCCTAAGCCTAACAGTAACCCTGGGAAGGTAAATCAGCCTGGTGTTAGGCTTCTTGCCAAGGAAAAAGCCGTGAAAGCAGCCATGTTGTGGCACTTTTGCACTCCCTTTTGGATGCCTTTCACAGCTCCAGTGTGCCTGGAACTCAGGGCTTCCTGATTTTAAAAATCCTAGCCCTAGGCCGAACCCCAACCCTAAGACGAGAAAGGCAAATCAGCCAGGAATTAGGCATGTCCCCAAGGAAAAAGCTGTGGAGGCAGGCATGTTGTGCTACTTTTGCGCTCTTCTTGGCTAGTCCTTCGCAGCTGCTGTGTTCTTGGAACTCAGGGCTTTCTGGTTAATAGACCCTTACCCTAGGTGTAATTCAAACCTTAACCCTAGGAAGGAAAATCAGCCTATGGTTCGGGATGGTCTCATGGAAATATCAGTGGTGGCAGCCAAGTTGCGTCACTTTTGCGCTCTCCTTGGGATGCCTTTCGCAGCTGCAGTGTGCCTGGAGCCCAGGGCTTCCTGGTTTTAAAAGTCCTAGGCCTAAGCCTAACAGTAACCCTAGGAAGGTAAATCAGCCGGGTATTAGGGTTCTTCCTAAGGGAAAAGCCGTGAAAGCAGCCATGTTGTGGCACTTCTGCACTCCCTTTGGGATGCCTTTGGCAGATGAAGTAAGCCTGGAACTCAGGGCTTCCTGGTTAAAGAAATCCAAGCCCTAGGCTGAAGCCTAACCCTAACCCTAGGCAGATAAATCAGCCTAGGTATAGGGATGGTGCCAAGGAAAAAGCTGTGAAAGCTGCCATGTTGTTGCACTTTTGTACTCCCCTTGGGATGCCTTGAACAGCTGCAGTGTGCCTGGAGCCCAGGGCTTCCTAGTTTTAAAAATCCTAGCCCTAGGCCTAAGCCTAACAGTAACCCTGGGAAGGTAAATCAGCCTGGTGTTAGGCTTCTTGCCAAGGAAAAAGCCGTGAAAGCAGCCATGTTGTGGCGCTTTTGCACTCCCTTTTGGATGCCTTTCACAGCTGCAGTGTGCCTGGAACTCAGGGCTTCCTGATTTTAAAAATCCTAGCCCTAGGCCGAACCCCAACCCTAAGACGAGAAAGGCAAATCAGCCAGGAATTAGGCATGTCCCCAAGGAAAAAGCTGTGGAGGCAGGCATGTTGTGCTACTTTTGCGCTCTTCTTGGCCAGTCTTTCGCAGCTGCTGTGTTCTTGAAACTCAGGGCTTTCTGGTTAATAGAGCCCTTACCCTAGGCGTAACTCAAACCTTAACCCTAGGAAGGAAAATCAGCCTATGGTTCGGGATGGTCTCATGGAAATATCAGTGGTGGCAGCCAAGTTGCGTCACTTTTGCGCTCCCCTTGGGATGCCTTTCTCAGCTGCAGTGTGCCTGGAGCCCAGGGCTTCCTGGTTTTAAAAGTCCTAGGCCTAAGCCTAACAGTAACCCTAGGAAGGTAAATCAGCCGGGTATTAGGGTTCTTCCTAAGGGAAAAGCCGTGAAAGCAGCCATGTTGTGGCACTTCTGCACTCCCTTTGGGATGCCTTTGGCAGATGAAGTAAGCCTGGAACTCAGGGCTTCCTGGTTAAAGAAATCCAAGCCCTAGGCTGAACCCTAACCCTAACCCTAGGCAGATAAATCAGCCTAGGTATAGGGATGGTGCCAAGGAAAAAGCTGTGAAAGCTGCCATGTTGTAGCACTTTTGTACTCCCCTTGGGATGCCTTGAACAGCTGCAGTGTGCCTGGAGCTAAGGGCTTCCTAGTTTTAAAAATCCTAGCCCTAGGCCTAAGCCTAACAGTAACCCTGGGAAGGTAAATCAGCCTGGTGTTAGGCTTCTTGCCAAGGAAAAAGCCGTGAAAGCAGCCATGTTGTGGCACTTTTGCACTCCCTTTTGGATGCCTTTCACAGCTCCACTGTGCCTGGAACTCAGGGCTTCCTGATTTTAAAAATCCTAGCCCTAGGCCGAACCCCAACCCTAAGACGAGAAAGGCAAATCAGCCAGGAATTAGGCATGTCCCCAAGGAAAAAGCTGTGGAGGCAGGCATGTTGTGCTACTTTTGCGCTCTTCTTGGCTAGTCCTTCGCAGCTGCTGTGTTCTTGGAACTCATGGCTTTCTTGTTAATAGACCCTTACCCTAGGTGTAATTCAAACCTTAACCCTAGGAAGGAAAATCAGCCTATGGTTCGGGATGGTCTCATGGAAATATCAGTGGTGGCAGCCAAGTTGCGTCACTTTTGCGCTCCCCTTGGGATGCCTTTCGCAGCTGCAGTGTGCCTGGAGCCCAGGGCTTCCTGGTTTTAAAAGTCCTAGGCCTAAGCCTAACAGTAACCCTAGGAAGGTAAATCAGCCGGGTATTAGGGTTCTTCCTAAGGGAAAAGCCGTGAAAGCAGCCATGTTGTGGCACTTCTGCACTCCCTTTGGGATGCCTTTGGCAGATGAAGTAAGCCTGGAACTCAGGGCTTCCTGGTTAAAGAAATCCAAGCCCTAGGCTGAACCCTAACCCTAACCCTAGGCAGATAAATCAGCCTAGGTATAGGGATGGTGCCAAGGAAAAAGCTGTGAAAGCTGCCATGTTGTTGCACTTTTGTACTCCCCTTGGGATGCCTTGAACAGCTGCAGTGTGCCTGGAGCTAAGGGCTTCCTAGTTTTAAAAATCCTAGCCCTAGGCCTAAGCCTAACAGTAACCCTGGCAAGGGAAATCAGCCTGGTGTTAGGCTTCTTGCCAAGGAAAAAGCCTTGAAAGCAGCCAGGTTGGGGCACTTTTGCACTCCCTTTTGGATGCCTTTCACAGCTCCAGTGTGCCTGGAACTCAGGGCTTCCTGATTTTAAAAATCCTAGCCCTAGGCCGAACCCCAACCCTAAGACGAGAAAGGCAAATCAGCCAGGAATTAGGCATGTCCCCAAGGAAAAAGCTGTGGAGGCAGGCATGTTGTGCTACTTTTGCGCTCTTCTTGGCCAGTCTTTCGCAGCTGCTGTGTTCTTGAAACTCAGGGCTTTCTGGTTAATAGAGCCCTTACCCTAGGCGTAACTCAAACCTTAACCCTAGGAAGGAAAATCAGCCTATGGTTCGGGATGGTCTCATGGAAATATCAGTGGTGGCAGCCAAGTTGCGTCACTTTTGCGCTCCCCTTGGGATGCCTTTCTCAGCTGCAGTGTGCCTGGAGCCCAGGGCTTCCTGGTTTTAAAAGTCCTAGGCCTAAGCCTAACAGTAACCCTAGGAAGGTAAATCAGCCGGGTATTAGGGTTCTTCCTAAGGGAAAAGCCGTGAAAGCAGCCATGTTGTGGCACTTCTGCACTCCCTTTGGGATGCCTTTGGCAGATGAAGTAAGCCTGGAACTCAGGGCTTCCTGGTTAAAGAAATCCAAGCCCTAGGCTGAACCCTAACCCTAACCCTAGGCAGATAAATCAGCCTAGGTATAGGGATGGTGCCAAGGAAAAAGCTGTGAAAGCTGCCATGTTGTAGCACTTTTGTACTCCCCTTGGGATGCCTTGAACAGCTGCAGTGTGCCTGGAGCTAAGGGCTTCCTAGTTTTAAAAATCCTAGCCCTAGGCCTAAGCCTAACAGTAACCCTGGGAAGGTAAATCAGCCTGGTGTTAGGCTTCTTGCCAAGGAAAAAGCCGTGAAAGCAGCCATGTTGTGGCACTTTTGCACTCCCTTTTGGATGCCTTTCACAGCTCCACTGTGCCTGGAACTCAGGGCTTCCTGATTTTAAAAATCCTAGCCCTAGGCCGAACCCCAACCCTAAGACGAGAAAGGCAAATCAGCCAGGAATTAGGCATGTCCCCAAGGAAAAAGCTGTGGAGGCAGGCATGTTGTGCTACTTTTGCGCTCTTCTTGGCTAGTCCTTCGCAGCTGCTGTGTTCTTGGAACTCATGGCTTTCTTGTTAATAGACCCTTACCCTAGGTGTAATTCAAACCTTAACCCTAGGAAGGAAAATCAGCCTATGGTTCGGGATGGTCTCATGGAAATATCAGTGGTGGCAGCCAAGTTGCGTCACTTTTGCGCTCCCCTTGGGATGCCTTTCGCAGCTGCAGTGTGCCTGGAGCCCAGGGCTTCCTGGTTTTAAAAGTCCTAGGCCTAAGCCTAACAGTAACCCTAGGAAGGTAAATCAGCCGGGTATTAGGGTTCTTCCTAAGGGAAAAGCCGTGAAAGCAGCCATGTTGTGGCACTTCTGCACTCCCTTTGGGATGCCTTTGGCAGATGAAGTAAGCCTGGAACTCAGGGCTTCCTGGTTAAAGAAATCCAAGCCCTAGGCTGAACCCTAACCCTAACCCTAGGCAGATAAATCAGCCTAGGTATAGGGATGGTGCCAAGGAAAAAGCTGTGAAAGCTGCCATGTTGTTGCACTTTTGTACTCCCCTTGGGATGCCTTGAACAGCTGCAGTGTGCCTGGAGCTAAGGGCTTCCTAGTTTTAAAAATCCTAGCCCTAGGCCTAAGCCTAACAGTAACCCTGGGAAGGTAAATCAGCCTGGTGTTAGGCTTCTTGCCAAGGAAAAAGCCTTGAAAGCAGCCAGGTTGGGGCACTTTTGCACTCCCTTTTGGATGCCTTTCACAGCTCCAGTGTGCCTGGAACTCAGGGCTTCCTGATTTTAAAAATCCTAGCCCTAGGCCGAACCCCAACCCTAAGACGAGAAAGGCAAATCAGCCAGGAATTAGGCATGTCCCCAAGGAAAAAGCTGTGGAGGCAGGCATGTTGTGCTACTTTTGCGCTCTTCTTGGCCAGTCTTTTGCAGCTGCTGTGTTCTTGAAACTCAGGGCTTTCTGGTTAATAGAGCCCTTACCCTAGGCGTAACTCAAACCTTAACCCTAGGAAGGAAAATCAGCCTATGGTTCGGGATGGTCTCATGGAAATATCAGTGGTGGCAGCCAAGTTGCGTCACTTTTGCGCTCCCCTTGGGATGCCTTTCTCAGCTGCAGTGTGCCTGGAGCCCAGGGCTTCCTGGTTTTAAAAGTCCTAGGCCTAAGCCTAACAGTAACCCTAGGAAGGTAAATCAGCCGGGTATTAGGGTTCTTCCTAAGGGAAAAGCCGTGAAAGCAGCCATGTTGTGGCACTTCTGCACTCCCTTTGGGATGCCTTTGGCAGATGAAGTAAGCCTGGAACTCAGGGCTTCCTGGTTAAAGAAATCCAAGCCCTAGGCTGAACCCTAACCCTAACCCTAGGCAGATAAATCAGCCTAGGTATAGGGATGGTGCCAAGGAAAAAGCTGTGAAAGCTGCCATGTTGTAGCACTTTTGTACTCCCCTTGGGATGCCTTGAACAGCTGCAGTGTGCCTGGAGCTAAGGGCTTCCTAGTTTTAAAAATCCTAGCCCTAGGCCTAAGCCTAACAGTAACCCTGGGAAGGTAAATCAGCCTGGTGTTAGGCTTCTTGCCAAGGAAAAAGCCGTGAAAGCAGCCATGTTGTGGCACTTTTGCACTCCCTTTTGGATGCCTTTCACAGCTCCACTGTGCCTGGAACTCAGGGCTTCCTGATTTTAAAAATCCTAGCCCTAGGCCAAACCCCAACCCTAAGACGAGAAAGGCAAATCAGCCAGGAATTAGGCATGTCCCCAAGGAAAAAGCTGTGGAGGCAGGCATGTTGTGCTACTTTTGCGCTCTTCTTGGCTAGTCCTTCGCAGCTGCTGTGTTCTTGGAACTCAGGGCTTTCTGGTTAATAGAACCCTTACCCTAGGCGTAACTCAAACCTTAACCCTAGGAAGGAAAATCAGCCTATGGTTCGGGATGCTCTCATGGAAATATCAGTGGTGGTAGCCAAGTTGCGTCACTTTTGCGCTCCCCTTGGGATGCCTTTCTCAGCTGCAGTGTGCCTGGAGCCCAGGGCTTCCTGGTTTTAAAAGTCCTAGGCCTAAGCCTAACAGTAACCCTAGGAAGGTAAATCAGCCGGGTATTAGGGTTCTTCCTAAGGGAAAAGCCGTGAAAGCAGCCATGTTGTGGCACTTCTGCACTCCCTTTGGGATGCCTTTGGCAGATGAAGTAAGCCTGGAACTCAGGGCTTCCTGGTTAAAGAAATCCAAGCCCTAGGCTGAACCCTAACCCTAACCCTAGGCAGATAAATCAGCCTAGGTATAGGGATGGTGCCAAGGAAAAAGCTGTGAAAGCTGCCATGTTGTAGCACTTTTGTACTCCCCTTGGGATGCCTTGAACAGCTGCAATGTGCCTGGAGCTAAGGGCTTCCTAGTTTTAAAAATCCTAGCCCTAGGCCTAAGCCTAACAGTAACCCTGGGAAGGTAAATCAGCCTGGTGTTAGGCTTCTTGCCAAGGAAAAAGCCGTGAAAGCAGCCATGTTGTGGCACTTTTGCACTCCCTTTTGGATGCCTTTCACAGCTGCAGTGTGCCTGGAACTCAGGGCTTCCTGATTTTAAAAATCCTAGCCCTAGGCCGAACCCCAACCCTAAGACGAGAAAGGCAAATCAGCCAGGAATTAGGCATGTCCCCAAGGAAAAAGCTGTGGAGGCAGGCATGTTGTGGTACTTTTGCGCTCTTCTTGGCTAGTCCTTCGCAGCTGCTGTGTTCTTGGAACTCAGGGCTTTCTGGTTAATAGAACCCTTACCCTAGGCGTAACTCAAACCTTAACCCTAGGAAGGAAAATCAGCCTATGGTTCGGGATGGTCTCATGGAAATATCAGTGGTGGCAGCCAAGTTGCGTCACTTTTGCGCTCCCCTTGGGATGCCTTTTGCAGCTGCAGTGTGCCTGGAGCCCAGGGCTTCCTGGTTTTAAAAGTCCTAGGCCTAAGCCTAACAGTAACCCTAGGAAGGTAAATCAGCCGGGTATTAGGGTTCTTCCTAAGGGAAAAGCCGTGAAAGCAGCCATGTTGTGGCACTTCTGCACTCCCTTTGGGATGCCTTTGGCAGATGAAGTAAGCCTGGAACTCAGGGCTTCCTGGTTAAAGAAATCCAAGCCCTAGGCTGAACCCTAACCCTAACCCTAGGCAGATAAATCAGCCTAGGTATAGGGATGGTGCCAAGGAAAAAGCTGTGAAAGCTGCCATGTTGTTGCACTTTTGTACTCCCCTTGGGATGCCTTGAACAGCTGCAGTGTGCCTGGAGCCCAGGGCTTCCTAGTTTTAAAAATCCTAGCCCTAGGCCTAAGCCTAACAGTAACCCTGGGAAGGGAAATCAGCCTGGTGTTAGGCTTCTTGCCAAGGAAAAAGCCGTGAAAGCAGCCATGTTGTGGCACTTTTGCACTCCCTTTTGGATGCCTTTCACAGCTGCAGTGTGCCTGGAACTCAGGGCTTCCTGATTTTAAAAATCCTAGCCCTAGGCCGAACCCCAACCCTAAGACGAGAAAGGCAAATCAGCCAGGAATTAGGCATGTCCCCAAGGAAAAAGCTGTGGAGGCAGGCATGTTGTGCTACTTTTGCGCTCTTCTTGGCTAGTCCTTCGCAGCTGCTGTGTTCTTGGGACTCAGGGCTTTCTGGTTAATAGAACCCTTTCCCTAGGCGTAACTCAAACCTTAACCCTAGGAAGGAAAATCAGCCTATGGTTCGGGATGGTCTCATGGAAATATCAGTGGTGGCAGCCAAGTTGCGTCACTTTTGCGCTCCCCTTGGGATGCCTTTTGCAGCTGCAGTGTGCCTGGAGCCCAGGGCTTCCTGGTTTTAAAAGTCCTAGGCCTAAGCCTAACAGTAACCCTAGGAAGGTAAATCAGCCGGGTATTAGGGTTCTTCCTAAGGGAAAAGCCGTGAAAGCAGCCATGTTGTGGCACTTCTGCACTCCCTTTGGGATGCCTTTGGCAGATGAAGTAAGCCTGGAACTCAGGGCTTCCTGGTTAAAGAAATCCAAGCCCTAGGCTGAAGCCTAACCCTAACCCTAGGCAGATGAATCAGCCTAGGTATAGGGATGGTGCCAAGGAAAAAGCTGTGAAAGCTGCCATGTTATTGCACTTTTGTACTCCCCTTGGGATGCCTTGAACAGCTGCAGTGTGCCTGGAGCTAAGGGCTTCCTACTTTTAAAAATCCTAGCCCTAGGCCTAAGCCTAACAGTAACCCTGGGAAGGTAAATCAGCCTGGTGTTAGGCTTCTTGCCAAGGAAAAAGCCGTGAAAGCAGCCAGGCTGTGGCTCTTTTGCACTCCCTTTTGGATGCCTTTCACAGCTGCAGTGTGCCTGGAACTCAGGGCTTCCTGATTTAAAAAATCCTAGCCCTA